>NC_072795.1:30416041-30728020 GCF_028583425.1 Eublepharis macularius | reverse complement strand
CCGCATTTTTCCCGGATATCTTCCGTTTGCCTCTACTCCGTGACTTTGTCTTTTCCATTCACATCTCCACCTCCAATCCGCCTTTTCCGCGCATCCTCGCGGTCACACGGCTGCCCGAAAACCGTTTTTTTTGGGCGGGACCTTTTTCCCCCGCCTTTTTTTTAAAAAAAAAAAACATTTTCCGTTATAACGGACATGCGTAATAAAGAAACATAACCTATTCGAAACATCAAATGAGCACAGCAACACCATTGGTCCGCGTTTCTTGGCGGGGTTTTTAAAAACGTTATAAAAGGGGAAGTGTATGGGGAAAAACTCTTTGTGGGTTTGAGTGGTTGTTTGGTGTTTTTGGAGTTGGTGTTTTTGCAATCTGTGTTTTTTGAAATGGATCCTATTCTGGCTATCATCGGGCATGTGCTTCTGATTATGATGGCATGCCAGTCTCAGATGCTGCTGGCCTACTGGCGGTACCGTGCCCAAAGGCGCAGGGCTGTTGCTAGATTTTTGTCCAGCAACTCGTTTACCACCTTTGCAATGACGCGTGCACGAAGACGACGGCGCCAGCCCCGACACCAGTGGTTTTTCCTGGCAGAGATGCAGGAACCGAGGCAGCATTGGGTATACCCACGCAGCACGGATTGGTGGGAGAACATCGTGCTGCGACATTGGGATGAGCATCGGTGGATTCGCCGTTTCAGAATGTCCAAGGGCACATTTTTGGAGTTGGTCGCCGCTCTCCGTCCAACGCTTCAGCGAAAGACAACAACCTTCCGCTCCCCGATTTCTGTTGAGCGCAGAGTAGCTGTTGCGATCTGGTGGCTTGCAAGCGGCACGAGTTACCAGGTCACCAGTGACTTGTTCGGACTTGGCAAGTCAACTGTTGCCTCGGCGGTTGTAGAATTCTGCCTTGCCGTCGAGCTCCACCTGCTTTCTCGAACGGTTCTCTTTGGAGACTCTATTGCCCAGGTTAGTTATATAGTGAACTAGCTGAATTTCATTATGCCGGTTATCCTTAAAAAAAAAAATTCTGTGTTGCCACTTAAAAACCTTATAAAAACCCTTTTATTCACAGTGCTGCCACCCTCCCCTACGCTTCCACCCCCTGAAAGAAACCATTGGTACACTGGAGTCATGGTTTGCACTGTGTCTCATGCCACATCACTGTAAAACTGGATTAGCAATTCCTACACAAACACATTTGCGGATGACCTTTTAAATTGTGGTGAGCGGCATCACAATAGTGGACATGTGTCTCTGCTATGGCACGTCCACTGCTGCAATGTTAATGCCAGCAGAATTTAGGCAACAAAAATTTTACTTTGTTCCAATTCCCATTAAGTGAAATCCGAACACATCCTCTCTTAGTGCCAGTCACCCACCACATTCAGGTTATGATGGCATAATTGTGATTTTGGACCACTGGGGTCATTGTCTGCACAGCGTGTCATGCCACAGAATAGTGCAACTGGGTGGACAATTCTTTCCCGTGTTCTTTGTGTTAAAAAAAAAAAAAATTGTTCAGCTTTGTTATTGGCCCCATGGGACTGCAATGATGTCTCCAGTTGCGCATTGTTAATGCTTGCTATCCCTGGGTCAAAAGTAGACCTCTGTATGGAGACCACATCTTCGATTGCTGTTGACATGACTAAGGCATCAATTTGACAGTGTCTGACGGTTTTTTTTTGGTTCTTCGGTTACAGTTGAATCGAAGCTGCATGACGGAGCAGAGAGAGACCATATCGTTCTCTTTCTGGTTTTGAATGAACAGAATGCAACTTCTATGGTCTTATTCCCCCCAAAAATAAGTTATTAGAATGATGCCACCACGTGAAAAATCCCCTCTCTATTCCTCGGAAACATCTCAATGACATTTGTAGTGGATGTCCCTGGAACAAAGCAAGAAACATTGTTACACAGTAAATGTTCACATTGCTTTCATGTGCCAATCACTGTAACTTTCATGGCAACTGTCTTTGAATCATTGGACATGAGAGATAGGAATAGTCAGCAGTGAAATAGATGTGGATTGAGTTAAGTAAGGGCTTTGAACACTTCAGAACACATTTAACAATCTGCTACGAACCCATTTGTAATAGTTCCTTCAAGCATCAAGCTATATCAACCCTGGGCATTTTGTTAATTGGATTACTGTGGAATCTTTTCCTTCTATCAGTATTGAAACAACACTTTACCGTGCTTCCAAATTGTTCCCTCAGTTTGGTTAAACAATAGTCTTTGTTCCCCACCCTATCTTTTCAAACAGATAATGGATGGCTTCAGGAGGATGGGGTTTCCTCACTGCGTGGGAGCAGTCGACGGGACACATATCGCCATTTGTGCCCCTGGTGGCCGTCCAGAGCAGTATGGCAACAGGAAAAACTTCTCCTCGATACTGCTCCAGGGGACTGTGGACCACAGAGGAAGGTTTGTGGACGCCGAGGTGGGGTGGAGTGGCAAAAACCATGATGCGTTTGTTTTTGCCCACTCAGCCCTGTGTTCTGCGATGGACTCTGGCGCACTGATCCCCGATAACCACGACATGGTTTTGGATGGGATTAGAATTCCACCTGTGATTTTGGCTGACGGTGCATATCCCATGCGCAGATGGCTCATGAAGCCATACGGCCGAACCGCAACAACGACCGCACAGCGGAATTTTGATCGGCAACTTGCTCGCTGTAGGAACGTGGTGGAAAGGAGCTTCGGTAGATTGAAATCCAGGTGGAGGTGTCTCTCACACAGGCTGCAGATTAGAGAGCAAAATGTCATCTCAGTTGTGACTGCATGTGTGGTGCTCCACAATTTGTGCGAGAGCAAAGGTCACCCGATAGTGGGTGGCGGTGAATGCCTCTCACCGGTGCTGCTGTCCCAACAGGAGGAGCAAGATTACAATGGCAACACCGGGCACCTTGCGGAGGGCAAGATGGTCCGCGATGCCCTTGCCAGACATATCTTGGGAAGGATGGACTCACTCTGAGATTGCTTGTGTGTGTTGGCCAAACGTGAATACCGGAACAACACTCATGTTAACCGGGCTCAAGACAGAAAGAAACACTGTGATTGGGGTTGCAAAAATTCTTCTTTCCTCTTGTATGTTAATAAAAATTACTCTACATAAAATTAGAGAATCTCTCCTAATATTTTTCTTACTTGATTTAGAATATTTAAGTTTAAGCTTTGGAAGGAAAATTGAAATGTGTGGTGTTGTTGATTTGCCTTCCAGAATGCGATAATTCCAGTTTGTTTACATGGTTAAGCACAAAGCGGTGTGACAACAGATTAAAAATTGATATTTCCAAATGAACCATCATTTTGGAAATTTCCAAAGTCTCCAACAATGACATTTTCACAGCCAACCATTGCTTAATATGTTTGTCTTTGAAGCATTAGAAAACAACGTTCTAGGATACATCCAAGCACGCAGTCTGGGAAAAGGGGGAGAAATCGGCTTAGGAATGGCCAGACACATCAAGGAAAGCCACAGCAGCCACTTTGCAGGATGTGCTTTTTAGAACAAACCGAGATCTACTTGAAATAACTCATGGGTTACTGAATTATCTTTGTCATGTTCCAACTCACCCTGAGAACACTGGTTCTTGAAAATCAAAAATGCACAAATCATTGTTAGTCAGAAAGGTGCTTCCTGTCCCATAAATATTTTTTGCAAGCTTAGCTTAAAATAGCAGACTCCGTGATCCATTGGCTAGATGCATCAGTGTACAAACATCTCGGAGGCAATCAAATCATTGATTATCACAGGACATGATTTAGATTTAGATAACATCTTCTCACCTCACATGAGAGAATACATCTTTTCCAGTAATTGTGTTTTTTTCATTTGATCAGGAAAGGGTGACTAGTTTGGAGACACAAACGTAACATGATTGGGGCTCCCCTTTTGGGGGGGGGGGTTGGGTATCACCAAGAGCTGGCTAACTCTGTTATTAGATATTGGGTTGACACAAGACACATCTTGAGTGAGAATGGGGACAATTTTCACCATTGTGTATGCCGGTGCGGTTTATTTGGGAACTGTCCTTTGTCTCAGTCAGAGGCCCGACAAGTCATGGAATTGGAAATAACTAAGGGAAGACAGGAGGGGGTGGACAAAATTCAGATTGCACATGCCATGACTGATCTAACCAAAAAAGGGGGGGACTGCGGTGTTGAAAGAACGGGACTGAGTGTGTGGGCAACGGTTGAGATCATAGAAACCCAACAATAGCGCAAACACTGCCCATAAGTGTGGTTGAGGCCATGCCAGAAAGAAACCACCATTATCAGCCTGGATCAGAATTCTCATGGAAAAGCCCATCCATGTCGACACACTACTGGTGTGCTCCTGCTGGAGCTGGGCGTGAGTATGGACCATACACCACGTTGGCCTGGATTGATGTGTCCTCTGCAAGTGCTGAAAATGCAGTTTGCAGAAAAATAAAAATGCATGAACGTTATAAGAAGGTGCAAACATTATTTTTTTCATGAAGAAGAAGAAATTTGAAATTGCGGCTATACATTGTTAGGAACACCAAGCAAAAATTTTAATTAACACAACTACAATTATTAAAACTGTGGCAACAACATAACCAAAGACTCATCCTAGGACGACACTGCACAATGTTCAGAGGGTCAGCCTATCTCTAGGTTTGCCAACGCATGACCGTCTGGTGTTGGGGTGCCTGTTAGAGACAGTTAAAACGTCCTGAGACAACTGTTCTGTTTCTTGCGTGACAAATGTTTGCCGGTGTTGACTGGTTAGCATCTCTCCAAGTGCTTTCAATGTTTGGACAGCATCAGTCATCACAGCAATGTTCTGTTGCCATGCTCTGGCAAAGTTGTCACTTTCCGACCTTGCTTGCTCCAAAAACTCTCTCTGGAGCCTCCTCTCATCCGACCTCCATTCACACATGACCTCTCTGTCATTCCTCCACTCTGCGAGATGAGCATCGTGTTCCTGCCGAGATCGGTTCATCATTTGGTCAGCCACGCCATATAGTGCCGCGTTACGCCTCTTCCTGTTTCTGATCTGGTTTAACCTTGTCCCCGGAGAAAGTTCTGCCAAACATGCGTTCAATCTTCCTAATTGTGTGAAAGATAACTTTTGTCATTGATCCATACACATTAATTCCACTACAGCCATGTATAATCACGAAGCATTACAGAAAGTATTGTGATGGTGGGATGTGCCCCACACTGGCCCCAAGCAAAGAAGGGAATTGGCATGACAGGAGCACTGGTCTTCCATGTGACACAATGGTAACCGAAAACACAAGTTGCAGTTCAGAAAACATCAGTCCATGCATAGATTGCCATGCACACCTGTGGATTGATTACCATTTGCTGTTGGGGATTGTCAAATAAGTATGTCGGAGAGGATCGATTCCAGTGTGCGATCCACAAATTTATGAGGTGATGCGTAACAACCATTTTAAACATTACAGGTGTGTGTTCCGAGTTGAGAGACATACCACTGTTTTGAATTAGCAAGTACACAGATCCTTACTTTTCTAACCGATGATGAATAATCCACTCACCATTGTTGTCGCGCAAGCGATGGGCCATTGGCAGGTCAGATTCACTGTCCGCGTCATCCTCAGCACTGGCACTGGTGGGATTGTTCTCTGCAAATCGAAGCGTGTGACATTATGAGTGATTAAAAAGGCTGTTCCTTGGTTAAGTAACGCAAAAAAATCCTGGATGTCCTCCATTCTCCAGGTTTGTGGCCAGATGGGGTTGTCACCGGATCATGGTATGCAGAAGTTTGGAAATGCAGATGCTATCTCTCTGGGATGACAGCAGAGGGACAAATTGTATCCATTTCCAAAGTCTCCAATTCAGTTTTCAGTAAAATACGTAAAGGTTCAATGTGGGCACTGTAACACATGGAATGAGATTAACTGCATGCATAAATGGACTCCTGATGTTGTAATAACCTGAATGTCTGCAGGACACGGGTACCGCTGTTCTTGCAAGGACAGCGATCTTGTCTGTGTCTTAACAGTTCTAAAAACACCAAACCATCCACCTTTCACAGCAACATTCAAATACGTGTGATTCTCAGAAGGGCACTATGAATTTGACAACACATTTTTTTTAAAAAAAGGAACCATATAGTTTAACATTTTCACAGGGGAATGTACTCAGCTTTGAAATCACACGTGATGGTGACCTGCACTCCTCACTGTAGAAAAGGAAGGGTGACATCTTCATGGGCAGTTATGTGCTTAAACAACATAAACCTTGTCTTGTCTGGATGGGTCATCTCTTTTAAAAAAAGAAATTGAAATATGCCAGCACATGATATCCCCAAATCATTATCACGCTTTTCAGGTGGGGTTCTCACAATAGAATGAAATCTGAAAAATAGCCATTAAACAAGAAATACAAATTTGGCCCCCAACAGGCACACTCAATACCCACCCTTGTCTTCCAGTCCATCTATGGTGCGGTCAAGGTCATCATCGGCTACATCCGTGGACGATGTTGAGTTATTTTCTGGAGTCAAGGAAAAAAATATCACATTATTAGCTTTTTACAAAGGTGAGCGTGCGCACAGACAGAAATTGGTTTGTCTCACTTTTATGTTGTCTGGTGTGCACTCACGTTCATACATGGTCGTTGGTGACGAGGTCCTCAAGAGGGCAGAATCCACGGTGACCAAATCGTGAGTAAATAACTCTTCAGATCCCTCCATGATTACATCAGGCCTGTTCAGCTCCTGGCGACCAATACCCAAATTCAAGCTGCGTGCAATTCTTCTTGGCTTCACACTTGCATCACCTCTCAATATACTGTCCAGCTCCCTAAAGTATGGGCAGGTGATTGGTCCATTGCCTGAGGTGGAATTGTGAGCAATCACGCGTTTGTACTCCAAACGCATAGCTTTGGTTTTATTCCGGCATTCCAACGCTGTGCGTTGATGGCCACGGGAGGACATCATCAGTGCGATTTTTTGAAAGCAATCAATGTTTCTGTGGGAGCTCCTGAGGGCTTCTTGAATTTTCTCCTCTCCCCAAAAAGAAAGCAAGTCCAGCACCTCGCGTTCCCTCCATGTTACAGATCTAAATGAAGCTGGTGCGAGGTCTGTCATATTTAAGCAATTGCTCTCTATGCCCCAATCTCCCAAATATCAGATGACAAATAAAGATTATACTTCCCTTCCACCTTTTGACGGAGGCGCAAACAGAATGCTGTGATCCCCAGTCGCTCAGAGGTTGACCTGAACTGAGTTCTCCCGCGGTTTGTTCAATCTATTCCCTGACCATGCGCAAAACAGCCCAACGGCTACCGTTCCTCTCTCCTGCCCTTTTATCTATTTTTATATTTCAATATTCCGTTATATCGAAGTTTTGTTAAAATGGAGGACCGAAAGAAATGCGGCAAACACCGAAGCGTTGTCTGTTCTTTGTGTTGGGGTGGTTGTATTTCTATTTTTTAAACTGTCAGTTCTGCGACCAAACTTTCAAATGTGCAGTTGGCTCAATCCTGCAAAAGCCGTGTTTTGCGACCAAGATGCGGATCCTCAGAGATTAATTCTAGTGTGGATTTTAACAGCGTTTCCCAGTATGTCCTCCTGGTCACTGGTTTTCTTTTTTAAAAAAATTAATTAAAAATTGATACATTTGCGCGGGAAAGCAAGGCAGTCTCCAGAGTTGATTTTCCTCCTTTTTGCAGAAGAACATGTCCCATTGGACAAAATTCAAGCGAGAGACCAATGAACTGCCTGTATTTTCGCGCCTTTTAGTAGCCGTTTTTTGCTCGTGTTAGGTCTCGTTCAAGGTTTTTTTTGTAATATCGATCTCACAATACGATGGCCGGACGGGCTAAGGGAGTCTTCTGGACAGATGAAGAGGTGGAGACACTTCTGGACCTCATTGCACGCTCAGGGAAAGCTGAGCGTGTGATGAAGAGCACTCATTTGCCAACCAAGCTAATATTTCACAGGCTTGCAAGGCAAATGAGTGCTCGAGGTTACCAGCGGACCCCCGAGCAGTGTAGGTCCAAATTCAAAAGGGTAAAAGGTGATTTTTATGGGGCGCTGGAAGCTTGGCAGGGGATTCCTCGCCAAAGCGGAAAGCCCCCCTACTTCACCAGTCTCATGCACCTCTGGGATCTCTCCGGAAGACCAAGCTGGCAGACCCGAAGACATGCTGGTAAGTTTTTTTTTTAATAATTTGCGTTCTGTAAGTGTAACTTGAAAGCTCACCCTTTGGCTTTCTCAGGACACAGCGGATTCCCTTGCTTCTGGGAATGTCCTGTTATCTGTCCCTTTAGTTTTGCGAAATAATGTAAGATAGATAGAGTCTTGAGGCGTGCTAGCGTGAATTAGAGTGGATTCCACCATTGATTGGTGTTTGAGAGAAGTTGAGAAAGTAAAAAATTCTTAGCTTTCCTAGAAATGTGCATGCAACACAGTCTTTCCCCCCCAATATCAATAACATTGGTTTATTTTGTTTTCATTAATAGAAAGGATGACTGTTATGTTTGAGTCTGAGTTGATTCTCTGATGCTTGGCTTGTTTCCTTCTCAGCCATACTTCGTGGAAGAGTTGCGGCTCATCGTGCGGGTGAGGAAGAAGAGGAGGAAGCTCAGGAAATTCCTCCACAGTCACCTGAACAAACCGCCCCAGAGGACACAGAGGTTCCAGGGACACAGCAGCACTCTGGTGAGCCTAGTACTGAAATTTCCACTAAGTGCTGGTCACAAGTCGCACGGGTCAACAATTCAATAGCACGGTGCTCTAATTCGGCACATCAGAACAGATGAAGTGTTGTCCTTTGGCATTCCTTTATTTTCAAGCTTGGTGTTTAATGGTACAGGTTGTGCACGTGCGGGACATTGTACTGCTTGAACATGCTTTTTCCTTAAGTATTTGCTCTGCTGAAATCAAAAATTTACAGTTCCCAACACATGCTCCTAAGCTGTATTGACAAAGTGAAAATCAATAACGCTATTTCTTCAAATTTTTAAAGTGCCCTGTTTTTTTCTTTCACAGTTGAAGAAAGCGCCCCGGGAACGTCGGCAGAGGATGCTCCCTCAACTAGTGCTCCAAGAATCACCAAAACCCAACCCAGGAGGAGAAGTGTGGAGGACATTCTCACCGCAATGGAGGCCATGGAAGGAAGACTGGGTGCCTCCAGTAAGTGTTGTTTTGACAGGTGAGATAAACCCTTCACTTGGAAGATGATAATATCTATCCACTTCTCCACCTCTCCACAGTCACCAACTTGCAGGAGAGGATGACCATGGTGGAGGGGCGTCTGAGAAGAGTGGCGCGAAGGGTGTCCACCCTCGAACTAGATTCTGCATAGCCTAATGTTTGTAAAACTGCAAGGTCAAAGACAGCCGTTCACAAACCACGAAGTAATGGATGTTTTGAGCAGCCAATCGGAACTCTTGGAACGGCAAGAAAAATGGAGGAGGGAAAGGTTCAAAAACAAAACCCGCGAAAATTGCGGATTGCCCGTTCACGGCCACCGTTAACGTCCCGCGAAAAACCCGTTCCTTAAAAAACGTGGAATATGCGGATGAGATGCGTTTGGGCAAACAGGTTATGTGACCGCGGCTCGGAATTGCGGGGGAAATCCGGGAAAAAAACGGAAGAAAAGGGGTAGTGTGGATTCAGCCCAGGTTGCACACCAGTTTCGTTTGTAAAGCTAATGTGCATTGTTTTTTTCTTATGAACAGATGTGTGCAGGTGCATGCAGGATGTATGCATGTATTCAGTGACATGCAGGACTTTTTTTCTGGGAAAAGAGGTGGTGGAACTCAGTGGGTTGCCCTCGGAGAAAATGGTCACATGGCTGGTGGCCCTGCCCCTGATCTCCATACAGAGGGGAGTTTAGATTGCCCTCCGCGCTGCTAAGCGGCGCAGAGGGCAATCTAAACTCCCCTCTGTCTGGAGATCAGGGGGCGGGGCCACCAGCCATGTGACCATTTTCAAGAGGTTCCGGAACTCAGTTCCACCGCATTCCAGCTGAAAAAAAGCCCTTGTGACATGTGAACTGGCCTTGTGTCTGAATGCTTTATGAAACAATAAAGTTGGTGCTCAGAAGTGCAAGGCTTGATTCAAATTGATTTTAAACTGACCTTAGAAAACTAGGAAACACTAGATGCCTTAATTATTAAAGTGAACAACAGATTTGTTTTATATATTCAGAAATGAAGAGTTGAAAACCAGGAACTTTGGGTCATCTGTCTTTTTATGCCAGGAGGAATGGTCTCCTAGACGAGAAGAGAAAGTTAGCTATAATGAATAAGTGGACATCCTGGAAACATTTGTGGTAAACATGAGTTGTCTCAAGAACTAGTGTAGGGCTTTAGGCAAGTAAATAGTCTCTTCTGGCCTGTGTTTCAAGGTTGTTTTAAGGATAATTGAGAATGAGATAATGTACATGAATAGTTGTGAAAGTTACAAAGGCTACACCCTGCTTTGCCCATCTGTATTCAGTTTAACAGACTGAATTGTAAACCTGAAGTCCCTGGCACAAACATATAGGCATTAGGTTGCATGTACACCATTAAGAGAATATAAGTAGAGGCTGCTGGATTGACTACTGGTACATCAAATCCAGTGTCCGGTTTCACACAGCGGCTAGCCAGTTGGCCTGGAGAGCCAAACAAGCAGAGCATAGAGGCTGAGGCTTGATACTGCCTCCCAGCAGTATTCAGAGGTTGTCTGCCTCTGTATATGGAGGCTCCCTTCCCATTTACAGCTGCTGAAGCCTGTTGAGACACCACAATATGTGACCAGCTCAGTATCAGTCAGTTCACCTGTGAATCAGAATCTCAAGCAGACATAACAAGGAATAATAAGGAAAGTATCTCTGAGCATATGCAGAGTGCTTTTCCCTCACTCCTGAATAATTGCAATTTGTTCTTCCACCACGCCAAGAAGTAAAAAACTGAATTTAGAGAATGATGCTACAACTCCAGCACAGATTCAAACCCCAGTGCCTCTCTCTTCAGTTCAAGCAGCATGTGTTAAAAGTTGCCACCATCCTGACTGTACGATTGGCACAGAATCAAAGGCTATGCCTTGCAGACTGTGCTATCCTTTGTCAGTGAACGTATCATGGAATATGCCTCACTCATTCTCTGACTACTCTTTTGCACTCAATCTGAACTTCCCCATCAGAAACATTTGGGTCAGCAATCATGACAAGACTGCCTAATTACATTACTAAGTATCTTTGAAAGCAACTTCCATTTCCTGTTACAGCCTTGTGTAAATGCCCATTGTTAGTGAAGACGTCAAAGGAGTCTCCTTCCCTCACCCTTAAAACACTTCTAGACTACGATAAGGGGCCTTGTTGAAGGTCATCCTCTTCAGTGATCAGTCCATTGACATCCCCAACTTGCCATTCTCTAGAAGGCTGGATCATTTCAGTAAAAATATAATATAGAATCTTGCCTCAGATTGTTCACACAGCAAGAAAGCTTACTATTTTGGTTAACGTGAGGTCCTCAACGTCTTTGGCCTTTTGCCAGTTCAGATCTTATGGAGAACACAGGTTGGGACTGGAGTCCTGACCTTTGTGTCCTGTGTAACAGTCCCAGATCAATTGCAGGTTTGCCTCAGTTCTGGGGTGTACGGTTCCCAATTCACATCTCAATTGTGGCCCACGTGGAGAAGGGCTTCGGCATTTTCCTCCTGGGGCAGTTTATTTTTATTTGATTTGCTTCACCTTTTTCATTGATCCTCAGGCAGATTCTACCATTTTTAAAAGAAAAATAAACAGTTTGAACAGCATAGGACATCCAATAGGACTGGGATTACAGAATTGGAAAACAGGGCAAAAAAAACCCCTGCCTAAGGCACGAGATATATTGCAGAAAGTGGGTTACAAAGTTAAAAGACAATGCGGTAAAAGCAGGTGATACATACAATAAACATTGCGATAGACTGCACTCCTGTTCACTTATAAAAGCAACCTCTTGAACTGTTACATTATACAACAGCTCTAATCCTGTTATAAGGAGCCTTCCTCCTGAACATTTTTGTTTTACACATTTGGTGAAATGATAGAAGCAAGGGGGCCTTCCTGACCTCCTCAGGCTAAGCCCTGGGCAACCTGCTTTAAATATCTGAAGAGTTGCCCATTTGGATAAGTGAAGGGCATCAAACGCTGACAGCAAGAAGAATCTTCATGGACCGGCCCAGGACAGAGGTTCCAATGTCATGATGAAGCTGTGGAAAAGGCCCTCTTCTGTCCTGCCCTGAGGTTTTCAGAGACCTTTGCTGTGGGCCATATAAGCATAAGAAGGGGAGAGGGGGAATCAGTAAGGAAAACACTCTCCTGATACATTAGTAGGCCTGGAGAAACTATTCTCCCTATCTAACAGGATTTCAATTCAGTAGCACCTTAGAGACCAACAAGATTTTCAGAGTATAAGCTTTCAAGATTCAAAGCTTCCTTCTTCAGGGCAGGGCAGAATAGGGTCTTGTATCTGAAGAAGGGAGCTTTGACTTGCAAAAGTTTTTATACCCTGAAAATCTTGTTCGTCTCTAAGGTGCTACTGGACTCAAATCCTGCTGTTCTATTGCAGTCTAACATGACTACATACCTGAAATGATCTCGCTATCTACCTAGCTGTAGAGCCCACCCACTAGCTTCATAGCCCCAGCAAACTTTTGTACAAATGCAGGCAATGCTCATGACAAGGAGGCTGCATCTGTGGGTTGCCCAACAGAGCCAACATAAAAAACAGGAAGAGAAATAACACCGTCAGTGTGGCGAGAGCCAAAAGACCTGATTCAACATTATGTGAGGGGAGAACCATGTACTAGTGTACTACCCTGAGGTCCTTTGAGTAACTGTGAGATACAAATATGATTAATGTATAAGCACTAACTACCTCCACTTTCTTCCATCCCCCTCTATTCTAACTCCTCTCAGTTTCTTCAAAAAATCCCATGTAAATATATCAAGCCAGACTTTATCTTTTTGCTTAATTTATATCCTGCTTTTCTCCCCAATAGAACGGCTTACAGCGCTCTCTCCTCCATTTTACCCACTTTTGTTCTGGCCAAATTGCTCATTAATGCCCATTTCCCCCCACCAGTGACTGGGCCACCAGACCTAAGTGGAGTGTAATTGCTTTGCATGACAGCAAGGGTCCCCAACTCCAGCTTAAGAAATTCTTGGCGATTTGAGGAAAGGCATGGAGTGGGAGCACAGCTGGGATGTGATACAGCGTCTGCCCTCCATATCGGCCATTTCCTCTGGGGAAATAATTTCTGTAGCCTGCAGATCAGTTGTAATTCCAGGAGAGTTCCTGGCTGTGGCTAGATGTTGGCCATCTTGTTTGCAGAGCATGACCTCTTTTTAGGCCAATAAAGGTTGCTGTGCTGTGCTGCTGTAGAAGATGGGAGCACCTGAAGCATGACCTCTTAACGTCTACACTCTGGCAGTTGCCTGGCCCTCTGTTCTTTACATTCAGTGCTCTACAAGAGAGCAACCTGTTATGCTGAAGCTGGTTTTCCATCCTTTTATGAGCAGGAGTAACTCCCACTTCTGTCTCCATCCCCTGATACCTGAAGTCTGAAAAACAGCTGGAGGACTCAGCACAATCCCAGCCCTTCACCTGTTCCTTCTCATTCACTCCCACAGGCCCTTGAAAAAACATTATTATTCCGATGGCCTTGTGAAATAACCATTGGACAAAGGCTAGACTGTTATAAAGGCACATGGCGGTGTACAGCTTTTGCCATGTGCAAGACTTTCATTCTACATGAGAACTCATGAAGCCGTCTTATACTGAGTCAGACCCTTGGTCTATGAAGGTCAGTATCATCTGACCAGACTGGCAGTGGCTCTTTAGGGCAGTGGTCTCCAACATGGTACCCATGGTGGCTAATGGTGTGTTTTTTGGTGCCTGCTTGCTCTTTCTCCAAAACATATATCCTCTTCAAAGCAAAGAGCCAATTCTGTCATTCTGTAGCTCAACTGGAGTAGGAGATGCTTCAGAAGTGCCCAGGAGGTATCACCATTGTGTCTGCACTCTGCAGCTATCACTCCTTGGTTTGGAACCCCTTGGCATTTTGTAGGATTCTTGGCTTGGAACCTCTTAACATTAGTTAGAATCTTGTAACATTTTGAGATTGGACCCCGCCCCCATGGCAGCCATTTTCTCATTGTGCCCACTGCTTGCTGTCAAAATTCCAAATGTGCTCATAGGTTCAACAAGTTTGGTGAACCCAGCTCTAGGGTCTCAGGCAACGTCTTTCACATCACTTACTACTGGATCCTTTTAACTGCTAATGCCAGGAATTGAACCTGGGACCTTCTGCATGCCAAGCAGAGACTCTACCACTGTGCCACGACCCCCTCCTTGTGCCTCTATAATCTCCTGTTCGAGGATCAGGCTGTAATCTTTTTTCCATTTCATCCAGCAGTTGGTGGACAGCTTGACAATGAAAGCCACAGTTGGAGAAAAAGAAGGAAAATCAATCAGGGGGTTCGTATTGCAGCATTTTAATCATGGTGCATTTTATAACGATGGTTTTATGTGGAGATACTATGAGAAATATTTCCTAGATTAGAGCAACATGACTCTCTGATATCATGTCATTGCCCTATCATGATGTAATATTAGTTTCATACTGCCAAGGAGCACATTTTTTTAAAGAGCAGTTTGCTTATTAATTTGCTTGGCCTGCCTTTCTTCACTTTATTCATTGTTCTTTACTGTCAAAAGTCAGCCATATATATGCGTTCCCCCCCCTAATGTAATGACTAATATTTATGAAGTTATTGGGGCTTCTAAACTGTGGGTGATGAACTCCCAGGTATAAAATTGCAAAGCAATGTAATCTCTATGGAATGAAAATTTTAAATCAGCTGCTGAGCCAGTTGCCCTTAAGGGAAATAAAATATTCTGTGATTTTTGTCGCTGTGTTAGCATATTTTTCATTTTCTCCCTGTGCAGAAAATAAATATGAAAGTCTGTTCTGCAACCTAGCAAAGAAAGTACTTGGCTTTAAGTTGGTTTGTAGAGTGGATGAGAATTATATTCCGGGAGATCCCGCATCCTTTCATGATTGAGCAGTTGAACGACCATAGCTTGCTTAACATTATAAGTAGTTGCTTGTGCTAGCCTTTTATCCCTCCTGTTTAATATAAGGTGGTTTTCATTGCATTAGTCAGCTAAGAAAAAGAGCTACCTCTTCTTTTTCAAAGAGTCTCACTATTCATCTTGCCGTTTTATGCTTAACTTTTCTAAAATAAAAACAGTCCATTTACATAATTCCACTTATTCATTTAAACTCATATCCTATATTAGATGAATTCACCAAAGGTTTAGAGTGGTTAACAATATGTTAATTAAAAAACAGCAGTAAACAAAATACCATGATCTGGTATTTGTGTCTCAGTTCAAGTCTACTCATGTACGAAAACAGTATGTAAGCATGGCTAGTTATTCGATAATGTGGGGGAAACGTTTAAATGTGCATCTAAATGCATATTCTATTGAAACCAGTGCAGATTAAAATATATATGTGCATCTGGAGACACAGCTGGGCACTTAGTATGCCTCCCTCATTGGAGGAGTGATCCAGATTTGTATCTCAAGATTGTTACCCAAATAGTCTCCAAGTAACGATTCCTCGGCTATTGGAGAACTCCCCCTTTCAGCGTGTCGAGAACAGATACATGTAGCTGGGCAAATTATGGGATCCTGACTATGTATATCAGGGTCTCAGATTTGGGCAGAGTCTCATATCAGAGTGGGGAGGTTCCCAGAAACAAACAGGCAGAAGACAGAATAAAATTAAAATCTTTATTGAGAAACTGATAGAACAGAGGAATGGCAAGAGGCGAACAAGAATCCAAACATGCCTGCAAACATGTACACACAGAATAAAAAGGCCAAACTTAACACCTAACACCTAAACAATAAACAGTGGGTGTGGGGAGGGGGCAATTGAAAACATATGACCTGTCCTGTAGAGTGTGGAAATCCTATAGGGCTCTGGTTTGAAGAGCAGAAGAGAGCGCGTAGAGACAGAGACCAGCTCGTCTCCAAGAAACTTGTGCCACACAGGGGCAGTAGCTGGAAAGACTGCTGCCAGGTATTGGGGATTCATGGGCAATATTTATTGCCTAGAAGTTCATGATCTGGAATGTGTTTGTCATAAGGTGGGACAATGATAAGTGAACAAAAGACTGGAAGTGACGGATGACTGGTTCCTCTAGAGAAAATGGCTCCTTTGGAGGGTGGACTCTATGGCTTTATACCCATTGAGGTTCCTCCCACTCCCCAAACCCCACCCTCTCCAGGCTCCACCCCCCAAATTTCCCAACATGGAGCTGGCAATCCTAGTGTTAAGTGATAGGTCTATGAGAAGGCTGATCTCCTGCTAGATCCCATCCTGCATTAATGCTATCAGAAAACCTAATTCTAGAGAATCACCCAAGTTTAAAGTGGGGAGGAAGCTGATATGGAAAAGGAGAGTTTTCTTGGTTTGCCTAAAAGTTAAAAATGCTTCCTGGAGGAGGTTTGGAGAAACACACACCCTAACGCTGGGTGAATAAGAAGATTAAGGAGAAGACAGAAATCTTCCTGTACAGTCACTAAGCGGAGGAACTAGATGGGGCAGTCCATTGCTCATTGTCTTGGGAGACCTGGGTCATTCATTAGAGTCAGATTATTCAGAGAGGAGGCTCCAGTGTCTGTGGGGAGAATGCACCCTCTGGTTTAATCGGCCTGAGGTGGGCTTTAGGCAGGAGCGATTCTGCGTTCCATTGCTGCTTAGTGACCCACCACCTTGTCCTTAGCATGGCTGCTGCTTAGTGAGCCACTGCTGTTAGCTTAACTTCAGCAGGGCACAGACTCCATTTTTTAGCCCTAAGCCCATGTTAGAACCAAGATGGGATTGGGGTCAAAATAGTGGTCCTTGTGAGGCGAGACCTCTAGGGACTACAAGGGGGAATACCTGTAAGGGTTAAGAGCAAAGCTTTTTAGTAATATGGTTTTACAGTGGGTTGAACCCATCCAGCTTTTCAGCAGGTGATGAAAGACTATCTTTTGAGTACCCAAATAGGCATGCTGGGAATCATGGGACCAGCATGGACAAAGGTTGTGTAGAACAGGAGAGGAGGAGGGGAACTGGACAAGATTGAGTTATAAAGCTGGCTGGATCCAACCTGATATTCGTTCTCCTTCTTGTGGGCTATTTCTGTGCAAAGTGGCTTTCTCTAGATTTCCCATCTCTTATGTTCTAATGTGCCTGACATGAAACCAGAAAGATGTAGTCCTATGACATATGTCTGATCATCTGAGAAATTCTAGGGTGGGGGCTCTGCATCTTGTTGAGCCTGTGGGAACGTTTGGATTTTGAAAAAAGGCAGCAGGCAGCACCACACTGGCTGCCATCTGTGGGGTGCAGCCGATCGCAACGTGGCTTCCAGGGAGCCAATGACAGAATGTTGGCAGGTTGCATGCCAATTCTCCTCTTCTGATAGACTAGCTATTTCTAAATGGGTGCTCCCTGCAGACGTACAGGTGAATCTTTCTAAGGTCTTCTGAGGCCTGTTCTGCTCCAATGAGATGGAGGAAAGCCAAAACTGGCTCTGTGGTTTGGGGAGCAGATGCTTGGGCGAAGAAGGAAATGAGTGCCAGGAAATAAACTGGTGGGCACCATGGCACGACGTTGGGAAATCAGTAGGATTTATATAGTGCTTAGAAGAGCTGTATCCTCTGTGTTTGGCAAAAGGTAATAGTCTTTTACAACTGTTAATCCCCAGGCTAGGTTTTGTGTCCAATGTGATACGAAGAAACATTTCAGCTCCTTGCCTGAGTAAGCACCAGAAATATTGATGTAATAACAACAATAATAATGTCAAGAAGAAAAACCATGAGAACAATAGTAAATAAAATCAGCTGTGGCCATGTAAGGAATCACGAATGAGAGAATGATTTGGGTATTCCTGCACCTGTCCCTCAAAATCTGACCCTCCAGGGTTCTCCAATCTCTCAAGGACTTATGAAAGCTGATTTGTCCCCCGTGTTCCTTTAAGTGACACTTGCCATTCTAAACATTCCATCCATTTTGGAGAGTTCTCATGCTTCATCAGGAGTTTTTTGGGGGATGGGGGGTGCTATTACAAATAATATTTCCTGCCTACCTATTATGTGGATGGCTCTGTTGTGCGGTTTTCATCATTCACCGAGACCAAACAACTAATAAACATCTAAATAGGAAAGTCAGAAGAAATTAGATTACACTTAAGGATTTAAGTGAAAATGCAGAAAAACAAACTGCCATCTGCTAAAATGAAAATATAACAGGCATGGATTTGATAACTGAATGAATATTTTCTATCAAAATATATAGCATATTATGAACTTACACTCCACTCTCCAAGATACAAGGATAGATTGAGTCCCATTCTAGCGTGTTACCAGAACTGCTCTATTTGAATGGGGAATTAGCTAGCAGTCCGGAACTAAATTTAGATCTTAACCACTGTATACCAGGGTCCCTCTCCAGATGCTCATGCAATAAAGAGGCAGACTAAATAACAATAAAACGTGTTTTACTAAAGAATGTGGCGTATGCCTGAGATAACACACACGTACACGGTTACACACAAGAACTAGGAAAGGCAGAGTAAGAAAATAGAGCTGGTTGCATTAGCGGGGTAGCCCACTTGAGAGCGATGAAGTTGGGTATACTCACAATCCCGACGTGGAGCAAAGACGTAGCAGCGAGATGAGATGGTCTAATGCCTGCACTAGATCCAATATAGGGTGACAGCAAGGAGTCTGGATAGGAATGGCACACGCACCATGTGGCCTAGGAGGCCAGCTTAAATACCCCAAAATGTACCCTAGGGCTGGTGCAGTCTCCAGTGGTTCTCATGGGTGAAACAAAGGTTTTAATGGCTTTACAACTACCCTAGATGGGCCACTTTAGGAATCTGATTATATTATTATATTATTATTATATTATTATTATATTATATTATTAGCTTGGGAAGAGGGGACAAAGGAGGGAGGGGGAGATCCGGGCGTGTTGAATGGATGTTCCAGCGAACTGGGCTTGTCCTGGTGTCATCATCTCTGGAATGCGGAGGCTGCTTTGAGATGCATTCCCTAAGTGCTTGGGATGGCCGGCACTTAGAGCAGAACCACAAGTGACAAAAGGCACAGATTGGACACTTGTCTGCTTCCCTCAAGTTTTGATGGGAAATGTAGGCAACTTGGCGGAATGTTGGACAAGTGACAGTTGAAAAGTCCACTGGACAGCAGTCAGAGAGCGAAGCTGCGAGACCAGGATGCCTACATTTCCCATCAAAACTTGAGGGAAGCAGACAAGTGTCCAATCTGTGCCTTTTGTCACTTGTGGTTCTGCTCTATGTTCCCATTCCGGGGCGGCTGTTAAGATATGCAGAGCAGGGTGAGGTTCGCCGCTGCAGACGTGGTCTGCTCGCTTCTCCGAAATGGCTTCTCTCAGCAGGCTGTTCAAGCTGGTCTTCTGGCTGCCTGGGAACATGGTTGCCGGCTGGGCATGGCTGAGGCTTGCTAGCAGGCTGCCCGGTAGCGAAGGCAAGCTTGGCGGCCGGCCCGCGGGACGCTCCAGGTGGGAACTGGCCAGGGGGTGCCTGGTCAGGCTTGCTGGAGGTCTCCCTGGCTGGCACCTGGCTGCTAACAGTGCGGCTGGAGCCCAGGTGAGGCAGGCTTCCATGGAGGCAGGGAACAACAGGTACAACACAGTCCATAGCAGAGATAGGAGACAGGCACAGTCCATGGTAGATAATAAACTGGCAGGAAACAGACACGTATTAAAATGCACGCGTGCAAGGCAATCTCTGGTGTAGCTGTAAAACAGCAACGCAGGAAACCCAAACACAGTCCATGGCAGGCCTTGGAGTGGGAGAGGGGGCTGCCTGGCAACAAGCGGTATCTGAAGAAGTGAGCTATGATTCATGAAAGCTCATACCCTACCACAAAAGTTGTTAGTCTTATAGGTGCTACTGGACTCTTGCTCTTTTCTATGAACTTACAGTGATGCTGAAGGCACACAGTTACTTTTTGTGTATTGCTCCTAAAGAATGTCTATTTTGGATTAGAAGGGGAGTTACTGAGCTGCTTTCATTTTGACAATAGAAGTGAAAGGAAGGGTGTGAATTTCCTACATTCCCAAGGCTTTTAGCACTGCATGGTGAAGTAGATTTCACAGACCTCACAGAAGGAATGAGGCCCTGCGGAAGTTGACATTCTTGCACATTTCATATTTTGCCACTTTGAAGAAAGAGAAACGTTCTTGTTAAGATCCAGCAAAGCCAAAATCAGTAATCAGAAAAGCTAATATTTGGCCTGTGTATATAGTGTATAGATTGCCAACTTCTGGTTCAGAAATTTCTGGAGATTTGGGGGTGGAGTCTTGGGAGGGTAGGGTTTGGGGAAGTAAGAGACTTAAGCAGGATATAATGCCATACAGTCCACCTTCCAAGGTGCCATTTTCTCCAGTAAAACTGATCTCTGTGGCCTGAAGATACAAGCTCATCCCTGGAGGTTAGCATACCTAAATTGTGGCACTATGATGATGATGATGACGACGACGGCGACGATGACAACAACAACAACGATTTGGGAAGGAGACTAGAGGAGACTTCTGGGTAACTGCCCTCAGAACTTATGGCTGTCCAAATCCAATATCTGGCTTCTCCATTTATTTGTTTAAACTCCAGCTGCCTACAATCAGCAAAAGGAAGGGACACAAGCATTATCTAACTGGTTAGTAGTATGTAAGCTTTGTATTCCCTAAAGGACTGTCATTTGGGAACCTACTAGAATAATTGTACTTAATTGTGTGGTGAGTATAAACCACTTTTCACAACTATTATGATTGGACAGAAAAGACACTGATGAAGATGAAGAACAAACATTTATGTACGAAGAATAAGTGGTGTAACACAAAAAAGGTTTAGTGAAAAACTTCAGTAAGAATGTACTACTTGCTCTCCACTCCCCAGAGATTATAAGTTTTTTCCACTGGGAGTTAACATGTTGAAACCGAGCCTTCTACCAAAAATAAACACTGAAGGGAGACATGATTACTTTTTCTCCAGGCAGTATTCCTCAGTATTAAAGATTCAGTTGTAACCTTTTAACCACAGCTGACAGGCTTACAGTTAAGATTCCAGACCACTCATTTAACTTCTAAAGCTTTCGGTCACAGAACCTGTACACAAAAGTTAGATTTGACAAGCTCTGAATAGACTGTTTATTTGTTTCAGTCAAACAAGTTTTCCATCCTAACCTGACGCCTAATCCTAATTAAAAGCTGGATAAAAATCCTGTGTGATGCTCTTATCCAGAACTGCAATTCTCTGAGGGAAAAATCATCCTGAGGGGATGATTGCCATACTTCCTCTGCCAGCAATTTCCCCTAAAAAACTTCCACTTTTACCACCACAGTTCTCAGCTTTCATTTAAAATGAAGTCTCCGGCCCCTTCCATTGCAGAGATAAGAGCAGAAAGGCATTCCTCCGTAATGAAAGGAGCTAACTTTAAAAATAAAATAAAAATAAAGTTGGGAATTCAGAACCTTACAAGAACCTGGTATACATATTGGTACAATGTTATAACAATATTCCAGTGCCATTTTTTAATTGCAAAAGCCCAGGTGGCCCACAGGAGATGGGATGGCCACTGCTTTGGGGATTGAGGCAGGAAAACTGCAGGGAACCTGCCATGTGGAAGCCCCTTTGTTGTTGCACTTAATAAGCAGCCGCTCCAGCAATAGGGAAACCACACAAGCTCATCTCTGTATGGAAAGCACCTATGTCAAATGCTAGCAACAGAAAGAGAATTAATTCAATAAAGAACCATGCTTAACAATCCTACGTAATAATCAATATAATAGCCCCAATAGAACTGCAGTTGAAACAAATTCCATTGTATTGATTTTTTGGTTTAGGCAATTTGCCCCCCCCCAAGCAAATCCAAATCAAATGACATTTCTGAAATTTACACTCCCAGTTCTACAGGTTTACAGGTTTCCTCTTGAATTCAATGGTATTTACACCCAAGCAGGTGTGTGGAGGGGTTAGGTTGCTAACCTATGCACCATTACTTGAGGGATAAGTTCCATTGAATTCCATGATGCTTAACTTCTGAACAAACGTATGTGGATTTGAGCTGCAAAATGTTGTATTGTGGCATCTAACCTCAATAAAAGCCACTGCCTCATTGCTGGTTTGTCATATTCTGCAACATCTTTGCTAGAGGCCATAATAATTTTTTAAAAAGAGTAACTTTGAAAGCTAATAGTTGTTTCATCTGAGTATTTATTATCTGGAATGTTGAACACACTTTGATTGATCAGGGTGATGCAAAAACGTGGGACTGCAAGCCCAAGAATTTTATAGCTCCTATAAAGTGCTGTATACAATTTTTGCTCAATTTTATGCTGTTAAACTAAACATTTGGTATCATATGGCACTTTGAGTGCTTTGATTTATGTAAAGACAGCAATTGCATCAGTAATAAACATTCTAAAGTGTGGGCTTAAGAGTAGTCTACTGTATTTATTTGTGACATAAACACTTACCTGCAATGTATTTGGAGAATCATCTTAGATTTAACTTGTACCGTACATTAAAGACATTAAGCTTCCGACACAACAAGGTCATCTCCAAGGTAAAGGCAGTCATGATGGAAAATCAGGCAAGGATAAAGTGGTGACTATTTTGAATTTAAACTGATAGGAGAAAAAATATACTATTTCTCCTGAGAGATGTTCTGTATTAAACTGAATTGAAAAGCTGCACTAAGCTATTATGCATTATTTAGTTTTTAAGTTAAGAAGATCACCGTCTGTTTCCTCAGAAATTAATTGCATCTGAAAACTGCCTTTATTTTGACAGCATGAAAAGATGATTTTAACAGTACAACCCTAAGCAGAGGTACACCCTTCTAAGTCCATTGCAGCCAATGGGTTTGGAAGGATGTAACTCTGTTTAGGATTGCAGTGTGAATGGGCGTGGTCATGTCCTTGCTTTCTCTTTTGCTCAGTACTGATCAAACATTAAGGGTATATCCAGGGCTTTTTTTCTAGAAAAAGAGGTGGTGGAACTCAGTGGGTTGCCCTCGAAGAAAATGGTCACATGGCTGGTGGCCCCGCCCCCTGATCTCCAGACAGAGGGGAGTTTAGATTGCCCGCAATCTAAACTCCCCTCTGACTGGAGATCAGGGGGCGAGGCCACCAACCATGTGACCATTTTCAAGAGGTTCTGGAACTCCGTTCCACTGCGTTCCAGCTGAAAAAAAGCCCTGGGTATATCTGCATTATGAACTTACAGTAGAACTCTAAACAGAGCTAGGATCTTGTAAGTCTGTTGAAGTAAGTGAGTCTATGTACACAACTGCCAAAATTGTATACTATGACCCTTACTCCTCAAACGAGTGACAAGCAAAAATGGCACATATGGGGCACATGAAGATAGGATTTTAACAGTGGCCTCCAAAGCAGAGTTACATCCTTCTTAGCCCATTGAAGTCAATGCACTTGAGTGTAGCTCTAGAGTGTAATTCTATTTAGGATATCATGACAAATGTGTGGGCATCATGCAAATATTGAAAGAAGCACCTGGAAGCCAAAGACAAGCAGGAGGGCCATGGGTAGGACTGGAAGGTGCAATACTCTTGTGCATTGACTTGACTCAATTTGTTAAATGTGGGTGTGTCTTTCCCCCCTTCAAAACATTGGTAAACAAAATACCTACAATGTTGCAATGCCAGACATTAATATTAACTGGTGTTTTAAAAACTGAGAAATAGCAGCTCAGTACTTAAGCAAAGCAATACATTTGGATTTTAAGTGTCTCTGATTAGGTCTAGATCAGAACTGCTGCTGTTATGCCAGAACCAGAACCAGAACTAATGCAGGGCTCTCTCTGAGAATTTAGAGGCAGTCAAGCCAGACATGCTTCAAGAGAAGTGAGGTACACAGAATGTGACAGATAAGACTCTAAATAAGCCTGCTATTTTAAAAACATCAGGGGATTATATTGGATGCCCTCTAATTACACCCCCCATACACACCCTGTCCCTAATGACTTGATTCAGAAAACTGATCTCAAAGTGTTCATCATAGCTAAATGCAAATATGAGAAATGTAATTCTTTCATGTGCCGATAATTAGCAAAGGTAAACATGGGGATTATTTTAATCAGCACAGAGATCTTCCCCTGCATAACCCACAAAAAGAACTTAATTGGCTACTGTGGGTGGACTGGCACATTCCTATAAGACCCCAGCTATGGAGTGTGTCCAATGTCTTAGAGTGGCTAAAGATGATTTGGATAGAACAGACATTTGAGGAGATGCTCTCTCAGCAACGTTATTTTGAATTTGAGTACCAGTCATGAAGAAGACCATTTCTATGTAGAAAATGTTACAGAATTAGAATCAGTTTTAGGGGATCAGATAATAGATGACTGATACAGATTAGTCACATTAAATTTGTAAGGTTATAATCAAATAGGAGGTGCCACAGATTTTAATTTCCTATACACCAGCATCCAGTTACTAAAGGATAATGTAAATATTCTTCAATCTTCTATTATGATATAAAACAGTTCATATAAAGGCACAAAGGCTAGTGAAGGATGGAGCTGCTAAAATATGAAGCTGTCTTACATTGAGTCAGACCAGTGAAATCCTAAGCAGAGTTACTCCGGTAACATTGAAAACAGTGGGCATAGACTGGAGTAACTCTGTTTAGGACTTCACTGTTAGACTAGACTGTTAGACTAACTAGACATGCCAGAGATTGAACCTGGGACCTTCCCTACCACTGATCCATGGCTCCTCCTCAAAAGTATTTTTTAATTCATTCAATACATGTTCTGGAGACGTTTCTCCTATAGGCCTTCTGATGGAAAAATCTGCTTGGTGAGAAACAAGGTATGCCTTTTGATAAAGCAGTGCTTCACAATGATGTTGTGTCCTCTGTGCTGGAACACTAGAACATGGTGTAAGTTGATGCACTCCTTTCTTCCATAGTACAATTACAGACAGTTGCATATAGATTGTGCTACAATTCAAAATTTTTGTATACCTTCCTTTAGGATAGTCCACTGATTTTGATGAAACTGCTCCAAAGAACATACAAGTTTTGTCACTTCCTATGTGACTTGATCTCAAACAGGCAAGTGGTTTAAAATGCTGATACTAAGGGTGGACTAGCACATTTCTACAAACCCCCAAACTCCTTGCTACTTTTAAAAAATGTGAATGTTCTCAAGAAGATTCAGAAGGAGCTGCACAAGCTTTTCCAATGTTTTTGATGCAGCATGCAAAAAGCATTCCTGCATAGCATAGCAGGAATGTATAAACCATTTCTGCATCTTGAACATGTGTGTGTTTTCCCCCTTTACAAATTGCTTTTCAAATATTACATTGGAAATGCATCCCAGAGAATGATCCGAAGGTGCATGAACAGGTCTCAGCCTGGCAAATACCTAGATAGGAGATTACTTGAGATCCAACTTAAGCTTCCCAAAGGAAGTGTAAGATATCCGTTGCAATAAATAACTAAAACAGCATGTTCTCAGCTGCTCTAGGTATGGCCATTATCCCCAGCTGAGTGTATTCCTTGGCATCCCCCTATTTATTCTATAAGGGGTTGGAAATTGATGATGAGGCCGCTAGTTTTTATTTCCCAAAAGATATCAGAAAAATGTCCAGTCCACATCTTGTACTTTAATAAACATTTTCAATCCCATACAAAGGAAAACTATGGAGCTGCCTTCCAGCCATTCCACAATTGTACACGGCCTTTGAGTGACACCATCTGGCCAAAAATATAACACCACTGTTGTTTTGGATGACATGATATCCCCAAGACAGGCTCACCCACAGACCTCTGCTTTTTTTAAAATGGCAGGTCTGTTTCCTGCTTTGTGAATGTGTGTTTTACACTGAAATAAATGGAATCTATATCTAAATAACTGTGTTTAGGATAATGCTCTACAGATTTAGCTTTTTTAAAAAATCACTTTTTAGTTCTGAGTTCTGGAGAGGAAGGCAGTGGAATGAAAAACAGTATAGAACAGTGTTTAGAGTTCTAGGAGAGAGAAAACCCAAGTTCAAATCTTTGCTCATCCATGAAGTTCTCTTGGGCTACTTGTCACTCTCTTCAGTCTAGCCCAATGTTTCCCAACCTGGGGATCAGGAGTCGGACCCAAAAATGTGTCACAGGCCAGCCCTCCCTGATGGCCACCCCTGCCTTTTGCACTGCTCTCTTTTCACTCTTCTTCCTTTATACCAGCTTTTCACATTCTAGTTTTCCCCACCCTTTGCGACAATAATGGAAGGAAAGGCATCCCACATCTAGTACCTTTACAGGTATACACATTTTCCTATGTAGAATAATGTTTCTGTAGGAAAATCATCACGTCTGAAGTGGCTCCCATCAGAGCCAACTTCAGTGCTTAATTAGAGGCAAGGCTTTGATCTGTACTTTGGAAACTAAGACCTAACCCTGGAAACAGTATCTTCCATGTCATACACTAGTTGGTATTTTTTCTTCTTCACTGCATATGCATGTTGATTGATAAAGAATCAAGTAAAATGTGTCCTGATGGATGCTAGAATGAATCTCTTAGGCTCTTAAAGAGGATTAGAGGGAGAAGAAGAGGGTGGTCAATGTACATGTAAAGGCTATGTACTTTGGAATACTACTTGCCTGGGGTTTATAGCAGTCACACTTGTCAGTTTCTTACAGTGGTGGGCCACTGTAGAAAACAGAATGCTGGACTAGATGGGTGCCAAGGTCATACTTCGTCTATGGTGCCATAAAACGTTTGCACCAGCCCTGGATAGGTTACTGTGCCAAGTAAATTTGGACTTCTGGGTCACCATATCTAACAGGTTGAGAAACACTGGTGTAACCTACCTTGCAGAACTGTTGTGAGGATAAAATAAGGAGATGGAAAATTATGTATGTCAGCAAGTGTATCTTTGAGGAAGAGCTGCAGGATAAAAAATGTGATAAACAGAGAGAAAACCCCATATATATGAACTTTGTTCCATAGCTTGTGGAACAGCAACATTTCCAAAATGTTGGTAAGATGGACCCCAAAGGATAGTTTGCCACAAAAACAAGAGTGGGGCTCCTGGGCTACCTCACATCCCAAGACATACAAATAACAGCTCCGTCCAATCTATTCAAGGCTGCGGATACTTACAAGAAACATTACTCACCTGCTTTTAGAAAGACATTTGAACAGCTGCTGGTTTTTGTATTTTCAGTGGAACACTTCCCTTTTTTGGTTCCTTCTTCCTAGCAAGTCAGAAGTGCAACTGAATACCAGTTAGCAGTTACAACCTCTACCTATTCAAATCAGCTAAACATCCTACGGGATGCAAACAGGCTTTAATACTATGGCCTGAAAGACTTCCGGTTTGGGATCTATGGAGGTCTGACGCAGCTCCATTCGCGGAGCTGACCGGACTGCCGTTTTAAGCGGCCGGCGGGGGCAATTTAGCCCGCGGCCGACTGCTCTCAGGCGGAGAGCAGGCAAAGAATGCTCAAGACCTCAGGGCGCGTTGATCTCGGGCGAGGGGGGGGTCCTGCGCAACGGATCTCCCCCCGACCCTTGAGGTCCCACCCTGTGACAGGTCGGCTAAGATCTCTGCGGCAGTTTCGGGGCCAATGCGGTTGGCATAAGATCTACATACCCAAGCTTCAACAAGGGGAAGAAGAACGGAGGGGAAATTAAGATTGAAACAGTGATTACAACCCAAGGAAACTGAATGAGAAGGTAAAGATCACTATCTTCTGATACGGGACAGATTGTTAAAAGTAAAGAAGAATAAAAGTAGATTTTCAAACTGCAACAGACTAATTATAAGGAGGGGAAGACTCGGCAAGAGTTGCATTAGAAAAAGGACTAAGTTTAAAGAAGCTATTAAAGAAATAGGACTATTGTTTTGAATACTTGCGGTTACGGAGCTGTGAGAAAATCTTACCATCGCGAGAGCTATTGTGGGAAGTCGGGAAACAGGAAGTACGTAATAACAATAGAGTTGCTGAAGAGAAGCGGCTCCTGCCGGAGGGCAGGAAGAAGGGAATCGCCATCTTTGAAAGGGGAAGAACCGCGGCTTCAGCGGAAGCGGAAGTAAGCCATTTTGGATTACAAAATCATAGAGGAACCATAGAGAAAAGACGCCCGACATTTTGGATTTTTAAAAAAGTTTCTTTTTGAGAAGACCGGGACATTTAAATTAAAAGGACATTAAATTTAACGCCACAGAGTTAAGAAAGAGAGCGGACTCATGGGAGCGAGCCAAAGCAAGCCCCACGATGTCGAAAAAAGAGTGGCAATCGGAAATAGAAAATTTGGACAAAAAACGTTTAGAAGTGATTAAAGAACTTAAGGATATGAAACCGGAGCTGATTAAAGAAGTAAAACAGACTGTGAAAAGTGAGCTTTCAGAAGTGAAGAAAGGTATGGAAACAATGCAAAATGAATTGCAAGGAACACAGCAGAGAGTCAAAGCAGTGGAAGGCGCGATGGAGAATCTAGCTGACACGCAACAAACAGAGATGAGGTTGATGAGGGGAAGAATGGCGGTTGCGGAAAGTAAACATATGGAGAAGCAGCTGAGATTTCGCGGCTTGCCGGAAGTGGAAGGAAAGACAGCTCAAGAACAGATTACTGAGGTGTTAGCTGAATACCTGGGAAAGGAGGAGGAGGAAGTTGTGGCTATCCTAGATGTGGTATACCGTGTAAACTCAAGAATTGCGACCCAGAGGAAATTACCAAGAGACGTGATTGTGCAGTTCACGACCCGAAACATGAAAGAAAAGATTGTGACTAAACAGTTCCAAGATCCATTGGAAATTGATGGCAAGACGATTATCATCATGAAGGAAATACCTAGATCGGTGCTACTAGATCGGAAAAAATATAAAGCTCTAATTCAGATCCTGAAGGACATGAAAATAAGGTACAGATGGGAACTACCAGAAGGACTGTCCTTTGAATTTGGAGGAGCTAAAAAGCGTATCAGATCTGAACGTGAGATGGAGCGGTTTATAAGGGACAATGAAAAGGACTTACCAGCAACAAGATTATGATCATGGAGTGTAAAGTTTTATCTTGGAATGTAAATGGACTTAATTCACCGAATAAGAGAAAAAGTATCTTTCACTGGCTATTAAAACAAAAATGTGATATTGTATGTTTGCAAGAGACTCACATTCGAAAACAGGATGTAAAGTATTTAAAATCAAGAAAATTGGGCAATGACTTTGCAGCGGCCTCTAATAAGAAAAAAAGAGGAGTGGTGTTGTATATAAAAGAGGAGCTGCAGCCAAAGCTTGTAATGAAGGATGTGGAAGCCAGATTTATAGCAGTGGAATGTATATGGAATTTAAAGAGAGTGCTGATAATTGGAATTTATGCCCCTAATGGAGCGAAAGAAAGCTTCTTTGAGGATTTGAGGAAGCAATTAGATGAACTTTCATATGATCAGATAATTCTTGCTGGAGATTTCAATGGAGTGACAGATTTGGAATTAGATAAAAAATCAACAACTGCACAAAAGAAAAAAGGACTATTACCAAAGTTGTTTTTTGAACTGATACAACAAGAAACCTTAGAAGATGTATGGAGAAGACAAAATCCTAAAAGTAGACAATTCACGTTTTTCTCCGCAAGACACTACACATTATCGAGAATTGATATGATCTGGGCCTCAAAAGACTTAGCGATATGGACTAAGGAGGCGGAAATAATGCCGATGGTTGGCTCGGATCACAACCCAGTTATGTGGAAGTTGGGGAGAAGGAGTAAAAGGAAAGGATGGAGAATAAACGAGGATTTGCTACAAGAGGGAGAGAATATGGAGATGTTGAGAAGAGAGACAAAATTCTTCATACAATACAATATGAACAGAGAAGTACCAACCAATAAGGTTTGGGACACCTACAAGGCAGTAATTAGGGGCATACTAATGGACTTAAATGGAAGGGTTAGAAAAAAGAAAGAGGAGAAGAGACAGGAGATTATGGAGAAAATAAAAGCCAAAGAAATACAGTTAAAGAAAAGACCAGGGAAAAAGAAAATCTATCAGGACATTAAAATACTTCAAGAGCAGTTGACAGCAATGAATAACAAAGAAATGGAGTGGAATCTTAAAAGATTGAACCAGAAAGCGTTTGAAGGTGCCAATAAACCTGGGAAATATTTGGCATGGCAACTAAAAAAGAGAAAAGAGAAGAAAATAACAAATAAAATTTGTGAAGATAACAAAACGCATTTGGAACAGACAGCCATTAGTAGAGCCTTTTATAAATTTTATGCTAAATTGTATAATAAGAAGGAGGTGAACAAAGACGCAATAGTGACATACTTGGAGAAAATGAAGCTACCAGTAATTTCGGAAGCTTGGAGAGATAAACTGAATAAAGAAGTAACGGATGAGGAAATAAGAAAGGCAATACAGTCAACAAATCTGGGAAAGGCACCAGGGCCAGATGGACTTACAGCCAAATTTTATAAGGTAATGGCCAATGAGCTGGTACCATTCCTAAAAGAGGTGATCAATGGTGTCTTAAAGGACCAACAGATTCCAGACACTTGGAATGAAGCTAATATATCATTGATCCCCAAAGAGGGGCAAGACCTGACTAACGTGAAAAATTATAGACCTATATCGTTACTCAACAATGACTATAAAATCTTTGCGAAGATATTGGTGGAAAGAGTGAAGGGATGGCTTTCGGAAGTTATTGAGGAGGAACAAGCCGGTTTTTTGCCAAATAGACAGATCAGAGACAATCTAAGGACAGTAATAAACGCTATTGAATACTATGATAAGCGTTGTGATAAGGAGGTTGGTTTCTTCTTCGTGGATGCTGAAAAAGCATTTGACAATTTGAACTGGGACTTTATGTTTGCCACTATGGAAAAGCTACAAATGGGAGAAAGATTCATAAGAGCAGTGAAAGAAATATACAGAGACCAGAATGCAGCAATTGTAGTGAACGATGAGGTTACTAAGAAATTGACTATAGGTAAAGGAACAAGACAAGGCTGCCCGTTGTCTCCGCTGTTGTTTATTCTGGTGTTGGAGATTCTGATGATACAAATACGACAAGATGAAGAAATTCGTGGAATAAAAATAAAAGACTTTTCATATAAGGTTAGAGCATTTGCGGATGATATAATGTTAATTGTGGAAGACCCAATGGAGAACATGCCAAAAGTGATAGAGAAGATCAAGGAGTTTGGAGATTTGGCAGGGTTCTATATCAACAAAAAGAAGTCAAAGATACTATGTAAAAATATGACTAAGCAAAAACAACAATTGTTAACGGAAATAACAGACTGTGAAGTAACAAGTAAGGTGAAATATTTGGGAATCGAACTGACTGCAAAGAATATAGATCTATTCAAGAACAATTATGAAAAACTATGGACTCAGATAGAGCGAGATTTGATTAAATGGAATAGATTGAATTTGTCATGGTTGGGAAGGATTGCAGCAGTTAAGATGAATGTGTTACCAAGAGTAATGTTTTTGCTACAGACAATACCAATTATCCGAGATTCCAAGCAGTTTGAAAAATGGCAAAGGAAAATATCAGACTTTGTATGGGCAGGCAAGAAGCCTCGAGTGAAAATGAAAGTTTTACAAGATGCAAAAGAAAGAGGCGGAATGCAACTGCCCAATTTAAGATTATACCATGATGCAACTTGTCTAGTGTGGTTGAAAGATTGGATGATGCTGAAGAATCGGAAACTATTGGCCCTAGAAGGATATAAAAAAACATTTGGATGGCACGCATATTTATGGTATGATAAAGTAAAAGCGAACTCCATGTTTTTGCACCATTATATACGGAGAAGCCTATATACAACCTGGAAAAAATACAGAGACTATTTACAAGAAGGAACCCCCTTATGGGTGGTTCCATATGAGGTAATAGATCCGAGAACTGTCGATAATGAGCAACAGTGTTTAACATATAAGGAGATAACACGAATAGAATTTTTTAAACTTAAAATAAAGACGCAGGACGAGTTATCTACAAATTATGATTGGTTCCAGTATAGACAGATCAGAGATCTCTATAATTCGGACTGTGCAAAGGGAGGGATAAGAATGGAGAATTCGGAATTAGAGCAGACACTTTTACAAGAAGACAAGAAGGAAATCTCCAAGGTATACAAAGTACTGTTGAAATGGTATACTGAGGAGGAGACTGTTAAAGTGCAAATGGTGAAGTGGGCCATAAACTTTAACAAAGAAATAACAATGGAGGCGTGGGAATACTTGTGGAAGAATACAATGAAGATTACGACATGCACCAATATTAAAGAGAACATTTACAAAATGATTTATCGTTGGTACATCACACCAAAGAAGATAGCGCTAGGGAATTTGAATATGTCTAATAAATGCTGGAAGTGTAAAAAACATGAGGGATCCTTGTATCATATGTGGTGGACGTGCGAGGTAGCAAGGCAGTACTGGGGGGAAATAATAAGAGTAATAAGTGAGAATTTACAATTTCAAATTAATAAGAACCCAGAACTCCTGCTACTGAATTTAGGAATGGAGGGTATTCCAGCTCAACACAGGACATCGTTATTTTACATGACAGCAGCGGCCAGACTTTTGTATGCGCAAAAATGGAAAGTACAAGAAGTGCCAACAATTGAGGATTGGATATATAAATTGCTGTATATGGCGGAAATGGACAAAATGACAAGAAAATTGAGAAATCTTGACCCAGGACAGTTCAACACAGACTGGGAGAAGCTGAAACAATATTTACTGAAGAATTGGGAGGTGGGAGGAGAACTGTGGCAGTTTGAGAACTATTGAAAAATAATAAAATGCAGAGGGGGGTGATCTTACCGGTGGGTGGAGAGGTAAATGTGAATTTCTAAGCAGCTATTTTATTAGATTATCATATATATATATATATATATATATATATATATATATATATATATATATATATATATATATAGAAGAACAATAGAAAGTAATTAAGTATAGGGATAGACTAACTAATATCATTTCTGGTAATTGTACAATGTATTAATTTGAATGATTTGGTTTGAAGATATATAGGGGTTAAATTGATTGATGATTTTTGATGATAGTATAATTGCATGATCAAAGTAAAATAATTATATAACTAAAGTAGGACGAAGCTGAGATACGTAGAAAAGTAATATATAGAGTGCAAGTTAAATTGGTTGACTTATATGAATTGTTCATAGAAATATCTGAAATTATGCAAAAGGGGACAAATTGTTTGTTTAATACGGTAGAAGGGACCAAAAGATAGAGTACAGAGTATCAAAATAGTTAAAGAATTATGATTAGAAGAAAGATATTGTTTAGTTATTATTCTTATTATTATGTTAATGTAAGTAAATAAGAGAATACAGTGGTAGAGAGATAAGTTTAGAAGAAATTGAATGTATATGTTAGTTAGACAGAATGAATTTAAAATGAGTAAGGGAAAAGGGACAAAGGGTTGGAAAACTGTTGGAAGTCAACAAAAAGGGGGGGAAGGGAGGGGGTTAGAATTAGGAAATAGGGGAATTGAATGTAATATGGAATAATAATATGTCTAATCCAATAAAAATTTTATTAAAAAAAAATACTATGGCCTGAAAGACATGTGCCCCAGCTTTCTTTTGTTTCTAATATCCAGCCTGATTATGAGTTCTGGAGAACTCAAACACTCTGTGCTGGGGAAGAGGGGGGCAGCAACTGCTCCGGAGCTGCTGTGCCCCTGATGCAAGGTGAGGACCAGAAGGAGTTGTGATACACCTGCTCACTTGCTGAGCCAGCCAGGCAGCTAAGATGAAACAGGACTCAGAGCTGGACTAGAATATAGAGGCAGATGGGCCACTGTATGATACTCACCTGCCCACTGAACCAGCCAGCTGAGATGAACTAACTAGTTATGGCTGGCTGGCAAATGATTGGGTAGGCTCCATGCAGTGCCCTGTCCCAGTGCAACTCCTGCCTTGTTGCTGGCAGAGAGGGCCTAATGGACCTGCGTAGCCATCAGAATGGAGGGAGGTGTCCAGTGGGGTGCCACAGGGCTCGGTTCTGGGTCCAATATTTTTCATTATTTTTATAAATAATCTGGATGAGGGTGTGGAGGGGCTACTCATTAAATTTGCAGATGACACCACATTGAGAGAAGCAGCAAACACACCAGTAGATAGAGATAATATTCAATGAAATCTGAACACACTGGAAAAGTGGGTGGATGTGAACAAGATGCAATTTAACAAGGGTAAGTGCTGAGTTCTACATCTGGATAGCAAAAACGAGGAACACACATACTGGATGGGGGATACACTTCTGGGTAGCAGTATGTGTGTACAAGATCCTGGGGTTCGGATGGAACATAAGTTAAATATGAGCAGCCAGTGTGATGCAGCAACAAAAAAGGCTAATGCAATCTTGGGGTGTATCAACAGAAGCATAACATCCAAACTGCAAGATGTCATGGGGGACACGATTGCTCTCTTTAAGTATTTGAAAGGCTGTCATTTAGAGGAGGGCAGGGAGCTGTTCCTGTTGGCAGCACAGGATAAGACTCACAATAATGGGTTTAAATTAAGGGTGGGAAGGTACCAGCTGGATATTAGGAAGCACAGTGAGATGAGCTTTGGAGAGGTATAATGCCACAAGCACTGACCTCCACTGACATCATTGTCTCCAAGACAGATAATGTCGCCATATGGAGTTCAGTTGTAATGGAAATAGATCTCCTCGTGCCACGTGGAGGTGTGGCAACCCTACTATGGAAGGGCCTCTGTGGGTATAGTGACAAAGAGGCTACTCTCCAAAACATCTGCTGTCAGAGAGAGTTTTAAAATCTCTCCTTTGGAGGTCATTGGTAGTCCTTGGAGATCTCTGGGCGGGTTAGCAACTACTCTAAGGAGGTGTTTCAAACACCGCAGTTGCCAATAGCCAATGCCACCATTGTCTCCAATTTACGTTGGTAAAATAGGTTATATGGAGTTCAGTTGAAACAGGAGATCTCCAGGTGTAGCAACCCTGATATGGAGGGTCCTCAGTGGGATATAATTCCACAGAAGCCACTCTCCAAAGCCACCATTCTGTTTGAGATAATTACAATCTGTCATTTGAAAGTCATTTGTAATTCTGGGAGATCTCTAGGTGGGTTGGCATCTATTGTCAAGTGGAACCTAAGTGGAGTATAATTTCAGATAGGCCAGCCCAAGAAGCCTCCAAGTCTCTGAGGATGTCAAAATCTGTCAATTGGAGATCAGCTGTAATTTGTGGAGATCTCTAGGAAGGCTGGCATCCACCTGGACACAGACTAGCCAACCTTGACACAGCCAATCTGGCCACCTGGATTCCCACCATGGTAACATTAAGACTAAACTACTGTAATGCACTCTGTATAGGAGACTCCAGCTGCTGCAGAATACTGCAGCTCATTTACTAGTAGGAGCTAGGCAGAGCATGCATATTACTCCCATTCTGCAGTCACTTCACTAGCTACCCATCAGTTACCAGGCTCAGTTCAAGGTTTCGACTAGCACATGGCCTTGGCCCCTCATATCTGCAGGACCACCTCTTCCCCTATGTGCCACCACGGCAGCTTTGCTCATCTGAACAGGGCCTTCTTCAGATATCACGGGGGAAGGGAGGAGAAAGCAGCCATGTCTCTATGGCTGTAAAGCCTGAATGCCTTTGTCCTTTGCGTATGTAAGAAGCTTTATTCTTCTGCATATGCGACGGGGGGGCGGGGGGCATTAAAAATGCCAAACCTTGCCTCTAGAGTGCTGAATTCTGCCATGGATGACCTGGGTCCATTTTGGGGGTCACCAACCCACAGTTTGCAAAGCAGTGGGTGAAGATGACCCCATTTGAGTATGTCATCTACTTACATCTTTGTGGCTGAGTGGTGGATAGTGCTGTCTTTGGGATATACATTTCCATATGGCCCAAGTACTTGGTTCCATGTAACAGTGTTAGCAAATATGAATGCTGTGCTGTCACAGGATGGCATTGTCAACAATATCAAAAGGCACTGAGAACTTCAGAAAAACAGGGATGCAGTCTCGCAGTCAGAGGACCAGTGTAGACCATTCATCAAGGCAACCAATGATGTTTGTCTGCCATGATGGGGCAACAGTCAGACTGAAATGGATCATCTTTATGACTTAGCAAAAGGAGTGGACAGGGTTGCCAAAACAGACATGGAAAATGGCTCTTCACCTCCACCGGTCTCATCCCTCTTTCAGCAACACTGCCTCATCTGGTGGAGGTTCACCAGCTAATGGGCTAATATGCAAGTACAAGCCAGCAGCAGCAGCCAGCACCACAGTGAAGCCAAAGACTATTGCTGCCTTTCTCCCTTGGCTCATCCTTGCCTCTCTTGCCTCATCATTGGTCATCTGTGGCTGGTACGTCTGATCAAGGGTGATCACTGATAGGTCAAGTGAGGCAAAGACAAGCCAGGTGAGGAAGACAGGCAGCAGCTGCAGCACCAGGCTTTTCTGCACCACTATAGCACTGGCTGATTCTTGCCTAGGTAGCCTTATTGGCACTGCTGGCTGCCTGGGCACTGTGGAGAAGTTGTACCCCAGGTCACCATCCCGTGGGAAATATTCTCCTGGCAAACCGACCCCTGCTTAGAAGCCCCTTATCTGTTATATTCTAGCTTGTGACATTTGCTGCTCCACCATCCTCAGTGTCGCCAGTTGTACGGTTGCTGACTCCTGCGTGTACCTGGTGATTTGGGGGTGGAACCTGAGGAGGGGTGGAATCTGAGGAGGGCATGGTTTAGGAAGGGAAGGAACCTCAGTGGGGTATGATGTCATAAAGTCCACCCCTCCAAAGCAGCCATTTCCCCTAGGGCAATTGATCTAGAGGTCAGCTGTAATTCAAGGAGAACTCCAGGCCTCACCTGGAGGTTGGCAACCTTACCCAGTCTCCTGCTTCTCAGATCGGCTCTGCTGTTCTCCCCTGTATGCTTGAACTGTCTCTCCAAGCACCTACTGATGCTTTAGTCAAATCCCTCTTCAAATACTGATGCTTCATGCAGCTTTCCAACCAAAGTGACATCAATTTTGCATCACTGGTTTTGTTCACATTCACCCACTGTTCAATGTTCTCTCTCTCTCTCTCTCTCTCTCTCTCACTCACTCACACACACACACACACACACACACACACACCCCTTTTCCATCATTGTTGCACGCACCTTCATTTTGACCCACTGACTGAATTGGTCTATGGGGAGCAATAATTAAAGCAGTTTCCTTTGTTTGGTTGATTATATATATTAATAGGACATCTCTTTTGATTGTTAGTTGGAGCCTCTAGACAGGCGACCCCTATTGGCTCTAAGCCATGTTTTCATGGCTACCTCCAGGCGTGGGGGTGGGGGGGGGAGAGCTGAAAACATGGTCTGGGCGCATTTTCAGCCCTGAGCTACTGCAGAAAACCCTGCTGCCTGCTGTTCCGATCCAATTCTCCATTGTTCTCCCCTCCAGAAAATCTGGCAAACTATCCTTTCCAAAACTCACCCATAGATCATCTCTATATTTTTATGGAACTTGGCAACCCCATATTTCAAACAGTTTCTGAGCAAGTGGAAGAAATGATGTCTAGTTTGAATGGACTGCAACCTCCATGTTTAGTTTTTCTGTGAAGAAGGATACCTCTGATATTTGTATAAACTTATATCCTGTCCTTAAGTGTCTCCAGGCCATTCCATATCATGAAAAGCTTCAACTGCCCATTTCCTCTATTAAAGGGGCATTTTTCTCCAGAACTATTGGTAACCCTACTCCAGACCACTTTGTCTTTAATGCTTCCCACAGTTTTTTGTGGCACTAACACTTCTTTAGTGCCGGTTCCAGCCTGTTTTGTGCTTTCCCTGAAGCGTTTTGGCAGGGAAAGGGTTAATAAAAGTATGATATTTCCATGACTTCATTTCTAAAATATTGTTCTGCAGGGTTTTTAATGCTTCTGTCTGGTTCCCGGTCTGGCCAGTTCCGTGCTGTTCCGGGAGTATTTGGCCAGCATGCTATGTCCATGTTTTTATTTCTAAAACATTGTTCTCCGGTGTGTTTAACACATTCCACTGTTTTTTGTGGTAGCACTATTTGTTTAATGCCTGTTCCGGCCCTTTCCATCCTGTTTCAGCCTTCAGCCCTTGCCATTCACAAAATTCTGGAAGGCAACCCATTCATAAATTGGGGAGTTCGTGTGCTCTTGTTCGTTCTGGCTTGAGTGAGGATAAAGGGAGTGTGCATGTGTGTGAACTGAAAGACGAGCCTTTAACTTTTAACCTGAAGTTCAGACTGTATGTCGCGGTAGGTTTTCCCTTTATCTCTATGGTAAAGGACCCGCCTTCCCCAAGGCCGTGCTGGTCGGCAAGGGTCTCACGTGAGGGCTCCAGGTTGGGCAGTCATGTGGTCGGGCTCTCACGTGATTGCTTGCGGCTCTTGCCGCTGAGGGTTGGAAGACAAGATGGCGGCGCTGGAGGAAGAGGAGCGGGCGTTGTTGGGCGAGGAGGAGCCGCCGCCGGAGCGCGATGCGCCCCCTTCGAGGAAGCCACTTTCGGCGCTCTGCGACCCGCAGCGCCTGGCTCATCGGCTGGTGGTCCTGGCGCTGATGTGTTTCTTGGGCTTCGGTGAGCGAGCGAGGGAGGACCAGAAAGCAGCTCCCCTGGGGCAGTGATAACTTTTTGGAGTTTAGAACAAAAAAGTCAGTTAAGGCTCCGAAGTCGTGAATAACTCTAATTCTTTATCCCTCTTTTCTCCCGACGTGTTTTTTCAGTGAATGAATTGGGATGGGTGCGGTGGGTTTCTGCTTGAAAGTCTGATAAATTTCCAAATCGTGTGGTGATAATTTAATTAATCTCTTTTGAGAGGTCTGTGTTTGTGTTTTTGGCCCCCCCCTTCCTCTCCGTTCATGCAAATTGCTGGCAAAAAGAAGGAGGAAGTAGCAGAAAATACTGAGAAGTAAAGCTGGCTGGTGACTTGCTAGTTGCTGGAGCTGCAGCTTTTAAACTCCCCTCCCTTCTTATGTTGTATTTGAATTATTTGAGTGCCTTTAAAAGTCTGTATCACTTTCCTGTGTGAGAAGCTAAACCTTGCTTGTTTTTTCTCATCTGGCAATTACTCTATCCAACTTGAAAAATAAACATAACAATAGTAAAGTGTCGGAATTCATGTAGCTTCAGGGAAGTGTGGCCAAAGCCCCGAACTAATACATCAGAGTTCTTCACAATTCACTTATAGTCCGCTTTTTTGCTGAGCCTCAAGACAGATTATATAATTTTTAAAAATGCAATGAAGTTAGATTGCAAGTTTTTAAAAACATGCAGTAAAAACAGTATAATGCTGTCAGCAACATGATGAAAATTGCCTAAAATTTACACAGGTATTAAGACTACAACTTTGAAATCATAGAAACATAGAGTTGGAAGGGACTCCAAGGGTCACCTAGACTAACCCCTTGCACAATGCCCATGCTGAGTGACTCCTGCTCAATGCCCAGAGGAAGGCAAAAAACCTCTAGGATCCCTGGCCAGTCTGGTTTAGAGGAGGAAAATTCTTTCCCTGACTTCAAAGTGGTATTCAGCATTACCTTGGACACATAAGAAAGGGCCACAAGGAGTCAAGTACAGGCTCATCCCTTCCAGCCCTCCCTCTCACAATCTGCCTAAGTTCATACTGAGTCATAGAATCAGCACTGCTTATGGACAGCCATTTAGCCTCTGCTTAAAAATATTTATAAAAATGCCAGAGAACATCTGGTTGCATTCAGTTCATTTTAAAAACCAATTAACGTTCTCTTTGAAAACGGAAAGAGTTGTTTTAGTTTCGTGATAAGCAGAATAGGAAGGTTTTTTTGGCAAAAAATTTAGGATGTTTTAAAACAGGATATAGATTAATTATCATGATTTGAAGCCTTTTCAGGATACAAAGCACTTAGCAGTTCATAGAATCATAGAGTTGGAAGGGGCCATACAGACCATCTAGTCCAACCCCCTGCCCAGTGCAGGATCAGCCTAAAGCATCTCTGACAAGTATTCATCCAGCCTCTTCTTGAAAACTGCCAGTGAGGGGGAGCTCACCACCTCCCTAGGCAGCTGATTCTACTTTTGAACTACTCTGACGGTGAAAAAGTTTTTCCTAATATCCAGCCGGTACCTTTCTGCATGTAATTTAAGCCCATTGCTTCGCATCCTACCCTCTGCTGCCAACTCGAACAGCTCCCTGCCCTCCTTCAAATGACAGCCTTTCAAATATTTAAAGAGAGCAATCATGTCCCCCCTCAACCTCCTCTTCTCCAAACTAAACATTCCCAAGGCCCTCAGCCTTTCCTCGTAGGGCTTAGTCTCCAGACCCCTGATCATCCTCGTCGCTCTCCTCTGCACCCTCTCGATTTTGTCCACATCCTTTTTGAAGTGAGGCCTCCAGAACTGCACACAGTACTCCAGGTGTGGCCTGACCAAGGCAGTATAGAGAGGGGCTATGACCTCCTGCAATTTTGTTGCTATGGCCCCTTTGATACAACCCAGGATTGAATTAGCCTTTTTTGCCACCGCATCACACTGACTGCTCATATTCAGTTTACAGTCCACTCTTACCCCAAGATCCCTTTCACATATACTACTGCCCAGTTCCTAATTTCTGTATTTTAATTTTCTTTAAAGGCAGCTATTTTTGCTATGACAACCCTGCAGCTCTGCAGACTCAAGTTCAGGGGGTGAGTAAAGAAAAAGAAGTGTAAACATGTCGAAGTTCACTGTTTACCTGTCCAGAAAAATTATTTTTAGAAGTTTCTACAACTGTTAATTTACATATGTTAAGCTTGGTAAGAAACAGTTCCTTCCCACAGCCGATTAGAATGCTTAATTGTTTGGTTTCCAAAAATAAAAATGATGGCTAGTTACAATGTGTGTTAAACCCTAGCTGTTAAATTTTGCTATCTGGGAATGTAGTAGCCCTAATAGCCCAGACTAGCTTCTCCTTGTCAGAGCTTAGAAGCTAAACAGGATTGGTACTTAAATGGGAGGTCACCTAGGAAGACCAGAGCTGCTATACAATGGCAAACCATCTCTGCTCATCCCTTGCCTTGAAAACCCCATGAGGTGGAACTTCATGGGGTTGTCGTGGGTCAGTTGCGACTCAACAGTACGCTTTACCTTTATATCTGGTGATAAATTTGTACAAAAATAGAATTCTCAAAGATTATATACATACTTCCTGTTGAGTTCATTGTTGGCGCCACCTAATTGGTATGGAGAAGCTGCTGTATTATTGGAGTGTCGGCGGTAGCTGAGTTGAACTTACCAGATATCCAGCTTCTGAGGATTGTCCTCTTTTTCAGATTATGGTGGTTTATTATTTTCAAGGCTACCTTAAAGATCATGACTTCCCTTTGTTCACGTTATCCCAAGGCTATTGTTTGCTCTGAGAAAACAAAAATACAGCATTACTGCAGTTACTTACTCTCTTGGTTTCAGAATGTCAGAAAGAATGTGAGAGAGTCAGGGAATGTGTTCAGTCACAATAAAGTGCAGGGAGTAGAAACAGAGTGTGTTCACCCACCATAAAGTGCAGGGCTGATCCAGTTCTGAGAAGGCACTGACACAATGGTAGAGGAGGGGGGAAAGTTATAGCTAGCAGAATAAAGGAAGGGAGGAGGGGAAAAGGCAAGCAAGCTCTGTCTAGGGCTGCTTTACATGGTGCTTGTGATGGGTAAAATGCTGTTCTGAGTGACTTGGAGGAAAGAAAGGATGTGAATATAGTGAAGAAAAATAAATATAGAAAAATACATACAAGTGTCATACTTAAGAAGTAAGGCTGCAGTTCAAAGGCAGGGAAGTGTCTCCATGAAAACATGTTCACTTCTCTCTGATGCCAGAGGCCGCTTTCCTCTACTCGTCTGGAGTGTTCCTTCCAGTATTGGTGGGGCCATGTGTGGAGCCTTCCCTTTCCAGCATCTTTCTTCCAGATAGTGAAATAAGATGCCTGAAATAAGATACCTGAATCTTAAACCAAGTGCTCATCTTCCAGAGGGGGAGGGATGGAGGGACCAGACTTTGTGGATCTCTGGACTGGACTCTTAGTATAGTGGTGGAAAGTAGCTCATTTTGTAGCTGTTCCTGTGTGACTATTTTGTAGCCAAAGTGGTTCAAAGAAGTTTTATATGTATACTTTTCTGTTTAGGATATGAAAGTGAACACTGCTCAGTTTATGGCATTGTATGCCTGGTATTCCTGGCCAAATGTCGTCCTCTGTTTCTTTGGAGGCTTTCTAATAGACAGAGTCTTTGGAATAAGGTAAGTGCGCAAACTCTCTTCCTTCAAAATAATAGAACGTTATCATTTTAATTTTTAAAAATGATTGTGAGATAAGCTGATGGCTTTCTTGTATGAGATGAACTAGACTTTCAGCCTCTGTAGCGTACTGGCTAAGAAAATCAGTTGTGATTTGGGAGGTCACCAGTTCAAATGCCACCTCTGTTGCAAAGTCAGGTGGCCTCAGTCAAGCCTCCTAGTTGGCAGAATGGATATGATGGTGATACTGGCATACACGATGAGGCTTTTATTATTTTATTTAGACTGTTTATAGGCCACCTTTCCACCCCAAGGATCCTTGTAATTTAAAATATAAACTTGTAAAGACAAGCAGAAAGGGACTAAACTGTGTCAACAGGAAAGCTCAGGTATCAACAGTGCCCCTTATTTTGGTCTAGCTTGGAAGAGAGCTTTTGGAAGAGAGCTGTCTTTTGCTTGCCTCAGAAGGTGTGTTGGAATAGTGCTAATCTCAGCCCATAGGGGAGAGAATTCTAAATCTGGAGAGAGTGGCTAAGAAGTCCGCCCATGGAATCCAGGCAACCTAATCTCAGCCAAGGTTTGGTTCCACAGGAAAGCATTGCAAGTTGGTCTCAAAACTAAAGCAGTCCTTCAGGTATAACCATGACATTTAGAGCTTTAGAGCCAGCACTTTGAATTGAACTCTGAAACCAATTGGGAGCCAATGCAGTTGAAGTCGCTTTGATTTTTTAAATGATCATTCTGGTGCATCCCTGTAAGGAAACTCGCAGGTAGCGGCAATCAAAGTTTCTGAACTATCTTCAAGGGTGAACCCACACAGAGTATGGTAGGTTAAACTAATCTGGTTGTTAGCAAGGCATACATGTTTTTGGCCAAGTCAGCTTTCTCCAGAAATGGCTGCAGCTGATGCACTGGCCTTAGCTGCTAAATGGCACTCAGGGTACCTCCAAACAGCCCTTGCCCAAAGAGAGAGTGGCATCTAGAAGTTCTCTAAGCCGTGAATGGTTTCCCTACCCAAAGAGTTTCTGTTTTATCTGGATAAAGTTAGGGCTGTTGTAAGGAGTGCAGCAAAATAATGTTTGTGAAGTGTGTTGAACAGGGAAAGCACTGTGTATATGTGTAGTGTTAGATGTTCATATTTATTTTGTCTTGCTTGTTTTTTTTAAAATGATACAGGAATTGCAGTTTCTCCAATTCTATTACTATCTTTGCACATTGATGATGACTTATAATAAAGAAATTTTAAAATGGCTTAAACTTTTTTTACAGATGGGGCACAATAATATTTAGCACCTTTGTCTGTGTTGGGCAGGTGAGTTAAAATGAGTAATGTTCATTCACTGCTCAGCAGCTAATTACAGGAAAGTAATCGATGCTTTAATTCCAAAGAACTCAAAACTCCTGTATTAAATGATCCTGATTTTAAGCAAACTACTAGTCAGACTCTTAGGCTTGAATCCTAGTAGGTCTGTGAGCAGAACTGAGCTAATGAAGCAGGACTTTTTCTGCCTCCCCTTCTTGCTGCATTTCCCCCCAAGTCTATTCCTGGTTGGTTGGGGGCAAAGGGGCCAAAATGAGGATCTGAAGTGGGTGTGGGGGGCGGTGGTGAGAAATTGATGCCTTTTCATCATCAGAAGTGGATTATAGGATCCAACCCAATGATTATACTGCTTTTCAACTATTTGACTGATATGTGACACATTACTTCTCTTCTGTAGCTCATCTTTGCTTTAGGAGCAGTATTTAATGCTTTTTGGCTGATGGAAGCTGGACGGTTTGTATTTGGGTGAGTTCATATATGAAAGCATTATAAATATTTGACATTTTCTTTTTTTAAAAAAATCAGCTTGTCCAAATGAAACATTGTGTTATACAAGACGTTGTAAAAAGTTATAGACAGTCTTGCGCTGAGTTAGCCTACTGATCCTTCTAGTTCAGCATTGTCTCCTTTGACCAGCAGAAGTTCTCCATAGTTCCAGGCAGAAAGCAGGTCTTTTCTGCCACCTAGTGCCTGATTTTCTTTAACAGGAGATTCTTTAACTTGTTTAACCTGGGATTTTCTGCATTCAAAGCATAATTTATTTACTTCATTTGTACTCCCGCTTTGAACGAGTGGGGGACCCTTAGCAGCTTACATTGTTCTCCTGTCCACCATGTTATCCTCACAACAACCCTGTTGGGTAGGTTAAGTTGGGAGTACAAGACTGGGCCATGGACATAAAGTATCCATGGCAGGGTGGGGATTTGAACCTGGGTCTCTCAGATCCTGATCCAACATTTTGAATCATTACTCTGCACTGGCATGTGCTCTCTTCTTGAGCCCCATTAACTTATAACTGAGTTGAGGTTTGAACAAGAGATGTCCTGCCAAAAATCTCCTGCTCTTAGTTAATACACCATAATAGTTGGCAACTCTTTAATTTTGAATCTGAAAAATTGGATTAGTTCCCTTTTTGTCTTTATAGTACTGCCTGATTGCACCCCACTATGAACATACATCTTTTATCATGCAAAAGCAAGGTTGTTACATACATTGCTTCAAATGCCTGGATTCATGAACTTACATTTATTTTTTTTAGGATTGGTGGGGAGTCCTTAGCAGTGGCCCAAAATACCTATGCTGTCAGTTGGTTTAAAGGAAAAGAATTAAACCTTGTGTTTGGACTGCAACTCAGCATGGCTCGGATTGTAAGTATAAAAATCCATTTTCTGTTCTTCCTGTTGTAATGACCACCATATATTTAGTTGTTCATTTTGCAATTGATTCCTAGCTATCTTCATGAGGGTGACTAGCAGTTATCTAGGTACACATATTTTTCTAAAGCTAATATCTGATCAGTGAATACTGTTCTTCAGTTAAGGCTTTTAGGCATATCATTGTACAATTCACAGGGCCAGGGAACACTGGTGGGAAGTACTGTTGCATGATATGAATAGCAGACGTTTAGGATGATAGTGTTTGCATGCAAAGGGTACCCAAAACGTTAGTCTGTCTGTCTCCTAGATGGATTGAATGGTTTGAAATAAGTTCCTACAAGGGTCTTTGTAGTTCTTGGGGCCTCAGATGGCTCTTGAAATGCCAGTGTTTTTCTTCTATCAAGGGAGGCCTTGGTTTGTATATGATAACCTTTGGGTACAAAACATATCCTTCCAACGCATCAGTACAAAATGTTATGTGTGCATATAGTTGGCTGGTTCATGTTCTTAACTATTACAAACGTTTTCATGCTAGTTCAGATGGTCCAGCTAGTTCATCCTCATCTATTTAATGTGATACAGTCTCCAGTAATGTTCAGTAACTTCCCTGGAGATTTGCAAGCAAGGGCAAGTTTTTGATAGCTGTCTCCCTAAAAGTGTTCCCAGCATCTGACACTAGAGGTACCATTTTAGGTATTGCACCTGACAGTTGCAAATCCATCTTTTGTGCGTCTTCTCACTCCCTGTGGTGACCACTGCACTAGGTAGTTAAAGGAAATTTAAGTGGGTATAAATCCAAATCCATTTCCTCCTGTCTCTGCTAGTTTGGATAATCAGATCATCAACTCTGGTTAGACATGCTTTCTGCTTATTGAGAACATCAGCTTAAAATAATAGTGGAATCAAGTGTATCCCTGGGTAGAATTTCTTGAAGTGAAATGTACAGAGATGAGGCTTCAAATTCCATATCTTATATATATATTTGCAAGATGCTCTTAGAAGAATGCCCATATACAGACTCTTTAAAATATACATTGTCAACAGATTTAGAAGTGTTTTTGTGTGCATAGTGTTTCCTTAGAAGATGTTGAAAATGGTATTACACTGGTTGATCATCTCTTTTCCTAGGGGAGCACTGTGAATATGAATATTATGGGCTGGGTGTACTCTAGAATACAAGATCTGCTGGGTTCTACAGGTCACACCACTCTCGGCATAGTCCTCTTGATAGGTTAGTAAATACTTTAAGTGATACTGAATTTGCATGACATATTTAGGATTTCTGTACTGTGATATAATTGGAAGTTTGTTCAATTTTCAGCTCTGACATATGTAAGTAGTTCATACTTTGCTTCAGGCTGCATGTGCTTCATAGTATAAATGCCACACTTGAAGCTCTGCCTAAAGGATACGTGATAGTATTCCTGTCTCCAGGTTGCTGAAAGTCAGCACCATGACAACTTACACTGTCGGAGCAGGGCCTTCTGCAGATGCCACCTTGCAGGTGGGCAAGATCAACAACTGTCTGTACATGTGTATCCTCTGTTGCAGCCCGCCACTTTATGGATCAGCCTGTCTGCGCCCAGGTAGGCTCCCCCTCTCCTGACATTCCACAAACTATGCAAAACTGAATTATTCAGAAGGACATTTTTACAATGGTAATAGGGCTGTATTGTAATGGAATGGTCAGGAAGATGCCTTAATAAAGGGAAAGGGACTATGGACTATACTACTGGGTATAGTATGCACTATCTTTTGTTGTATATATTATTCTACTATGAAATGTCTGCATTGTTTGACATGTCACATTGATACTTATGCTTGGTTTGGGTCTCTGCTTGGTTTAATGTTTCGACAATCCTAACCGTATTGTGTTGCTTACTGTATGTTCCATCCAGTTGATTGTAGTGACTTACAGTGTGTAGTCTGCCTTGATTCTCAGTGAGAAAGGCAGACTATAAATAAAATAATGGCTTTCTTGTCTAGTGGAAATCACTGCTAGCATGGATGTCTCAAAAGGGGGCGGGGGGCTAGACAGATTCATGGAGGGATAGGTCCATCAGTGGTTGCCAGCCATGGTTATAATAACATTAGATTTGTATACTGCCCTTCAGGACAACTTAACACCCACTCAGAGCAGTTTACAAAGTATGTTATGATTCCCACAAGAATCACCCTGTGAGGTGGGTGGGGCTGAGAGAGTACTGGAAGAGCTGTGACTGGACCCCAACGTCACCCAGCTGGCTTCAAGTGGAGGAGTGGGGAATCACACCTGGTTCTCCAGATTAGAGTCCCGCTGCTCTTAACCACTACACCAAACTGGCTCTTAGTAAAGGGAACCTCTGGATACCTGTGCTGGGAGGCAATACCAGGGGAAAGCCTTGGCTTCTATACCCTGGTTGGCTAACCAGGGCAGCTGGTTAGTCACAGTTTGAAACAGGATGCCAGACTATGGACCACCGGTCTGATCCAGCAGGGCTGTTCTTCAGTTACTTGGAAACATGAACCGTGGTTCTTTTAAAAGAAAGAATGAACTTTCCTGCTTCGCGTGATAATCTCTTGTGCTACTTAATTGACTTTGGTAATTTATTAATGAGAAGGTCTAATCATTTAGATATTTTAGAGACTTTGTGTATCTTGCTAGCCCACGCCATACACAAGCTGCCTGATACAGCTGTGGAATTGCTGTGGACCAAAAGCATACACCAGTCACTGCAGCAGCTGATGGTGAGCTTTTTCGGGAATGGGAACAGTTGGCGACATCAATATAAGATTACAGAACAGTATCTGCTCAGCACTAGATACGAGCTCTAGGTTGTCTCTAGTTGCTGATACAGTGCACATCATTGCTGTACGCGTTGAACAATTAATACAGTAAATCTGTCGCTGAATTACACCATTGTCTAAGTTAACCTGGAAGCCTTGCTTCTATTTAGGCAGAAGACTTCTTACACCTTTTCACATAAAATTGTTACTCTTTCAGGGATTCTCTTGATTCCAATCCAGCTTTCCATACACACCATCGCCAATAGTTGAATGCATTTAACATCAGAGAAGTAGCACTTTGGTTGCTGTGCTGTGTGAAGAGTTGATTCACATATGCCTGGACATTGCTTCCATTTCACAACTGACTCTTTGAGCTCATGTTTGCTATTAAAGAACAGCCAGTGGCACTTGATCCGTCACAGATGTTTCACATCTGCAAATCATCTTTCAGTATTAGTCACTGGGTGCTTTATGTGTGCTGCTGTGAACTTCCTTTGGTTGCTTTCCATGGAGTAGATGCCTCCTTTTACACGTTAATTCTATGTCTTAATTTTCAGGTGGTGTAACATGTATCTTTTCATTACTCTGTGCTCTCTTCCTTGCTTATTTGGACCGAAGAGCAGAGAAAATTCTTTGTAAAGAGCAGGGGAAAACGGGTGAGTATCAGTTTTCAATAATAGGATTTTAGTTTATGAAAACTGTTCACTGGAGAGCAGAGGCAAACTTTTGAACGTCTGTGTTCCTTTCCTCACTCTTGAGTTTGTCAGAAGCCATGTAAAAAAATTCCCTCATTTAGTCAGGAAATTTATACTTAGAAATGACCAGTTTCGCTTGTCCAGAGTCTTGAGGATCTTTGCTTTAAAGATGAGAAATGGGAGCCCTTGCTTCATCTCAGAGAGGTCTGGGAAGACAGTATAGTGGCGGGAGGGCTTGTTTAATTGTAGATGATCTTCAAGTAGTTGTGGCATCTCTTTTCCTGCAAACATCAGACCTTGGAGGGCATTTTTAGAAGTTGAAGGCCAAACGGAGGGGGTATTTTCCTTGGGAGGGGGTATTAAGGATCCTCTACACTACAACTCAATCTTCCATTCCTGTTTAAAGATTTTTATCCCCATCTTATCTAAAATGATGATGCAGTGGAAAGAACTGTGGGAAAGCCAGAACCAGAACAAATAGCCTAGATGCCACTGAATCATAAATATCTTCCTGCCTTGAGGAAGAAAATAAGTTCCCTGTCGGCTATTGGTGTTTGTCCATGTACTGTGGCTTGCTCATTTTCTTGCCCCAAGAGGAGCTCCGAGGTGCAAGTGAGGCATGCTTAAAGGAGCTGACCTGCAAGTGAGTCTTTCCTATGAATTATGCCTTGGACAGCTGAACATCTGAAAATGTCTAGGCAAAACTGTATCGGTTCTTGCTACAGAAAGACCCTCCCTGCATAAAGAGTAGCTCCATGAACACTTCCTTGAAGCATTCTTCTAAAAATTCAGCTTGCTAAAGCTAATGCTGATGTTTCTTTTCTCTCAAGGTGAAGTGATTAAGTTAACTGATGTAAAAGATTTCTCGTTGTCCCTGTGGCTCATATTTATCATCTGTGTGTGTTATTATGTGGCTATCTTCCCTTTCATTGGACTTGGAAAGTAAGTGCGTGTTTAGCAGCGTATTATCAGTCTTGCTGTTTTTGTTCTACCAGATGTTAGAGGTTCATTGTTTTAGAACAGATATTCTCCATTGCTGTGATTTAGCACTTTATAGAAGTCTGTATTTCCCACATGGATGTCATCTCCAGGAAAATGGTTCACAGAGCTTGTTTCAGTGCTCCTCCAAATTTTTCAATGATTCTTTTGGAAAATATGAGGGGTAAAAAGTCTGGGGTGGGGCTGTTTTTCCTAGGCAGGACTATCCTTGGGTTTTTTCCCCTTTATTTCTAGTTAAGCATCTCCTCATGCCCATCATACTCTCTTCCAAAATCCCATCCAACCTTTTTATGGATATGGACACTTTAAAGGCTGGGAGCATCATGGGGCTTTTTTTGTTGTTGGTAATATTAAGTTTAGTCTATGGGGAAAGCCTTAGTGTAATGTCAGCCATGGAGGATTGTCTAGACATTTTCCAACCATAACCTGGAGACTTCACTTCTGTCATGAACTCAAGCCTTTAATGTATGTCCAGAATAGTCCACTTTGTGAAACCAGTAACATGATGGTTCTGACGTTGCTGGGCTCCTTATTAAGCACCGTGGTCACATTAAAAAGACAAAGTGTACAGTGAACTTCATATGGAAGCTATAGAGTCATGGAGGGTTTTCTGTTATGGTAATCTGGTGTCCCCATGTTTCTGAGGTGCTCACACTTTGAAAAGCTTTAGGTTATATGTTTCAGTAATGCCTAACCTTGGTTCTGTTTGTGCCTACAGACCTAGCCACTAGTAAGTTGTGCTAGTAAATAGTTCCCCGAACCATGATTTTTTAAAAAGTATACTAAATTCTATTTGTATGCATAGTGGATATTGCTATTTGCAGTTCATACAGAGCACTTTTTTAATACAGACAATGCAGGGCTGTCCCCAGTGCGTAAAAAAATATCTACATCAAGCTCAGCTCTATAACAGGCGTAAAATTTAGCGTACGTGTTTAGCACAATTTCTTCTAGCGATTTAGGGAGTTGAGAGAGGACCATGGAAGGATCACTGAAACTCCATCACAACCACTGGGAATCCTGTTTAAACTCCCCCTCTAACTTTTAACACGACTCCCTTGGACCAGGTTGTCCTTCAACAAAGAAAGGTTTTTCCTTCTGAAAAAAAAACACATCGTTTTCCACTGGAGTAAGTCTTTCTCTGTTGAAAAAAGACTTACTGGGAAGGAGTCATAGGATTCAATGTATTGACAATTCAAGACAGGTGTTTCTCCTGGCCTGATCAGAATGGAAGAGGGATGCTTGCTCTTCAGCAGGACTATCCTTGCCGTATTTTAAACGTTTTGTGAACTTATGATAAGCCAGGTGTGTTTTTTGGGGGGTGGGGGTAGTCTGTTTTTAATATCTTTTTTTAACCATGTATGATATTATAAAACTTCCTTATGGAATTTACAGGGTTTTCTTCATTGAGAAATTCAAGTTTTCTTCTCAAGAAGCAAGTGCAATCAACAGGTAACTATTGCAAAATACAGGTAAATATTGCAGAATCCGCCCTGAGCCTGCCGATGTGGGGAGGGCGGAATAGAAATTGAAAGTAAATAAACAAATAAATAAATTTGGAGTCACTATGTCTGGCTAGATGGTTTGCCGTACTGGACTAGGCCCACAACAGACATAGCGATGCATGGCATATGGATTATGCACTAAAGCTGGCTTTTCTGTTTCACCCGTCTTTTTTCAAAACTTCCCTAGCCTTACTGACTACAGAGAAAACTAAATAGCATTTAGAAGAGCAAGATTCGGGTCCAGTAGCACCTTAAAAACCAACTAGATTTCCCACTGGACCCAGATCTTGCTCTTCTGCTACAGGCCAATATGGCTGCTCACCAGAAACTGAATACTGTTTACTTATTTAAAATATTTATACACCCAGCTTTGTTCCAGCCAGGTCTCAAGGTGGATAACAACAACTTAATAAAACAGATTAAAACACAATAGAGACAAAACTAAAAATGACTTATACTGCAGCCAGCAGCATACTCTCCCCACCCCACCCCCTTCAGTGAAAGCTGCACACTGTTGATAGGAGGAAGAGCAATGGCCATTCCAGCCGGCATCGCCTCTGTCTTACACGAATTCAACTTCAGTTTGTTCTCCCTAAGCCACTTGACCACCCCATTCAGATTCTGGGCCAGCATGTGGAATATAGTGGACTCTTGTGTGGTTTGTTTGGACCTCAGCCTAATGCTTCTCAGTGCTCAAAGTTTGGTATAGTGGTTAAGAGCGGCAGGACGCTAATCTGGAGAACCGAGTTTGATTCCCCACTCCTCCACTTGAAGCCTTGGGTCAGTCACAGCTCTTTCAGCCCCACCCACCTCACAGGGTGATTGTCGTGAGGATGATAATAACATACTTTGTAAACTGCTCTGAGTGGGTGTTAAGTGGTCCTGAAGGGGGGGTATATAAATTGAATATCATCATCATCAAAGGGGTTACACCAGCCACCTGGAAAACAGGTTTTGAGGCTGAGAGGAATTTTAAAAGCAGTTTTATGATGTGACATGGAAGTCTTTTCTTCCCCCCTCCCCACCAGGTGGTATAAAATCACATTGGGGTTCACTCACCTGCAGCTCTTTTGATCTTGGCCCCTTGAAAAAGGCAAAGCAGATGGCCAAAGATTCATTTTAAACCTCCTAGGTCTTTCTTGAGGAACTTTAAGCTGCTTGTTTAGGTTTTTTAAATGTGGAAGATAAGCTGCTCTCAAAGTAGTTGATAACTGTGCAGGCGCTTTTTGGACTCTAGTTGTGACTTAACATTTTGCATTCAAGGAAAATGACTTACAGATTACTTCAATCGCTTGCAGAAAAATATTCCCGTTAGCTCCTATCAGTAGGCTAACAATGGTGTGTCGGATGTTATCTCTTTCCATTGTTCCCTTTCTGCTAATGCTGAGTGTTTCTGGGTTCCTGGCTTCTATGAATGCATCAAATAAAACATGGAATTTTTGCTTGGGCTACCAGAGAACTTACAAAGTGACTGAAGTAGTTGAAGGAAGAGTCTTTCCTATAAAAGCTGGTCCATTTCCAGCACCAAGAATTGTATCCTGATTATCTGGATCTTTTAAAATAATTGTCGTTTTCTCCCCTCTCTTTTTAAATAGCATTGTGTATGTCATATCAGCACCCTTGTCTCCTGTCTTTGGATTCCTAGTGGATAAATTTGGAAGGAACATTTCCTGGGTTATATGTTCAGTGGTGATTACTCTGGCTTCTCACGTCATGTTGGCTTTTACTTTCTGGAACCCTTGGATCGCTATGGTAAGCATTTCCTCTAGCTTCACTTTTGCAAATAGATGAATGCATGTGTGTGGAAATGATGAGTCACGTAATGAATTGCACTTCATGTGTATTGTGTTCTAAATATATTTCTGTGAAAACAGAAGGAAAGACATAATTTTGTGTAGTGTTGTTTTCTCTTTCCCTCTGCTGCCTCTCCTTGCAGTATAACATGGATGCCCCCAAACTCGAAAGCATCTCTTTTATGTAGCAGTGCACGCTCGGTATTAATGTCTCCAGTGTAAGAAGCACTCGGTTTTTATCAGATGGGTTAACTGTATTATGTGCTCTTGTCTGTTGCATTCTTCATACTTATTATTTTGACCAACTACTTATAATATCCACCAGTTTTAGGAGCAGAAGAGACTAGTGAAAGCTGCCTCTTATTGCTGTTTGGGGAACTAGGTAGAAAAATGGTGTGCTATTTTATTAAACCCCTGTAGTCATTCAGTACAACAGTTGGTTGTAGCTCATGCTGAAAGTGTTTGTTTTAATGTTTTCCCCCCCACAGTGTTTGTTAGGAATAGCTTACTCTCTTCTTGCCTGTGCCTTGTGGCCCATGGTTGCTTTCGTGGTCCCTGAACACCAGCTGGGAACAGCTTATGGCTTGTAAGTAAAAAGATTACGATGTCTTGATGCTTTGGGGTCTTCTGCTACTTAGAGATTTGTAGCTCCGTAGCTGGTCATTGTTAGACAGCGTATCATTTCTCTGCAAGAGTAATTTGTAGCTTCATTCTTGGTACCTTACTGTTTCCTTGCCTTTCTGCGAATGTCCCGAAATAAGGAAGCTTCTGATTGAGACTTGGCAGTTGTTCTTGATGGCTTTCTTGACCTACTGTGAGATCTGTGCTTCAACCCTGGCCTGTGAGCTCTTCAATCAGGAATGAAAATTTAACAGACCCAGGGGAGACGGAACCAGCAAGCGCACAAATGGGTCTCGGCCTGAGAAAATTACAAGCCTTCTGCTGCCTTCTGCTGCCACCATTATGCTACCCCATCCATCTTAACAGTTTTTTAAAAAACAAAACAATGAAAAGCATATAGTTGCAGGGCCATCCTTGAGATACTGTTCATGCCAAGCTTTGGAAATAGGGATCTGGGGATATGAATGCATTGCTTGTGCTTGAGCAAGCTGCTGTTCAGGAAGAAGAGCCAGTGTGGTCTAGTGATGTGGGTGTTGGACTAGGGTTTGAGAGATCCAGGTTCAAGTCCTCACTGAGCTTTCTCACTTACTGAGTGGCCTTGGATGAGTTGCTTCCTTGCAGCCTAGCCACTTTATAGGGCTGTTGTGATTTGTGAAGCTAGAATGCGCAAGAGAAAACTGTAAGCTCAAAGAAATGGTGGGTGACAAAAATATACAATACTGTGAATTCACTAAATAGATGTTCTTCCTGTTTTTAAAAATGGTTTTGTTTTATCTGCTACTGCCTAGCTGTGCTATTTGTCTCACTCTTATGTTATTGTTTTTAAGTAGATTTTATTACTTTATTTTTAAGTGAAACTGCTTTGAATGTATAGAAGAGTAAATCTTTTAAAAACTTATTCCTCTTTGGTAATTTTTTTTTTTTGGATTTTGTAAGTTAATTGTCTTCTCAATGCTTTCCAGTATGCAGTCCATACAGAACTTGGGTCTGGCAGTGATTGCCATAGCTGCTGGTATGATACTGGATTCCCGAGGATACCTGTTCCTAGAAATCTTCTTCAGTGCTTGTGTGTGTTGTAAGTATGCAGCCTTTTGGGGGTGCAGCCTCTCTCATTGTGAGTAACAAATCACATAGAAGGGAGTTTTGAAAGAGTTATGCTTAAGCAGAAATCCTGTATGGCTTCTGACCCTGGTTTATATACATGCACACGTGTACACACAGCAGAGATTGCTTTGGGCTTCATTCTAAATGACTTCTGTGCATGGATGCTCTGGATGTTGGAGGAACTTTTGCTGAGATTTAGCAATCAGGTTTGATTGAGAGTAGCCAGAAATTTTTGCTACTTCGCATATGGCTTTTTTCCCTATGGGGACATACTCTATGTAGATATTGGTATTTAAGCACACAGGGGCTCCTTGAGCTTAAGAGATGTTAGACAGCATTTCAGTTTTTGTGCTTGCTGAACTGGGCAAGATGCCGGTGTATGCCCAGAAGCTTCCAGATCAGGCTACCTCTTTGATTTGAGAGGGGAGGGGCTTTTGTTCTTGTATTCAGGCCTTGTCCAAGACCTCCCTTGTCCATGTCAATTGCCATTCATTCTCTTCCTTAATTTTGCCTTGCTGCACCTAATCTTGCTCGCCGGACTGGGAAGGTTACAGGTCTGACAGGAGGGGCACAGATGTATACGTTGGTGTCATATAAAATTGCCTAAGTGTCTGTTTTACTGCAATCGCAAGCAGTTTGAAGCAAAGCACTCTTTTTGCAGTTATCATACACTGTGTTTTGAAACTTGTGTAGGCAACTCTTTAGTTGCTTTATCCATTGTAATAGTGCTGTGATCCCCCTGGCCTGTGAGGCATTTGACTTTTCCAAACCTGGAACCTACTGAGTGACAAGCATGTATCAGGAAGGTGGAAAGGGACAGAGTGAAGGTGGTGTCAAGGTCAGGACCATGGACAGCAGCCCATAGAGGGAGTGTTCCTTAGTGAGCAGCAAGCCAAGGGAAATCCTCTTCCGTGTCCTGCTGCTTTTCTTAGTGTGCATGCAGAGGGAGCTGTGGCACACCTTTTCTGTACACAGTGGGTCCTTCTCAAAGGCAACAAGAAAAAAAAGGCAGCTCTAAATGACTTGCAACCCAGCTGGAGGGGCTCCCTGACGTTTCTGTAAGGTTTATATAACTTTTTTTCCTTTGCTTTCTAGTGTCGCTCATAGCTGTAGTCATGTTGTACTTTGTGAATCTCATCCGAGGTAAGTATCTTTTCAACTACTTGAAACTTGTGTGTACAACTGATCTTTTAGTTAACAGCACAGTGGTGGAAGCTTGTACCTAGAATGATTTTGCAATAAGGTGCTTTGACTTCTTAAAAGTTCTGAATTACTTTGACTTCTCATCCTGGTCTAGTGTAATGTAGAGTGTTAAATACTAAGCACAGAAGCGCTTTCTTACATATCACTAATAGCTTCAAATCATGTTGCAGACCTAACATAATGAAGTTAGCCTTTTTCCTGTCCCCATCACATGGGTTTCGTTTTGTTCTCTTCACTTTGCATCCAACAGCAAGTTAGTCTTTTATTTCAAAAGTGTATCAGTGTTCAGTGGAACTTGACAGTAATAAAAATATTCTATTGCTAAAGCTACAGTAAAAATAAGCTTAACAGCTAAAACGAAACTTAGCTGGAGAAAAATCAAACTAAAGTTCAGTGTAAAAAGACATTTTAGTTTCTAAACATGACTGATAGTTGCCAAAAGCTACATCTTTGCGAGCAACATGGAAGCCAACAGTGAACTGTCCAAACGAGCTTCCATCACAGGAACATAAGAGCCCTGCTGGATCAAAACAGTAGTCCATCTTGTCCAGCATCCTGCCTCATGCAGTGGGCAACCAGTTACTTAGAGGAACAACAACAGGACATACAGGCTGAGGCCTGCTCCTGATGTTGCCTCCTAGTACTGGTATTCGGAGGCTTGCTGTCTTTATTTGTGGCGGTGCCCTTTAGATACTAGCCACTGATCGACCTATCCTCCATAAGCATATTGAGTCCACTGATATTTCACTGACCAGCTTCTGTAGATTTGGCCTGGCCTTGAACCCTTATTGTTCATGCATCCATTAAAGAGGAGTGTGGGGCAATGCCTCCTCTTCCCCCTAAATGAGAATTGGGGGCATAATATGGGAGGAGGCATGCCTTGGAGCTCCAGGCTGTCATCACCATCTTGAATCAAGCTCGGAAGCAAGTCAGAAGCTGGTACATGCAGGGCCAGTATCAGTGTAGTATGTCCCCTCATACTATTCCTGTTGGAGACAAGCCATAGTAATCTTCATCACCTAGAGTTTCCAGATCACTCAGAGACAGCCCCATATAGATTGCATTGCACTTGTCAGCATGGGAGGTTACTAAAACATGGATGATGAAGACCACATCTTTGTCTGGGAGAACCAGGTAAGACTAGACTGGTTCAAGGTACCACCAGACATTGCTGCTGCTAGGGAATTCAGCAGTGTCCTGCTGTGTCCCTTTGTCACAAGGAGTGTCCCTGTGCCACAAGTCTTGCCTTTCCAGAGGAGTGTACAACCAGCAACCCTCTGGCCTTGGGCTGATGTCCCCGCACCATTATGATTTCTGCCTTTAGAAAATGTCAGTTGTTATCAAGGTCTCTGTTTTGCTAGAGTCAGTGAAGGATGGTTTACAGAACTGTGAAATATTGTGAAAATGGCTTCAGAGGGGATGGTGACAAAACTGTGTGATGGGGCTTTCAGTACTAAAAATGCAAGAATCTTGTGGATCCCGCACCAAGGGTCCATCTAGTCAGCATTCTGTTGCTAGCAGTGACCAGCTGGCTCTTCCATATAAACAGGCATGAAAGCTACTGTACTTGGTTGTTTGGTCCTCATCTGGTCTGTTTCTCCCAAACCTGAGATTCCAAGAACTTTGTAGCTCTCTTTGCATTTGGTAAATTACTTACGAAATAATCCTTTGGGAAATTGTCTTGGGTAGGAGATGATCTGTGTGTTTTCACTTACTGCCGAAGACTGTTTTCATCCTGCTGTTTTTTAAATTTCTCATTTTTAATGCCATTTGTTACACTATTGTTGTGAAAAAGGTGTGTATAAAATGGCAGGAACCCTAAGCTCCTGGGAGGAAGGCCAGGCTAAAAGGGCATAGATACGTAGCCTGCTTGTTTGCCAATAAATCCATTGGGAACAATGGGACAGTTTCAAGCAAAGTGGCTTAGAAGTGTGTGCTATGCGCACATTAGTGGGAAGGAATTGGATTCTACCCACTTTTCTAGTGGATTGGCTTGGCTATCTGGAACAGATAAGAAGCATTGCATAGCTGCTGTATTCCTGTGTGGCTGCACCAGAATGGTTACTTGCTGCGATGATTTCCTTATGTCTATAACTGTGGTGATGTTAGCTGTATGTTCCGTCAATCTTGTTGTCCTACACCTCTAGCCATGACCATTTTTCATGTACTGCACATTTCCTCCTGTACCACACCTCCCCCTGCTGATGTTTCTTCTTTGATTCAGCTTTCTTCTGAAATAATTAGAATTTAGTTTTACTGCTTTGATTTGTAACCCTTGCTGCCTTTGTTTCTCAGTTTCATATTGTATCTTGTTTTTAGTTAAGTACCTTTAATACTTGATGTGTACAACTTTGCACAGGTGTCTAAAAAGCACTGGGTAAATTATGCATCTGAGTAAGAGGACTGTGGCATGTGAAAGCTTACCCCATGATTTATTTGTTCATAGAATTCTGTATATTTCTTCTCCCATAGGAGGTGACCTTAACTGGTCTGCAAAGAGAAGGGAGAAGTTTCAGAAGCTGGCTGAGGCAGAGTAAGTATGTAGCTGTGATTCTAACATGCCTGTGGGCTCTCACAGAACAGACTGTAGGAATCACGTGCAAATGAGCTTGGAGGTCCCGAGTAATATATGCAGGAATTGATACCTTAATAAATTGTTCTGAATGAATCTTTACACAAAACTGGGAGAGCAGATGCGAAGCATTTGTGTCTTTTGAAGATGGCTTAAAAGTATTGGCTTGGTTCCCAGGTTGTTGTTCATTGGGGCTCCCATTTTCTGTGGCGTCTCCCTTCCAGCTGTGGCACTCCTGGCTCGCAGGAGTGACATTTCAGCTGGATTTTGCTTTGGATTTATCGTGTTAAGTCAGAAAAGTCATTGATTAGATGGGGTTTACCTCCTATGTGCCACAAGATGCTGGTAACTAATATGTAGTATGCAAGATCAGCAGTGCATAATTGCCCCATAGTCCTGTGCCAGCCCTGATTAGAGGAATTAAAAATAATTGTCAAGCAAACAGCTCATTTGGATAAGAAAATGAGAGGGTTTTTTAGAAATCACTTAACATCTTACTCTAAAAGTCTGAATCAAGGTAGACCAGTCTGTGATCACAGAATATAATTTTTGTTCAAGTGAACATATTGCCACAGTCACAGAGAACACAGCTGGCTATGGCTGCAACTACTGTAGCTCTTGCGTGATGCCTGTCTCTGTGGGGACTACTGTATTGTTGTGACAAATAACCCATTTAGGGCCTTGAGTTGATGAATATTGATTTGTTGTCCAAATATGGCTTGAGAACCTAATTTTAGGCTCTCAAGTTTTCCATTTTGCTACTGTTGGGAGAGACACCTCTTCATAAGTCTAAAGTATTCGTATACAGATCAGGACTTGGGTTTCCTAATAGTTTTGTTTACAGATTTTAAAATTAACTCCAGCAATGGAGAAGGGGAAAAAGAACCACTGTTGTGTCTGACATACCAGGTGATGTGAACTTGGCATCTTATTCTTTGTGATGGAGATACAGAATTCCAAGTTGCTTTAATTCAAGGTGATAGTTGCCTACATGGGCTGGCAAGTTTAACCTGGTACTTTCCCCCTTAAATATGCCTCCTCTGTTGAGGACTCTGGGTTGGATTCTGTACTGAGCCAGTGGATTTTTCTTGCTTCCCCCAGAGACTTCTGTGAGCCTCACAGGCAATGCCCAGGGTTGGGGGACCAGTATGAATGAAAAGCCATGTGACGTGGTGTGAATCGCGATGTGGATGGACAATAGATTAGAATGGCTGCTCTCTCTTTCATCAGCAGAGCTTTGGATGCAGCCCAGAGAGCCAGTTTCCTCCTGTTTCCTCCTCCTCATTGCACTTCACATATAACACAGGATCCCACAGCACTCTGTTACTTTTTTAGGGGCTCATGAGTGGCTGTAGTTTTGGGGGCAGTAGGAAAAATCCACCTGTGTCTTCTGCTCTGTTCTTTAACTTTTATTTTTCTTTTGCCCAGTTGGAAAACACTGTGTTGAGAATGTGCTGGGAGTTTTATGCGTACTTGTCTCATTCCCAGCCCCCGTAGTAGCCCAATGCAAGAGGCTTTAGAGCTCTTCTAACAGCAATGAAATGTCACTGGCTCTGGTAACAGAAACAGAGAGCTGCTCAGGGCCATTCCAGGATCCTTAGCACTGCTGTCAGATCCATCTTGCCAGCCACATCTCCTGCCCATGCTTCATTTGAGTGAACAGTAGGCATATTGGAGCTCAGTGTTAGTTTCCCATGCTTCTTGGTCATGTCAGTGGCACTTGCGTGGGAGAGGTTCTGGGGTGTTGCAAGTGCTTGGAGCATGAGAAGTATTAGTTACGATAGGAGGGAAAGCACGGCCTGCAAAATCTTAATGCCAGCCCTGAAGCCCTCTTAAAGATGCAAAGGGGTAACATCTTCAGAATGTGAAGCAGGAGGAGAATGTAGATCAGTAGAGATACTAATTAGGCCCATGTCTCCCCTTCTCTGTTAGCTTTGCAGATAGAAGGGAATTGCCTTTGTAAGCATTGGCTGCAGATAGCCATTTATGACCTGAAAAGAGTTGCCTGCTTGTCTTCTTCTTTCTCTGGGAGTCACCCTTCCCTGTTGCCTTTTGAACATTCTCAGTGTGGTGTTCAGTACATTAATGGCATTTCTGACAAGCAGCAAAGATTTTGCAAGCCAGCTCCAATAACTCTCCCTACAATGTTTTTTACAGGTAAGAAATCTGACTAGGAAATGTCATCCAGAAGTGGGGAAGCTCTTTGATCAGCCACAGGTCCAACTGAAGAGTGATGCGATGAGTGTGTGGTGCATGTGTGTTAACAGCTTGATGTTTAACTCTTGGATGATCTAGTTGATTGGAAAGCACAGTAGCACTCACTGGACACTTTCACAACTAAAACTGTGTATGAATTGGTCAAACTTGCATCTTGATGGAAGGACTTGGATGGCAGCCAGCACAGAACTTGTGTTTGTTTATCTGCGCCTCATTGAAGAGCCTTGGTTACTGCTGAACGGCAGCTGGCTTCTTCAAAATGTGGTTGGAGCTGATCTTTTGTTACTTCTGCAGCACTTTATATGATTTTACCTTTTTATTATGGAGTAATGATCTTTCCCCTGGTACAATAATGGTTAGTTCTCGCAGATTTACCTTATATTCTAAGGGAGTGTTGCCTTTCCAAATGCAGTGTTTCTTAATTAGACATTGCGAAGGGTTGCATTTTAATAAACTGTGGTATTGAGTTTCAGGACCCTGAGTGGTTTTAAATGAAGTCCTCATGGTGATGGTTTCATAACGGGTGGTAATGGTAGAGTGATTAGCCAAATCAATGGAAATACCTCTAGGAGAAACAATATCTTGGTCTGCCAAACAATTTCATGGCTTCAGGGGCTTACTCCTCTCTTGGTTTTTGTACTGATACAATATTTCATGTTCAAGGCAAAAAACTTTTGGAAACTTTGACTTTTCCCTGAAATTTTGACGTTTATGAATAAATACTGGAGAAGAAGGTGTCTGTCTCTTATTGTCTCTCAGGTTTATTTAGTTGATCCACCTTTCTTTACACTTGAGTGTGCCCTTGACCTAGAGAGGGATATCCAGCAGATCTTCTGGCACATCTCACTGTTAACACTTGTGTGCTAACAGCATTCCCTTTCTTTTTACAGAGCAGAAAGACGGGAAAAAATCAGACGGCAGAATGAAGATGACTTAGCCAAATTACAGCCAAAGAGTGACTTTAGTTTGAGGAATAGGTATCTCTCCAGATTAGGTGCTCAGGTACTGATAAACACACAATATATTTCTTTCTATGAGGTTGCAGCGTAGATCACTTTGAAATGAGTTCAGTCCCTGGCGTCTCCACTTAAAAGGATGCATGAAGCTGCCTTACACCGAGTCAGACCGTTGGTCTATGCAGCTCAATACTGAACACACATGAATATGCTTGCAGCTGTCTTATACTTAATCAGACCATCAGTCCATCAAGGTCATCATTGTCTACTCAGACTGGCAATTGCTTTCCAGGGTCTCAGGAAAAGGTCTTTCACGGCATCTACCCACCTGATCCTTTTAGCTGCAAATGCTGGGGGTTTAACCTGGGATCTTCTGTGTACAAAACAGATACTCTGCCCTTGAGCTGTGGCCCCATAAGATGGTTGAGAAAAAAGCTGTGCCTGAGACCTTTAGAATCAGTCAGAGTAGATGGACAAACAGGCTGATCTGGTATGAGATGGCTCCCTATGTTTACAGTGGAATGTAGTCATTTCTCCTTTCTCTACAAGTAAAGCATACATATCAAACCTTTAGCCAAAATGCACAGCTGATAAGGTCTTTCTGATTGTGGGAAAATTATGCAGTTGTGCCTGCTTCCAAATTCATCCAGAGTAAATTTAGACAGAACTCCTTGTTGACGAGTTGCCTTGCTCTTTCTCTTATTTTTGCAGCTGCCAGACAACTATGCTTGCCCGTTACCTGCGCTGGCACACAGAAGTGTGTTGAAGTAGCACAGTTGTGTTGAGACGCAGGAACACAGTCTGAAATGTTACGCAACCCAGGACCTCGCTCTTTCGTAGCAGGGAGCTGCAAGTAGAACGGAAACAGAATAATATTCAGTATTTTTCGGCAAACGAAGAAAACATAGGTAGCCTCTTGAAGATTTTAAGACAGTACATTTAACTCTGAGCCAAGTGTAGAGGGGTGGGGGGAGGAGAGAAGCTCATAAAAACATCATCCCTTTTAACATCTGTGGGCTGCTGTTGGCAGCCTTCTGCTTGTAGAATCCATATCGAGTTACGTTTCCCATTGTAATAAATGTGAGGGGCAGTTTGGGTCATGTACAGCTGTTAGCCTGGGACTTTAACAACACATATTAATTGCGGTAATTATATTCTGCCTTCACATTGGACATCCGTGTTCTTATTTTATGTCCCTTTCTCTATATATAAAAAAGGGAAGCTATATGATCTTAATTCACTTGATGTTTCATTTCTGTGAAATTTTATTCCTTATCTGTAACTTTTAAAGAAGTGCACAGCTTCAGAGTAGCTGTCTTGATCTTTTCCTTGTCAATGAAAAGCAGAGTGTCGACGTTTCCTATGGAAATAGCTCAGTATGTGTATTTTTTTCTTAACCAAGGCAAACAGTAATTTTATAGAAAATGAGAAGTCTTCGGTTACCGTTCACAGCAATCAGGATCGCCGTGGTTGCTTTTGTACTCCTAAATTAATGAAACAGTTCGACTGAGAAACAGACCTCGAGGTCTGGTGCTGCACAACCATTTCAATAAAAAGTCAGTGCTAGTTGCATAGTTCTTCATGTCTAACTGTGTAGCTTTTATTCAGTTAGTACTGATTTTCTGGGGTTAATGTTAACTGGTGCATCTTAAGATACCTGGAGCACAGAATATTACAAAACGCACGGTGGGGGAAACGTCTTTTATATCTCATAGTAACAATATTGCTTAACGTGTTTAAATTGTAAATAACTACCTTGGGCTGTAGTGATTCCATTGAGGGCCTATTGAGTGCAAGTTTTCTTGACGTAAAGGTGATTTTTTTGAAAACTAAAAGCTGTGGATGGATTTTTTGTTCCATTTGATCTTATTCAGCATTTAATTGTAAATACAATTTGTAAAGCATAGATAAGTTACTGGCAATTGATTGGCTTGTAAATGTGTCCCCCCCCATCCTAGAAATAAAGCCAAATAAGCAAAATGTATGAGTTTTTAAAAATATTGACCCTTGCTTTCATTTCTTAACAAGCGTCGTTCCATTGAGTTATAACAGCCTTGCTGGGTTTGGGTGGAAGAAGCTAGCTGAGAAAATGTGAAGTTACATCATGTGAACAATAAAATTCTTACCAAATCAAATGGCTGCATTTATAGTTAGTAAGGAATCGTCTGACGTGTATATCTATGTAACTAGAAATTGCAACATTAATCGGTATTCTGTGTAGGGTTTTAACATTCTTCTATGATGTAGATATCACCAGCGTGGTAAGTCATGTGACCCTTTTCTTGGCAGGACACGATTGCAACACTTTTCCTTCCTGTGGGAGGGAGAAACAGTGGATAAAGACATTAAGGGCCTTGATGAGTCAGGTGGAAGGTTCCCCTCGTCCCCCCCCCCCATTCTTTTTCAACAGTGGCCAGTTAGATTCTTCTTAGGAGACTCGTTAGGCAGCTAGGGAGTTTCAAGGACAACTGAGCCAGGATCCCAGGTACGTCCTGCCTGTTAGTTCCTTAAGAGGCGTTCTTTTGGCAGTGTTGGGGTTATCCCTTTGCTTCCAAATTTTCTCAGGGTGTGAAAGAACTGGAATCAGAAAGCCTGCTTGGGAAAGCAGGTTCTCTGCCCTTTTTTGCTCCTAAATGCATCCCTATTGCTGGGGGAAACCAGGACATGCCCTTGGAGCCCAGTTCTGCCCACAAGCCCCTTCAATGGCAAAGGAGTAGCTCCTGTTTACTCTTGGAAGGATTGCGTGGGGTATGCTCACTCTTCATAAAAATTTCACAAGTTTCTGGTGCTTCTAAATTGTTTCTGACTTGTCTCACTGGTCATTGTGTATTCATGTAATCCCTTGGCAAAGATGGCACAACTCATTTCCCCAAATACTTAGATTTGAGATTTCTCATGATTCAGCCTTTCTCTGCCTTAAGACATCACATTCTTTTAGGTGGCCAATTTCTGCCTCCATCTACCAGTTTCCCCCAGGCTTAGTTTATTGTCTATACTTAATTTACTTTATGTGGTACCAGACTTCCTAATGGGGACTCAAACCTGTGTACACTGTTCTCTGTTTTATCCTCACAACAGTCTTGTGAGGTAGGTTAGGCTGAGAGTGTGACAGGGCTAAGTTCACTCAGTGAGCTCTTGAAGGTGGCAGTTTAATGCTGCAAAGTAGTTAAGTCAGATATGTGTAGTACAGTACTTTTGAATCTCATGTTGGCAAGTGCTTGGGCGGGGGGGGACCTTTATGTATGTCATGACCTCCTCCAAGCAGCTCAGTGCCTCTGACTCAGAGGCCTTGGAGGAGGAGCCTAAGGAGTTCAGGCTGGTGGCTGAGGAAGACCAGCTGAAGCAGGGAGGGCCCAGCACTACAGAGGCACCTGCTGTGGATGCACCAGGAACACCAGAGACCACCCTGCCAGAGTTTGCAAAAGAAACTTTCCCCCCAGCCCATTAGGTAGCTGCTAGGTCTCCAGGCAGGACTTGAACTCAGGCTTGTATTCCCCCAGGACCCTTCCCTACTCTGCCAGAACGGTGGCAGCAGAAGACCCAGGCTGAGGTGACATGGAAGTGAAGTGGCTGCGCGCCACCTCCTGGTAGATCCAGAGCAGAGTGCTGAGAGCGGAACTTTCAGGAGCCTGGCCAGTGCCCAGCGCAGCTTCAACACCTTTCAGCAAGTGCAGCTGAGTGATCAACATCCAACCTATTGAGGCTGAGGTATGAGAAGGCTGCCTTGTTGGATCAACTGATCCACTAGGTGCAAGCCTGTTTCCCGCTCCAGTCTGGCCTGGGTTAAGTGTCCAGTGACACTCTGAGGAAACCTGACTGGGTCTGGCTGCAGAGTGCAAGACAATATTTGTGCAATTGGCTCAAAGTTACAGGAAAAATGCTTTTCCTGGCTGGTTATAATATATCTGAAAAATTGACGGGTGGGCTATTTTCATACTAATTTCTGGACAATGTACTAGAATAAATTTTCTCTAGGTACTTGGTCATGGAACTCATTGGGTGAACTCCATGGAAGAAGGAAACAAAAATGTGGTAATAATAACAATAACAACATACAATTTATATAACCCCCTTCAGGATGACCCCCTTCAGGACAACAAGGTCCACTCGGAATTGTTTATAAAATGTGTTACTATCCTCACATGAATCACCCTGTGAAGTGGGTGGGGCTGACAGAACTGTGACTGACTCAAGGTTACCCAGCTGGCTTCAAGCAGAAGAATGGAGAATCAAACCTGGTTCTCCAGATGAGAGTCCTGCCACTCTTAACCACTACTCTAAACTGGCTCAATGTAGTAGGTCAGTAACAACAGGTCACCTTTGATAAACCACAGCTGCCTGAGCAGTTTAACTCTCAGCAAGGAAACTGAAACACTTCTCACGAACTTAAACTCTTGGGGATGTAGCTCTGAGGTGAGCAACGTTTCCCAGTGCTCAAAGACAGAATGAACTGATTAACTAGAACTGCCTTTTTAAAATGTGATACTTTACACTTAAAAAAGCAATATTTTGCCCTGAAAGATGCCACAAACTGGTACTGACAGAGATGCTGCTACGTCACCATTTGTGGATGCATTAGTCCAAGGCCTGGCCACTGAACTGTCCCCAACACTGTTTCATCTGTTGTGAAATCTGAAAGGAAGCCTCTAAGGTGACACGTAATGCAATCTGCTTCTGATTACTTGGTGTTGTGGGTCTGCCTCCCCCGTGTTCTGCCACGGCAGCTTTGCCCATCTGAACAGGGCCTTCTGCAGATGCCCCCCTGCAGTTGGGCAAAAGCAACAACTGCCTTCACATGTGCTTTCTCTGTGGTAGCCTCCAACTTTATCGAATGGACTGCCTGTGGAGGGCAGAAAAGCTCCCATTCTCTTGGCTTTCCACAAACTATGCAAAACTGAATTTATTCAGAAGGGCTTTCTACCCAGATTATAAGGATGTGTCATAAGAAATGGCTCAGAGAGATGCTTTGGAAGGGACAGGAACTATATGCTACGCTATTGGCTACTGTCTGCTGATGCATATGTGCCTATTAGGAAGTTTCCATGTTTCTAAACATGCCATGTAAATCAACTGTTTTTTCAGAAAGATTTCATCTTTATGCTCGTTTTCAAATTTTCTGCCACCATATCCTCTTATCTGCTCACTGAATCTCCTAACTGTGGTTCATTATTGTACTTCCCTCAGTAAATGTTCCGGCTGTTGATTATATTGTATTTTCATTTGCACTGTGTAATCTGCCTTGGAACTCAGTGGGAAAGATGGACTATAAATGAATAAATAATCAGGTATAATTTTTGTATCTTGCCCTTTCTGCAAACTTCCCTGGCATTTGGCTTGTCACTCTTGAAAACAGATGGTTCTGGAGGGAGGGAAAATAGATGAGGTAACTTTTTACCTTGGGGTAGTGGCCTGATCCCATCAGACTGGAGGTAAAGTGGGAGGGCCTTGGTGACTTCCCTCTTTCTCTCTTGTAGCAGGTGATACCCATTTATCTTCCCTCCATCCATGGCTTGCTTTCCTTGCTGACCCCTGTTTTCTGAGGCAAGGAGATTTACCATCAATAGAAGTGGGGCCTGTCTTCCCCTCCCCCATCTCTTCCTTGCCTGAGCTTTTGCATTGTGTAATCTGCCTTGCATCTCAGTGAGAAAGGCAGACTAAAAATAATGTAAAATAATTCCTTGGGTAACTTAGTTTCATGTTTTTAAGACTGGCTGCTGGCCAATCAACCCAGCCAGGTGGCATCTCAGTAAGTATATTTATTGCTTTTTGTCTTAAGATAAAAATTTGCAGAGCTGTGCTACTCAGCCAGCCATGGGTAAATCTAGGCTAGCTTAATACTGCCTACTCTGCCAGGTAATGTCTCCCCAGGGGTGTTCAGACAAGGAAAGGTCTTTCACAGTACTGACCGCTTCAGATGTTTAAAATGGAGATGCCAGCAGCTGAACCTGAGACCGGCTGTGTATAAAATAGAAACTCTGCTACTGAGCCACAATTCCAAAGAGGTTGGATGGTTTTAATATAAAGAGGAGAAACTATCACACTTTAAAGCCTTTGGACCATTTAAATGCTACGAATAGTTTGATATGATCATACAATTTGATCAAAGAGAGCCAGTTTGGTGTAATGGTTAAGAGCAGCAGGACTCTAATCTGGAGAGCCGGGTTTGATTCCCCACACCACTGCTTGAAGCCAGATGGGTGACCTTGGGTCAGTCACTGTTGAATAGTGTGTATTGAGCGTGACTGCACCAGCTTAAGAAGGATCCACAAAGAGTCCACACCTTGTTTGTTTAGTAAAGGTGTATAATACAATTTATTTATAGGTGGATTAAGAGCAATATATACAAGTTTACAGTCCAGAGAGACAAAGTGCTTCGCCTACACCTGGACTTACAAGAAGCCCCTACCATACTGTACATAGTAGCTATATATACATGTAGACACCCAATCAGATACATGCATGAGTTTAGCTGAGTCATTCACTTCATGGTCTCCTGACTCTTAAGTTAACCATCTGACTCTCTGTCACCTGATGTGTCTACCTGTTATACTGATCGTTCTGATCTAAAGCCTCTGCACATTGGCTTTTGACACTTGGATATCAACAGTCACAGCTCTTTCAGAGTTCTTTCAGCTCCACCTACCTCACAGGGTGATTGATGTGAGAATAATATTAACATACTTTGTAAACTGCTCTGAGTGGGTGTTAAGTTGTCCTAAGGGTGATATATAAATCAAATATTATTGTTAAAACGACCTTCTGTATATTGTGCTTTAGAACAAGTAATCAAGCCTGTGTTTTATCAGACTGAAGATAAGTTTTAAACTTTGTTGTGTTCTCCAGTTTGCTCTCAGAACAGTGGTGTGAGTTGTTTATGCCAAGTGTGGGTGACTAGCTCAAGATCTCCTAGTGAGTATTATAGCTGAGTGGAGATTTGAACCTGGGTCAGCTGGACAATCTAACCATTGCACCCAACTCTATCACAATCTCAGTAAGACAAGAAATTCATTTTTTATTGGTAAAACTTGTATTTTCTGAGATTTTTGATCTATGGTCATAATTGTAAGCTGTATGGGGCTTTTAAAAAAGGTGTGGTATAAGTGTTTTAAACAAGTACAGTTTGGGCTGTTTAGGACACTCTTTTATTTGTAGCACATCTCTGAGCATGTAATTTCTGAGCAAACTCAGGAAGAACTATTAAAACAACAGCCCTGTGTTGCCTATCTTCTTATTTCTGGCCATCAAGAGGAGTAAATTAGCGCCAAATCCTGTTTTCTGAGTGAAATGGGAGATGAATAGTGCTAGCTCGGTCAAAAGTGTCACTGCAGGCCATTCTGTTATGCATGTATGATTTGTATGATAGGCTAGGCTGATATTCATTATTTGCATAAAACTTTTATGATCTATTTAAAGGTTTTTTGGGCTTATTTTTGAAATCGGGGAGTGAGTGAATACCAAACAAAACCATAGTGGCAGCTTGATCTATAAAGAACAAAGCGGTGATTGATAACCTCAGGTGGAGATGATTATTGGTCTATGAATAGATTTAAATTGCTCTGCAGTAATGAGTAGTTTATTGTGGCTCAGAGGTAGATATTTTGCTCGCATCAATGGAGACCAGATCTTGGGCCTTGTATGTATAAACCGGGGGGGGGGGGGGGGAATGGTATATTTCTGCTTTCCATCTTCCTTTTTAACCCACCACCTTTAAAAAGTGTTCAAGTCTAATTAGGGAAGGTTAAGAAATAAGTAGTTGCTTGTGTAACATCATAGGGAGTCAGAATTTTAATGATCCCGGAAACAAAAGATGTTAAGCTACAACCCATTTCAAAAGATTTTTTTAAAAAAGAGAACCCAACCTATAGCACAGTCAGGAGAAATTCTCATTATTCTACAAGTTTTAAGAAAACTTATAAACTTCTTTTGTACTTCTTGACGTATCAGAGGAACAATCTCCAAACTATAATGATAGTATGAAGGAAGTGTTAATGAGCCTCAAAATAACTACAGAGATGAAAAAGAGGGCAGACAGGAGAGCACAGGGTCACTAGTTGCCAAGCTCCCATCTAGGCTAGTCTTGAAACTAGCTGATTTGCATGGCTGCATCTCCACAGCCAGTGACATACAAGGATAATGACCAATTTTAAGGAGCTGACTAGTACTACAAGAAAATTATCTCCAAAAACTGTACTCCTCTTTTCTCCCCAATGGAGACTCAAGTGGCTTACATCATAATTCTCCTCCAAGATATCTCTTCAACAATTGGGTGAGAGAGGGAGGGACTGCCCCTAGGTCACCCCATAAGTTTCCATGGTAGAGTGGGCATTCAAACCCGGCTCACTCAGATCCTTGTCTGACATCTGACTACTATGCTAACTCCACTAGTTGTGAATTTAAGAGAAGAGGGGAAAAATCTGCCCTCTGATGGTAAAAGATTTGATTGAATGTATGCGCAAGGATCATATTAGTCATCATAAACACAGGATTTGTAATAACTATAACACTAACACTATTTAATCAGGGTCACCAACTATCTTTTGCCTGGCAGGCTCTTGTTCCTTTGATAGTTATGACAGGATGAAATTCAGCAGGAGAAGTGTTCTCCTAGCACAGCACCAAAATATAGATTTAAGCTTTGCCTACTGAATTTCTGCCTGTGTAAATGAGGGTATAAAAACATGGGAGCCCTCCCAGGATGGACATCCTATAAATAATATATACTAGATTCCATAGCTCTTTAAAGAGCAGCATTGTTACTGTCTACTGCTTAATAAATAGACAGTTGTACACTAAATAATGTAATGGAAATCAATATGTTATACACTCCACTTCTGACACCCTCATGAGAGTGTTCTCACCCTCGTTTTAATAATCCAAGAGATTGAAAGGATGCACACTGCCTCCATCTTTCATCTCCTGGATCAATGTTCTCTACTGGTCACTTCTAAGAGCCTGATTCATCATGAACTATATCACAGAATTCCCTTGTTGGCATCTCTGTCGATACACAACCAAACCCATCGTTAAGGCTACATATCAGGAGAAGGAGGTTGTCTTTATTCATGCAGTAAAGTTTGTTTTCTTAGTCTAGCAGGTTTCGGTGGTCTCTAAATCATTAAACATTGTGTTTATCTTGTTAAACGTGTTATAGTGGCTCCTTTCTGGGGTGTAGATTCCAGATAGCAGCATTGAGTGTGTAGGGCTCTTCCCTAGGTCTTTGAGACTTATGTGGCATTCCATCTTGTCACCCATTAGGGTGAATTGGCCATTACGACAACTGGAACTGGTGAGCTGATGGCCTGCCCCCTACCTGGCAGGGCCAGCCCAGTGATGAGAAGGACGGTGCCTGGCTGAGCCACATGTAGCACAGGGCTGGCTAAGCAGGCAGGCTATTTTGTTCTCCATCTCTCTTCCCCCAGTATTCCCCGTCACCCATGTTATTCAATACCTACATCAACTGCTTTCTCAGGTCATCCAGATCTTAAAATCCAGTGCCCTAAATATCCTGTTACCTCTATGTGCTCTCTTTCTGTTAGATTCCAGGGGAAACAGTTAAGAGAGACCCTGAGCTGGTGTCTGGAGTCAGAAAGGGTCCGGTGGAGGGCGAGCAAAATGAAATTTTGTTATATTTGGCATTCCCTCAATGATTCCTCTTTCATGCCCAATGTTTAAATTGTTTGTAATGTTTTAAATGTTGTTTTTATGTCTTTGTATGTTTTTAGCTCTGGTTTTGTTTTAATGGTGCGTTGCTGCTGCTCCTCCTGTTGTTTTAATAGTTTAAAAATGTAATCTTATTATGTATGTTTTAATTTGTTAGCAACTTTGGTGAGCCATATGAGGGCAGAGAGGCAGGATATCAGTTCTGTTACATAAAAAATTAATCCAGATAAGATGGACGTACTCTTAGCCAGACACTGGACTGCTCTGAGATCAGTTATGTGGACTGTTCTGAAGGAGTGGCAGTTTCCCTGAAAAATTCAGTTTGGGGCTTGGCGGTACTCTTTTTATTTTTATTTATTATTTTTATTTATAAACTGCCCTTCCTCAGGGCTCTCTTAGGTTTGATACTCCAGGATAACCAAGTTCTTATTGAGTGAAAGACATTGTAGAGCATATGGTACTTTCTTGACTTGTGTACTCTATTCCTGCTATATATTTTCCACCTCAGGATGTTTTCAGATATAATATAGAGTCCTGTTTTAGCTCCAGTTGAAGTTATGTGAAAAAGGTTTGCCATAAGACAGAATTTAATACATCTGAACTTGACATATGGGAGATACTGACTAGCATGGGGTTATAGAAATGGTTCGAGAATTTCTGGTAATGGCTATAAACTAGCCACTAGGTGCCACCAGCGTTCTATGAATATACACCAGATGGGCATCTTGAATACAGAAGAAAAGTGATCGTTCACATCTTCAGGAAAAGGCATCATTGATAAATTAACGCCCAGTTTCAAAGGCAGCTTTTATGATCTATTAGGATTGTCCATATAACAACAGTTCGGTCACGTGCTTTTTTTGTGGTGGGCCCAGTCCTCTGGAATGGTCTACCAGAGCATGCGCAGAGAGCACCTTCACTCGCTGCAATGCAGAAAGACACACAAGACACTTGTATTTTAGATTTGTATTTTGGATTTTTATTCCGCCCTCCCCACGAAGGGCTCAGGGCAGATTACAACAGTTTAAAAACATATTAGAATTAACGTATACAATTAAAACCATAAATAGATTTAAAAGAGAATTTAAAAGAGAAATTCACTCATAAAATATACACTAATTACAATCAGATGGCGGCAATCGATAGGCAGCAAGCACGGCTCGATAAGATAAGGGGGTGGACAGCCCTATTAGGGAGGGATCCGGGTTTTATATACCCACGGGGACCCAAAGTAGTTTACATCATTAGCCTCTCCTCCATTTTATCTTCAGGTTAGGCTCAGAGTGTGTGACTGGCCCAGGGTCACCCAGTGAGCTTCCCTGGCACAGTGGGGATTCGAACCTGGGTCTCCCAGATCCTAGTCTACACTGTAACCACTACACCACACTGGCTCTCCAGTGTAAAAAGTAAAAGCTACCCAGAATGTAATGTGTTCATCAGTTATGACACGGGTGATTGAGTCTTGTGGCCAGTGACTGTGAGTTCTGACCAGCAGAAACTGTTTATTGAGTTGCCTTTGCCTCTTTTTGGTTTTCAGACTCTTCCCTGTAGCCACAGAGTTCACGTCTCCTTCCACTGCCCTGGAAGCTTTCTCCCTGCTCCTTTCTAGCTGCTTGCCCCATCAAACTCAAGAAAATCGTGGGGTGTGTCTATATTCGTTAATCATTAATTTATATTGCACAAAAATTGTATGCCGCTGTACTGGTCCCTAAGGAGGAGATTCCCAAAGCAACAGTAATCGTCTTTATTAAGAGCCAAGTACAAATTCCAAAGTCAAGATCATGACTTCTCATTAGAGAGAGATTCTTAAAGCAAAACAGAAAGGGATTGGTTAGCTCAGCACATCCCCAGCAGTTTTGCTCTGCTTGATCACTCCTGAACCTAGTAAAGCTCTTTGCAACAGCCGTTTTGTCTATGCATATAAGAAAGACTTTGCAAAGCTCTTGGGAGAAATGGAAGGCATTGTAAGCAAACATTGTGGATAATGTCATAATAAGTAGGAAGAACGGGCTGTTCAGCCAAACTACAGCCAATATGAGGTATCAGGTTCTCATCACAAAGGTGACAAGCGGCTAGCTGCTGAGTTTGGTACAGCTAGAGCATTTCATATGACATTCAGAAATCCTACCAAACAATTGTTTTCCATAAGTGCCTTCTGTGCATCTTGGATTTCTTCTTATGTTTCAGCCAGGATTCTTGCCCAAGAAAAAAGATGACATTTATTTAGAAAATTTATATGCTTCCTCCCCAAAGACCTGCTTGAGGTAGCTTACAACTAAACAACAACATTTTATATATTCAGGACAACTAAATGCTCACTCAGAGCAGTTTATAAAGTATGTTGTTATTATACCCACAACAATCACCCTGTGAGGTGGGTGAGTCTGAGAGAGCTCCGAGAATCTGTGACTGACCCAAGGTCATCCATCTGGCTTTAAGTGGAGGAGTGGGAAATCAAACCCGGTTCTCCAGATTAGAGTCCTGCTGCTCTTAACCACTATATCAAAACAATACAAGACAAAAAACAGCCTAAAAGCCTTAAAAATATGGGAAGCAGTCTTCAGGCTAGAAGCAGATCATAAAACAGGTAAGAGTTGAACCCGCTTAGTTAAGAGCCCTGGTAAAAAGAAAAGTTTTGGCCGGGTGCTTAAAGAGAAGTAAGGTTGGTGCTAGGTGAGCCTTGAGGAGGAAGGCAGGTTTTACAACTTTCTTTGAAATAGTTGACTTTATAAAATTCAAGAATAAATGATAATTAAAATGTGTCACTGCTTTCAAGTTAGAAAAATAATAAAAATTTGTAATATTTTAAATGTTTTAAAATAAAATTATATAGATATTATCTAAAATTATAATAATAAAGTTGGGCATACTACCTGATGCACAAGGTGAGGGACAAACATAGCCAGGTTTAAGTACAGGCGAGATAAGATACAGTTTAAGGTCTCAGGTTATAAGGAGAAATCTAAATACAAAAATATTATTAAACGACCAGTCTTTTGGAATGATGTTATGGGGCATCTTAAACTTGACATAGCTCAGAACCTCAGCATGTTTTAATCTATGTCTAGGGGTAAGAGTGATGGCTTATCCAAAATCCAATCTCCTCTTGTGTACTTTTATTCTGCAACACTGGGGCTGGGTTTATGCTGGATCCACAATTGCATTTCTTTAATTGGGCCATCTTGCCCTCCCCTCTGTTTCTGAGGCTTAAAATCTCTTCCCTTTCAGCAGAGGTGAGGAAAGAAGATTGCATGAAACTCTGACCCCACTGAAAGTGAGTTTTTACGGAATTTAATAAAAACAACAACAACAACAACATTCAATTTATTTACTGCCCTTCAGGACAACTTAATGCCCACTCAGAGCAGTTTACAAACTAAGTTATTATTATCCCCATAAAAATCACCCTGTGAGGTGGGTGGGGCTGAGAGAGCTCTAAAGACCTGTGACTAGCCCAAGGTCACCCAGCTGGCTTCAAGTGGAGGAGTGGGGAATCAAACCAGATTAGAGTCCCATGCTCTTAACCACTACACCAAACTGGCTCTCAGTGCTTGCAGGTTATATTTGTAGATTTTTTTTGAAGAGGAGACAACTGAAACCTAAATTAAATATATTTAATTTTCTGATGTGCCGGAAACTCTGTAAACATGAGGCTGCAGTGTGCTCCAAATTACTGAAAGGCTCTGTTTTTCTAAGAGCATAATCACTGCAATTAATTGCACTGTTTACATGTTTACAAAGCTTGCTCGTGGAGCTATTATGCAGCTGTTAATGTCAGCAGTGGGGAAGCAGTTTACTTACCACTTTGCATTTGTCCTGTTTCGGCATGTCAAATTAAGGCACTTCTGACAAACAGGCCCTGTTTATACTGACCCTGCTCTGCAAAGATATCTCTCTACATGGAACTTCACTGGTGTGGGTAACGTCAGCAAAATCAATGAGGCTACTGATCGACTCATTATTGTCAGATTGTCCCAGAGCTTCGGTCAATTAGATCAGGGCTTTAACTGTCATAGGTACTGCCCCCCAAACACGCAGCATAATGATTTTTGGGTTGCCAAAGGACTTATTGATTTTTTAAAAATTCAGCTGATAGGTATAAGCCAGTAAATAGGTGGATTGGATATAGGCTCAAGAGATGCTAGCTGTCCATACAGATATGTTAATAGCAATGAACTAGGAACAGATTCCCTAATGTGTTGTATTTTATGTATATGTATATGTATATGTATATGTATATGTATATGTATATGTATATGTATATGTATATGTATATGTATATGTATATGTATATGTATATGTAGTAGCATAAGTTTTAGTGGTCTAAAGCCCCCTTAGTGGGAACTGGATAACTTGGGTTGCCACCAAAATATATTGTTATTGTATTTTATGATTTTAGTGCTGTTTTTATTGTAATGTATTTATTTATTGTAATCCACTCTGAGCCTGTTTATAGGGAGAGTAGATAATAAATCCAACAACAACAACAACAACAACAATAATAATTTATATAAAGTGTGTGTATAAAGAGGTCTCTTAAGATGACAGAAATGTTGTTTTTATAGAATTGGTTGGCTGTTTTGAACCATTTGGAAGACAGATTTTAAATGCTCTTGCAAGTATTCTTAGAATATAAGAAGAGCCCTGCTAGATTGGACCAGTTTATCTAATCCAGCATCCTGTCTGACATACTAGTTACTCTTGAAGGGCCAACAACAGGCCAGATCTCTAACTTTATGAATACACTGAGGTATCAACTGGCTGTAACTAACCAGAACTGTAATATGGGGGCCATAATGGAAAGTTCATTGAAAATGTCATCTTGGCAATAAACGTAAAAATGGGTTAGATCCAGTTCTTGTTTAATCCCAGCAGCAGGGGATTTCTGCCGCTGGAGGAGAGAAGCCATTTTTATCAATTTCCTGCACTACTGCAGTCCCCCACATCACGAGCAACATCATTGCTGCAGTTCCCCTAAAAGTGGGCTCAGAGGGCTGCACTGGAAAGTAGAGGAGAGAAAGTTCCATTGGGTTCCAGTGGTACTTCAGATATAACCCAACATAAGCAGTTGTTAGGAAAGGGTAGGAAACAAAATTGAAACCAACACAATGTCAATCAACTGAAGCAACTGTATCATTAGTGTACAATTCTAATTGCTCCATCTTAAAAAAAGGCTATCCTATAGTTGGGAAAAAATACAATGAAAGGCAAGCACAGCAATCACAGATTGAAGCACCTTCCTTATAAGGAGCATCTAAAGGGTTTGAGAGCCGAGCTAGACCTGAAATCAGAATATATATCAACTGCTTATTAAAGATAAACAGCAGAAACATAGAAACATATAGCTGGAAGGTACCCAAAGGGTCATCTAGTCCAGCCCCTGGCACAGTGCAGGAAATTCACAGCTACCTCCCCAACCCTCACCTCCCTCAGTTGCCCAGAGGAAGGCCAAAAAACCCCTCCAGGATCCCTGGCCCATCTGGCCTGGAGGAAAATTCCTTCCTGACCCCAAAGTGGTGATCAGCATTGCCCTGGGCATGAAAGAAAGAGCCATGAGAGCCAAGCAGCAGCTCATCCCTCCATGCCCTCCCTCTCCTGATCTGTGGAGGCTCCCAATGTGGATCTGAGGAGACAGTTAATCCTTCCTTTCTGTGCCATTTTTTGCTTACCTTAGTGCCCCACAAAGACAGGTTTATCTATGATTTTTCTGTACAGCAAAGAGCAGTTCAAGGGCTGATCATAAATGGGGGCAACTGGGGCTGTTCTGTATACTTTTTTAAAAAAGCAGTTACAATTATAAATGGTGTGGGCAGAGAATTTCCTCTCCTGACAACTCAAAGTTGGAATCGTCCAATGAAATTGGTTGCAAGTAGGTTAAGGACAGTTAAAAGCAAGTTCTTTATCCCAGAGTGCATAAATAACTGTTCACCATCACAAGATAAAATGACAGTTCCTATTTGGAAGCCCATGAAAACATTATTGTAAATAATTGTTGCCATAAATCCATATGATCAGGGCTGGAGAAATCAAACTAATATGCACTAACGTCTTCCTAGCTGTGATTTTCTGTTCACAGGCGATTCAATCATGCGTGTATTTGCTCTTTCCCTGTTATACTGCTTGTTTAAGTAGACATATGAACAGTTACTTTCAGAGGTTATCCTATAGTTGGTAACTTGCTACAGCAATGTTTTCACTGGCTGATACAACACTTTAAAAAAGAACAGATAAATGTCTGATTAATCAACACCTTTTATTTGTAAGAGTTAAATGGAATATCTACGCTCTGAAGCTCTGTAACTGTATAAGATACTCTGGGCAAATTGAGAATGGCCTTCACCTTAATGTACTGTTAGTGATTTTGCCATCTGGTTGGGCTGTTAGAATGTTGACCAGGTAAAATCTTAGATCTAGTGGGAACTTCTTTTGCTGTAGATTGTCTCGTGTACAGAACTGAAAACATAGCGAAGGCACTGGCTTCTATGGCATACTTTTCTCTGGCATACTTGTGAGTCAGCAAAATCTTGTTATCGCTTTTCAAATAGTGTGTTTGCAGATTTTGTTCATTCTACCACTGTAGCTCTTCCTTGAATAGAAGTGCTATTAAGATTGGTGGGCCATTAAAGAAGAACTAATATTTGAAAGTTCAAGAGTAAAAGCTAGGCTGTTGCTTTTAATGGAGAACCCTATGCTCAGTGTCACACCATCCTCTGGAAGACAGGAAAGTCAGTTGGTGATACTTACAACAAAACTAAGCACAATGGGTGCAATTGACAAGGAACATGTAATTCTGAAAAATAAGTTTCAGGTAGCTAGCCATGCTGGTCTTCAATAGAACAGTAGGATTTGAGTCCAGTAGCACCTTACAGAACTATAAGATTATCGGGGTATAAGCTTTCAAGAGTCATAGCTTCTATCTTGAAAATCGTGTTGGTCTCTAAGGTGCCACTGGACTCAAATCCTGCTGTAAAAAAATGTGAGAGTTCCCAGTTTCAGAACCTGAGAATTGGGAAGGCTTACATCATCAGGTGCAAGATACCAAAACCAAGAATTTACCAAGAAGAGTCTTAGGTCTCTTTCTCTGTTTTGTAACACATCTGAGGAGTTATTACTTTTTGCTTTGACCTCATGTGTTAATATGATTTGCAATATTAAAATTCTTCCTTGGTTGCATTTGGGATTAGAAAAGCCAGATTCTCATGTTCTCCAGCATCATTCCTCAAATTACTTATACTGGACAAAATTATCTGAAATCTCTAGATCTAGTCTGCAATAAATAGTTTTCATATTGCTGTCATTTATGTATGGGACTGTTTAGTGTATAATTTATAAGTGTGTGATCACACATGTGATCATCATAATCATTACAAGCTAGTAGGAAAGATAATTATTGCAGACAGAAGACAGAAAGAATAGTAGCCCACTGAGTAAGTTAATGGCAGAGCTGAGATTTGACCCCAAGGTTCCTCCACGCTTAGGCCCAACTAAGTTTTAAAAGTCGCTTTGCACAGAGTCTCAGGAGTGCATTGGGATTTTGGCAGTGCCCTCATGAAAGCACCTTGCAGCACCATGGACAGTTCCTCCTCTGGAAGCCTTTCAGTATCAGGAGGAAACAGAAATCTTTAATTCTGTCTCCTACCCATGTAATTTTTAATAGCTTTTGGAGAGGGATTGTAGATCACTGGTAGATGGTCTCAGGTTTGATTCCTGGCATCTTCACGTAAAAGGATCAGGTGATGTGAAAGACTTCTACCTAAGACCCTGAAGAGCCACCGCAAGCCAGAATGCAAAAGAACAATGGTGGCAGTCAGTATAAGGCAGCTTCACGTATTCATCTCTTTTAACTTTGTGTGGATTTTAATACTGGAAGCTGCCCTGAGTGTTTATTTTTAAATAGAAAAACAGGGTATATGAACTATAATAAAAATTTGTGAGAGCCAGCATTCGCATGCTGGAACCGTAGGCACCTCTTACAGTTTGCATGATTAATTTTCATTAAGGTGGTCCTCTAGATTTCTCCTACACAGGAATCACAAGAGGTGCCTCCACTTGAGTGCTTCTGAATGGTGAGCCTCATGCGCTACTGAGCAACTGTTGAGAGGGGGGAATCTTTTTAGTTTGAATATAGACCTCGATAATGCAGTATATTGGTTTTCATTATAGTATCTATATTGCATCGTTTCCTTATGTTACTAGGAACGGGCAAAGCAATCAGTAGCAAGACTCTACCTTTCCTTTAGCATAGTTTGTTACATTCCAAAACTTTCTTGGAATTTAGTGTTTATTAAATATGACAAACCTTTTAAATTTGAGCCTTCTCCCACTTTCCGCCACAGAAATGCTAAACTATCATTTGAAGCTGCAGTATTGTAGGTATTTATTACAAATGGGTCGACTCAGTGAACAAGCGAGCTAACTTCCCTGTTCTCCTCTGCAAAGATTTATTTAAAAGCAGTTGTTTTAGTCACTGGCTAAAAATAGATGTTGAAATCATTATCTTAGGAACCTGTCATCAAAGATCCATTTAAGAGCAGCCAAGCGAAATATGAAGAAGAAAAGACATGGAATTGTAAGGTTTAATTTAAATATAAGACTTATCCTTCAATATTTTATATAATTGATGTATTTTTGTGCCAATATGTTTTGACATAAATATGGCAATCCATAATATATCGACCACAATGTCAACGTTATTTTTACGCTGACTCAAGAAGAAAACGTCATTGTTGCTGCTAATATATATATAAGGCTTTGTTTTATGGGAGAGGGCCAAAAGTCTTTAAAAATTATTGTACACAAGAGAGCCGGTGGAAGAAAGCTCCTTGGCTTTCAGACTTTACTGAACAGAGTGGAATGATATGAGCCCTAGTCTGAATTTATCCTTTCCCCTTTCTACTGTGTCTGAAAGTCTTTCCAAAGACTTAGAACAATACTGCACAACCAATTTCACATGATTACTAACATTTATTTTTACTTACTTACATTTATTCACCACTTCCATCCCCAATAGCTTACAATATCAATCTCTACTCATTTTATCCTCACATTTCTGTGAACTGAGTTAGGCTGGGAGAGAGTGTGACTAGCCCAAAGCCACACAGCAAGCTTCTGTGGCAAAGTAGGGATTCAAACCCGGTCTCTCAGATCCTAGTCCGGCTCTCTAACCACTACCCCACATTGGTTTTATGAAACCTAAGAATAACTCCTTAGGCATGAGCAAAACACTGTTTTAGGGTAGGGGCAGAGGGAAGTATAAAGTTAGGTTTGAACACATATCACAATTTACAGGCAAGAAAAGTTTGAATTTTATAGCTTGTAAAACCTTAAATGTCAATGTAATTTTGTTAAGGTTATATTTCAAATCTGATAAAATGGTGATTCGCAGCTGAGGGAGAGGGCTTATTACATCAATTCTACCTTTTCAAAAATTTCACCTTCTCTGCTTTGGAGATCTATTTTTTCCCACTAAGGTCTTTGTAGATTTCTTTTCCATAAACAAAGATTTAGGAATGGCTCTTGAAGGAGAACACTGGGAATTATTTAATTATTTTCATCACCTATTTATTTTGGAGTTCTTATGCTGCCACGTGGCTCCAAAAGAATCTTCAGGGTAAAAACACTCAGGCAAATATGGGTTGGAGTCAAAGATTCCATTTTGCTGGGCCTTCCACTCAGTCCAAGGAGCTTTCCGTTAGAGGAACCTGCCTATTCCACCAGTGGAAGGCTGCTTGTATTAAAGGAAGTTGCCAGTGTCACACTTAACAGCATGGATCATTGTGTCCAATCCTATACAACAACAATAAAAATAGTCACAAAATGACTAAATCAGATCCTAAAGTAGCAGAAAAAACAACCTATGAGAATTCAGTCAATACTTAATGTAGAAAGAGAGCAGAATTTCTTGCCCCAGATATGGTGACTAGAAGGAGACAATACCTTTAGAACAAACATGCAGACTCAAAGAAGCACTGTTGAGCTGAAGGTCTGGATTTTGGGCTCTTAGCCTTAGAACACAATTCTTTCCACACTTACTAATTTGTTTACTTCATTTATCACCTGCTTTTCACTGTCCGTCTTCTGTGCAGCCCCACATGGGGACTGCGCCTGCGCAGGCCTGCCGACCGGATTTTTCTTTCTAGCAAACGTCCACTAGGGGGCGCACGTCCTTCCCAATGCGCATGCGCGGCCGTTTCCCGCCCGAGCGACATTGGGCGACGTCGCCCCCTTTCCCCTCAGTTTCTTCTTTGCCGCCGACCGGTAAAGATCTAGCTGTCCGCTTGTGAGGAAACTTTTCCTGTGAGGATCCTACGAAGATGTCTGAGAAGTCGCTGTTCAAGCGCTGCTCCAACTGCTCCACTAAGATGACAAGGACGGATGGTCACGCCGTTTGCCTCGAGTGTCTCGGCGAGGGACACATCGTCGGGAAGTGTGAGCACTGCCAACGGTTCACCCCGAAGGCCAGGGCTGAGAGGGCTAATAGGCTGAACGCCTTACTGTGGAGACGGGCGATGCGGGTTTCGGGGGCTCCCGTTACCCCAGAGGGACCGCCACCGGCTGGTGGGACGGGTGACACCCCCCCTGAGAAGGGGTCCCAGAAGACCGCGTCCGCTTCGCGTTCCCGCTCCCCGGATCGTCGCCAAGCCCGGCAGTTAACCCCGGATCCGAAGGGGACTGCGAGTTCCGCGTCGGGTCGCAAGCCCTTGGCACCAACGTCGGATCCGACTCGGAAACGTCACCGTTCCAGGTCCCCGTCGAGGTCGGAACCGACCTTCACGCCGGCTCCGAAGGTGCCGAGAGCGTCATCGGAACCGAACATCCCGGCTGGGTCGGTTCCCAAACCATCGGATCCGCCATCGGCTCCGACTCCGTCGGTTCCGAAGCCTGCTGAGTCGACGCGCACCGACCTCGCTCCGAAGACGGGCGCTTGGTCGGATCCGAAGACATCAGATTCGATTGGCAGGGACCGAAGCTCGGATCCGGCTTCGGCTGACAAGGGCGGTAAAAAGTCCAAGAAAAAGTCGAAGCACAGTCAATCGGCTTCGGTCCAAACAGATGAGGTCCTCTGGGAGAGGCCTTTGACTCCGTCGCCGCACCTGTCGCCTCCGCTGCACCATTCGTCTGATGATGATGGTGATCTGCCCGACGCGCCACCTCCGGCCCAGCAGTGGCGTGCGGGTGATTATGCGGACCGTGTGGACCGGCGTTACCACCTGCCGCGGGCTGCATTTGACAGAGAGGGTTCCCTGTATGCCAGCTCTCCATCATTTGGCAGGGAGTATTGGGGTGACACTCGAAGTGAGTTCTCCCACTATGGTTCTCCCAGACACGGTTCACCTTGCTATCCTGCTGAACCCTACCAGGGCCCGAGTCCCAGTCCTCCATCTGACCCATCTCCAGATGACGTCATCATTGGGACCGGTCGTGTGTCACCATCTGAGGACTACCGGCTCTACTCTGAGCAGATGGTCAGGATGGCCCGTTCTCTTGACATCGAGATATCGGCCGTAGATCCTAAGCCAAAGGACAAAATTCTTCAATATGTCCAGTCCGGGAACCCTCCAACTATTGCCTTCCCATTCACTGAAGGCTTGGTGGAGATCATCCACGACATCTGTGAGAAGCCGGCCTCTGTGTACGCGACGTCCCGCAAGCTGGAGGCCCTGTACAAGACACGGGATGATGTTTGTGCATACCTCTTTGCACACCCGCCTCCTTCTTCCCTCATTACGGAGGAAATGCAGACCCGCCAATGCCAGGGGTCCTATGCGGTGCCCATTGACAAGGAGAGCAGGAAGTTGGATTCTTTGGGCAAGAAGCTATACTCTTCTGCTGCCCTCACGCTGAAAATCTCCAACTATTCAGCCATCATGGGGGCGTATCAGATATTCCTTTGGAACCGCATGGCGGCCTTCCTGGAGAAACTCCCAGCAGACCAGAGAGTGTTGGCGAAGGTGATCCTCGATGAGGCCCTGAGGCTTTCCCGGCAACAAATAAATGCGGGCCGTGACACAGTTGACACCTCTGCGAGGGCACTGGCTTCTTCCATCGTCCTGCGCCGGCACTCGTGGCTCCGCACAACTGCGTTGCCAGTGGAGACACGCAATAAGGTGGAGAACCTGCCATTTGAGGGGCAATCCCTGTTTTCTACCAAAACAGATGACTACCTGTCGCAGAAGCGCAAGGATCGTATTACAGCCAGATCCTATGGTATTCTCCCGGCCAGACCACCCACCGAGAATCGTGGCCAGTATCGCCCTGCCCAGGGTTATCGTGGACGACAGCACCGGTACCAGCCATATCCACGCCATGGTTCCTACCGGCCATTCCAACCACCAGGCTCTTACCAGCGCCGGAAGCCTACCTACCGCCCTCGTCGCGGCCCTCATGCCTCCGATACCAAAGAGTCAGCTACGCAACCAAAGCAGTTCTGACTAGAGCTCGAACAGGCTGTCGTGTTTGGAAACAGATTGGCTCAGTTTGCCTCTGCATGGGCGGAGATTACGTCCGATAGTTGGGTTCTTAAAATCGTTACACTTGGATATAAAATTCAGTTTGACGTTTACCCAGTGTTGTCTCTTCCTGACTACTCAATACAATCCTCTTCTCATAACTTACAGGCTGAGGTTGTAGCACTGCTAGAGAAAGGGGCTGTGCGGGAGGTGCTCCCTCAGGACCCCCCCTTAGGCTTTTACTCCAGGATGTTCTTGGTAGACAAGAAAGATGGAGGGGTACGACCCATCTTAGACCTGCGGGAACTGAATAAATTCGTTCTCGTCAAGAGGTTCAGGATGCTTACCTTGAACACGGTCCTCCAGTTAATGCCCGAGGACATGTGGTTCGCTGTCCTGGACCTCAAGGATGCATATTTTCATATTGCCATCCATCCTAATCATTGGAAGTACCTAAGGTTTCTATGTAACAATAGGGCCTACCATTACCAAGTGCTTCCCTTTGGTCTCTCAACAGCCCCACGAGTTTTTTCTAAGTGTATGGCTGTTGTAGTGGCTTATTTGAGGGAACAGGGTTGTACCATCTATCCCTATCTTGACGATTGGCTTCTGGCAGCTCCCTCTGCTGATGCACTCCTGGCCCAGATTCGTACAGTGATGCTCACCTGCTCCCGGTTAGGGCTTTTGGTTAATTTGCAAAAGTCTAACCTTACCCCGTCCAAGAGAATACTGTTTATCGGTATGGAATTGGATGGTGGTGTAAACAGAGGTTTTCTCCCCCGGGAGCGTGCACTAAGAATTGGCAGGATGGTGGACCTTTTTTCCAAGTGCAGGTTCCAATCCGTGACAGCGATCCAGAGGTTGCTGGGCCTAATGGCCTCTTCTACAGCAGTCACCCCTATGGCCCGATTGCACATGCGACCTCTCCAGCTGTGGTTCCTGTCGGTTCATGATTTTGAACACGAGTCCCAGAATAAGCGGTATTCCATCCCCAGAGGGATTATCCGGGCCTTACGATGGTGGCTCGATGAAGCTAACCTCCTTGGGGGTGTTGCGTTTGGGTCCATCCAAACCGAGATCACGATCTCCACTGATGCCTCCACGGTAGGATGGGGAGCCCAGTGTGGTGCCCTGAGGGCACATGGGGTTTGGTCAGAGCAGGAAAGGAAAGATCATATTAACCTGCTAGAATTGAGAGCGGTCCGTTATGCCCTTATCGCTTTCGCAGACACGCTGCAGCAGAAAGCAGTTCAGGTGCTCACAGACAATTGCACCACGATGTTCTACCTGAACAAGCAAGGGGGCACTACATCCAAGGCCCTCTGCGACGAGGCCGTTCGGATCTGGAACTGGGCCGTGGACAGGGGCGTGTTCATTCAGGCGGTCCATATTCCTGGCACCACCAATGTCATCGCGGACACGCTGAGTCGGATGCGATTCGACAGCTACGAATGGACCGTAGCAGACAGATACCTGAACGCCATCTTTTTGGACTGGGGGTTCCCAGACGTAGACCTCTTTGCGGTAGAGGCCAACAAGAAGGCCCCACAATTCTGCTCCAGGGGAGGGCTAGGTCGCCGCTCCCTGGGGGACGCGTTCCAGATACGCTGGACAGGGCACCTGTTTTATGCCTTCCCTCCGTTCCCACTGCTGTCTCGGGTTGTCAGCAAAATCCAGAGGGATGGGCCGCACTTAATTCTAGTGGCCCCCTTCTGGCCCAGACAAGCATGGTTCCAACATGTCATGCAGCTTTCACAGGGGTCATATTATCGGTTCACTCTGAACCCGGACCTTCTGTCCGACAAGGGGGTTTGGTATCACGACCTACCCAAACTCAACCTCACTGCTTGGCACATTCGGGGACGGAGGGGATGTCTGACAGGGTAGCTGAAATTTTGCTGAATGCCCGTAGGGACACCACTTGCAGGTCGTACGCAGCTAAATGGAAGCGATTTGAGGCCTGGGCTGCGGCCAACGCAGTTAATGTTTGGGATTGCCAGTTGTCTTCTGTGTTTGAGTTCCTCCTGTCCCTAAAGGATGGGGGACTCTCTAATTCCTCTATTAAAGTTTATTTGGCTGCCATTTCAGCCTTTCACCCTAAAATAGATGGGAAGACGGTGTTCTCCCACAGTTTGTCAAAGTCTTTTTTGAAAGGGTTGTACAATATGTTTCCACAGGTCAAGGAAATCGTTCCCCAGTGGTCACTACAAGTAGTGTTGGCGGGGCTTATGAAATCACCTTTTGAACCACTGGCCACCTGTGATTTGAAATGGTTATTCTGTAAGGTGGCCTTTTTGATAGCCATTACGTCTGCCCGTAGGGTTAGCGAGCTGGCTGCACTGAGGTGGGACCCTCCCTTTTTGAAGGTCCATCAGAATAAGGTGGTGCTGAGACCTGACCTTCGTTTTAGACCCAAAGTGTCCACTCAGTTTCACACCTCACAGGACATTGTCCTACCTATCTTTTTTCCTGACCCTTCTGATAACTCTGAAAGAGCCTTACATTCTTTGGATGTGAGAAGGGCTATTTTATTTTACCTCCAACGTACGTCACAGTTTAGGAGTGCCAAACAACTGTTTGTGTGCTATTATGGGCCCAGGAAGGGAAAGGCTGCTACAGCCCAGTCAATTTCTCGCTGGGTCACTCAGACTATTAGGGCCTGCTACTCGCATGCTAGGTTACCTTGCCCTTTGGAAGTAAAAGCTCATTCCACCAGAGCGCAAGCTGCCTCTGCGGCCTTCCTTAGGGGCGTGCCCTTGCATGACATCTGCAGGGCTGCAACGTGGTCGTCTTCTGACACGTTCGCTAAACATTACGCACTAGATGTGTGGGAAAGGAAAGAGGCTGCTGTTGGTCAAGCAGTGCTTCAGTCTCTTTTTCGGTGAGAACACATGCCCGCCTCCTGGGTAAGTGGCTTGTGAGTCTCCCATGTAGGGCTGCACAGAAGACGGACAGTGAAAACAGAGTTGCGCTTACCGTAACTACTGTTCATTGACGTCTTCTGTGCAGACACACAACCCTCCCTCCTACCCCGCTGTGTTCTTCCAGATGATGTGAAGGCATTCGGCGGCAAAGGAGAAACTGAGGGGAAAGGGGGCGACGTCGCCCAATGTCGCTCGGGCGGGAAACGGCCGCGCATGCGCATTGGGAAGGACGTGCGCCCCCTAGTGGACGTTTGCTAGAAAGAAAAATCCGGTCGGCAGGCCTGCGCAGGCGCAGTCCCCATGTGTGTCTGCACAGAAGACGTCAATGAACAGTAGTTACGGTAAGCGCAACTCTGTTTTCTCATTGAGACTCCAGGAGGATTACAGAGTGATAACTTACTTACCTGGGAGGAAGCAACCATTGAACTGAGTAGAAAACCTAGGATTGTTAATTGCATAACTTATTTCTCAATGCACATGGTTGGAATCAATGGTGGTCAAAGAATCAGGCCACAAGTGTAAACTTAAAGTGACCAGTGTAGGAGAGCTGAGTGTGAGGAGGATTCCCATACATACCTGTACCTATCCGAAGACATTGGTGGAGATGGAACATCTCAAGGCCTGCTAATTGGCTAGTCACCCTCACAGTAGGCCAAGCTGGAAGCTACTAGTCAGTCAACAACTGTATTCTTTCTGCTTTTACTCCTCTAGGCATTATCAGTAAGTGCAGAGCCAAACCTGTGGTCACTGGAATGACCTAGTTTCATCTCATGCCCACTTTATAGAGATTTGAAAGCCAACCTATATATGTGGTGGAGGGTGTTAAACTGGTTGTCTGAATCCATACAAATTCAACAAGAAAAGTGATAACCTGCTTAAGCTGGGCTGGAATAGAATGTAACTATATGGAAAGAATAAAGCAGACAAAGACACTTTGAAGGAAAAATCATATCATAACAAAATAAGAGCCACGGGGCACTTCTTATTACCCCTCTACTATATTAAAAATTAGGTAGAAAATGGATTCTGGGAAAAGGGAGTTATTTCCAGAATGTGATGTATGCAGTTGAAGACCATGATTGGTTGATGAGTAAAAATTTCTGTGGAGGGACAGCTTGCCTACATAACTCTTTGGTCATTGAAAGTATGAATCACTATTTATGGATATGCCCTTTACACATTAACTTGAAAAACGGAAGTGCTTAACTCTGTTAATAGTGAAAGCAATAAATCAGGCATGTGAGGAGAAAACTGTCTAGCTGTTAGATTCTAATCCACTGAAGGTACTCTATTCTTTCGGGCATTTGCTTATTCAGCCCAAAGAATATGACAAAGATTCAATAAATCTTGCATGATGGATTCAAAATAATATCAAACCGGCGAATAATGTAAAATATAATGTCCACAACTAATAATTATTTATACTTGGTTATATCATTATTATACTTTGTTGTGCCAAGTTCTAATTTATCACGTCTTTTCCATTTATTTTTTAAAACTTTGTATTGTTGTAAGCCGCTGTGAGCACTGGAGAGGGTGGATACATATTTTAAATGAATCAACACATAAAACAAACACTTCTCTTACTGTGAGCTGCCTTGGTGGCTTGTTGTTAGGCTGTGTGGGCTGTTACCCAAATCAGTCTCCATGAGAGGCCTGCCATACAAGAGTGTCCCCTGCTTGTGCACAGCTAAGACACAAGGCCAGGAGCAAAAAAGAATATTTTAAGTCTGTTGTATATGTATTTCCCAGTTTGGCACAGTAAATCTCAGAAAAAAATAAAGATGGAAGGGAGACGAGCACTTAACTAGCAAGTAACAGTTACTCTGATCAAGATACTACTCAGGAACCTGTGAGGAATGAGGAACCAATATGAAAAAAGGAACAAAGAGCAAGCAATTATATCATAGCATGAAAACCAATAGCAGTTACTTTGCACAAACCTAATGTGTAGATGTGTTCCTTTTAACTAGATACCAGATTATAGTTAATATTATGTTCCTCCCTCACAGCTAGTTCAGAGCAAGCCGACTCAGAGAAAGGATATAGGTAAAGGGTTGCTTAAACTGGGACTGAAAGATGTGGTGGGGTAGACAGGAAATGGAATTTAGGGCCGAAGGAAAGGACTCCCTAACCAGAATGCAATGGGGGAAGGGTTGGCAAACAGTAGCCAGTTCTGAATAGGGAATGGAGAAACTAAGAGCAGGTAAATGGATAAGCAGGACATGAAGAAGATTAGGAGAGAATATTCTGCCAGTGATTTCATGTTCAGATTAATAGAAGAAGGTTCTGGAGGAGAACCAACCAGCTACTAAAACTGAAGGCTGGAGGTGCCCTTCTTATGCCAACGGAGATAATCTGCTATTGGACTATTTGGTGAGGAACCAGGATTCACGCTGGCATTGGAACAACATTTTGGAAACTAGCTGCCTATTGATGAACTTTGGGTTATGCTCTGATTAGTGCATCTTTAGGATCCAGCTGTGATCACATAGTGTAACTAACCTATGTTGCAAGGGGCGCTTGAATATGCATAGGAAATGTACATAGGATATGTGAGAATATTGGCACAGATCTCACAGCAGCCTCGAGATGTGTCATCTGGGAATTGCATTTGCAATGAAAATTTCATATAGCTTTGATTATTTATCCTGCAAATTAAGTATGTGCACTGGAAAATTTCCATTTCAGTTTTGGATCCAAGGGTTCCAAACCAACCATGCACCATTAATGTTTTTTTCCAGTGGAGGCATTGCTGGCTTGGATCAAATCTGTTTGGTTTTTTTCATTACCATGAGTTTCAGTCCCATTCTTTGCAAGGGGTCTTCCAGGCTCTTTGGGGCAGCCGCTTTTGTACCGAATGGTGCCAAACCCACACAGAACACAGTTATCTCTCTAAACCTGTGACCAGCCGAGTTTTCCCTCAGTTACATTACACACACACAACAACAGACCCTGAAGAAGGCAAGTGTTGGCAGGTGCACATGGTGAGAAACTGGCTGGCTAAGGAAAAGCAGGGCAGAAGTGGCGGCATTAAAAATAATCCTGCTTTACATTCATTTTTTTTCTTTTTCTATAGTGCCAATAGATTACTACCTTTGATGCCATATTTCCTTGTGCTTACTCTCAGGGAAGCATCTTTAGAATTGCTGTCTAAGATTGAAGTCTTCCAGGGCTTTTATCAAGTTTGATTGCTTGAACAGACCATGCCTCCCCCGTGGCACTTTTCCTCACAGTGATCATCCAAGTGCCCTGATGGGTGAGAGGAGACAGACCAGTGCCCGAGTAGTGTTGCCAGTCAAACCAAGATGCACCCCAGAAGGTCTACTCAAGTTGTAAATACCATGTTATTCAATAGCCCTTACTCCCAGGGAAGTGTCCTTTGAATTGCAGTCTATGATTGAAGTCTCCCTTCCAAATGTTTCCAAAGCTGGTAGGCGGGGATGGGGGGGTCTCCCCTTGTGAGGACCTGATTGGCAGGGAGACAGTGCCATTTCCTGGGTAGCAATAGGAAAGGGGGAGATGCATTCATGTGCATTGTACTCATTCCCCCTTTCTGCCAAGAGAGTTAATTAATAACATAAGGGCTCTCTCCCCTTGGGATCCCACTGGTAAATGCTGTTCAGGAAAACAAGATGACGCCCAGTGAGGCAAGCCCAGTGCCTGCTTGCTGCTGCTGCTGCTCCAAGGTACGGACTTAAATGAAATACACAAACTTTTTGGTGGGAGAGACTCATTGTCATTTAATTTCCCAGATTTCTGCCATTTCTGTGTGTATTTCTGGCTTGTTTTTCATTATGCACACCCCTACTGCAAACCTATGCCATGGTTTATAGAATCATAGGGTTGGAAGGGACAATGCAGGAAATTCACCTTCATCCCACACCCCAAGTGACTCCTGCTCCATGGCCAGAAGATGGCAAAACACCATCAGGATCCCTAGCCAAACTGGCCTGGGGAAAATTGCTTCCTGACTCCGAAGCGACAATCGGCGTCACCCTGGGCATGTAAGAAGAGGTCACGAGAACTAAGCACTGACCAGGAAAGTGTGAGGAACTCTTGGAGATTTAAAGGAGCATTGATTGATATGTTCCTGGAAGTCAAGCTTCTTTGCTGGGAGTGCTTCTTCTGTCTTTGATTAAGAGATTTTCTTCTAATGTGCAGATAAGATGAGTTCTTCAGATATATTTCCTGCATTCATAGCATCTAAAGGTCATGAGGTTTTAGAACTGTCCCTCTTGCACCTCTGTTCTTAGCATAAGCTAAAGGTTCTTGGGGGAGTACCCACTTTACTAGTCTCAATGTATTGTAGCAGGCTACTCAACAGGTGTAGTTGATAAAGTGTCAGACTAGGATCTGGGAAGCCGAGGTTCAAATGTCCACTCTGTCATGAAGCTTGCTGGGTGACCTTGGGCCAGTCAGACATTCTCAGCCTAACCTCTATCTCACAGGCAGGGCCAGATCTAGGGTTGTGAGCGCCCAGGGCAACCCGAGTCCTGCCTCCCTGCCTTGTGTGTGTGCTGCATGCACGCGCACTCCCAGTGCTACATGATGATGTCACTTCCATGATGTCATCACACAGGGCCCAGAGGCGTGCCGTCCGCATGCCAAGACGGCTGCCCCAGCACAGGGTGCGCTGTGGAGCTGGCGGCAGCAGCATGAGTGGCTGAGCGGAGGGCTGGGAGGCCGCCTGCACCATTCGCCTGCCCCGCTTATGGGGTGGCTGGCTTACCATGCATTCCCTATCCTGCACATGCGGCAAGTCAGACACCCCGTAAGTGGGGCAGGCAAATGGCAAGAGTGGCCTCCCAACCCTCTGTTCAGCAGCCCACGCTGCCACCACCAGCTCTGATATGCTCCCGGTGACTGGCAGCTGTGCCCGGCACCCCCTCTTTGGCAGTGCCAGGGGCAGACTACCCCCATTGCCCCCCCTGTTGATCTAGCCCTGCTCACAGGCTTGCTGTTATGGGGATAAAATGGAGGAGCAGAGTCAATGTTGTGAGCTGCTTTGTTTTTGTCACTGGGGAGAAAAGCGGGCTCTAAAATGTTTATTTAAATAATTCTAGCATTCCACTAATAGAGGAGTTCAGTAATTCCATATTAATTGAGAATTAATAGAGGAGAAGACTGTGGCTTGTGGCAGATATCTGCTTTGAATACACAAGGTTCAATCCATAGCATCTCCAGTTAAAGGGACTTCTGTCTGAGACCCTGGAGACCCACAGCAGCAAAATGGCCTTCTCCCAACTCAGACTAGCCTGGAAGATGGATCTCTACCTTGGCACGGCTGGTACGTCCACCTGGATTCATGCCTTGGTAAAATCGAGATTAGGCTACTGTAATGTATTCTATAGAGGTCTTTCCTCAAAGTCAACTAGGAGACTCCAGCTGGTGAAAAATGTTGTGACTTGTTTAATTTCAGGAACTAGACAGAGCATGCATGTCACTCCCATTCTGCAGTCTCTCCATCATTTACTGGGCTCAATTCAAGGTAATGACTATCACACAAAGGGCTGTTCATGGCCGTGGCTCCTCATATTTGTGCCATCGCCTCTCTCCCTGTGTTTCTCCATGGTAGCTTCGCTCATCTGAACAGGGCCTTCTGTAGGTACCGCCCTGCAGTTGGACTAAATCATCAGCCAAAGAGGTTGTGCCAAATTAACAAATTATAATATAATTGTGAACAATACCAATCAATGTAAGATTGGAATATAGTTTTAAACAAATAAATAAATTAATAAAATTAGTGAAAATAATAATAAATTAAAATAAACTTGTATTGCTTTCACAGTTTTAGTTTGTTGTTTTGGTACAACCTCTTTGATTACCCTTCTTTTGTGGGGTCATTTTTCTAAATAAACAGCCACCCATATATATTCTTTCACTGTGGTAGCCTCCACCTTATGGGACGGCCTGCCTGAGGATATCAGGAAAACTCCCACTTGCCTGGCTTTCCCCAAACTAGGTAAAAATAGGCTCTTTAACTGAGTCATGCAGGGTCAACTGAACGCCATCAAAGGTTGGAAGCACAGTGTACTCCAACATCTCTGCTTTTCAACCAGCATCACTTCCATCTTGTCTGGGTTCAATTTTTATTTGTTTGCTTTCAGTCAATTGACAACAGCTGTCAAGCAGCGACTCAGTAAGTTAAACACAATGATAAAGTATGAAAAGTACTGATACAGAAGCGGGCTGGGTATGTGTGCTTTGGGGATAATTTAGTGGAAATTCCTTTCTGCTGTTCCAACTTGGTTCCTCTTTAAAATAGAAAGATTAAAGGCTTATTTAATGTTTTTAAAGAACTGGAGAGCCTCTGACGGCAAATGCCATGTGCTTGAAGAGGATTGCTTTTCTACTGCTGTTTTATAACTGTCTAAGTGCAGCTTTACAATCTGCCCCGTGGTGCAGTCTGTTTATGCTATCGGGTGCAGGAGAATGTCTTGCGCTTGTACATGCCCCTTTCCCTATGTAAAGTAGAAATTTCAAAATAAACTGACATTGGGCAAACATATGGAATTTTGGTACTACAATAAATTAGGATACGTTTCTACAAATATGTGCAATTCTTTTCTGTTGTGGAATTAATATAGAGCTTTCCAGTCCTCAAATCTAGATTACCTGTTAATAAATTTCTTCACTAATCTACTTAAACTTGCTGACTCTTGCCTAATGCACGCATAGAGTGGCCCTTTTATGGCTCATGTCAATAAAACATTGTAAATGTTGCATTACTTTAAACCCAAACAACGGCCCTCTTGGGACTGAGGCTCAAATTAGCTCATCATTAAAGTAATGAATGAATGGAGGCTCTAAAACCGATCTGCTGCAGGAAAGGGAACTTCCTTGCTTACTGAACTAGAAGGGGTAGTTTTGCTCATTTGGAAGCTATTTACAAACTTTATTAGGCAATATCCAGGTGATGGATTTCAAAAGACATGTACTGTTTGTGGCTTGGAGGACAACTATTAAGTTAACATAATGAATGCATTCTCTCTTCCTCCACCACCTTAATAGCTTGTCTAAGGCAAAAAGAAAATGCTTGGGATAAATTTGCACATTAGCCCCGGGGATTGGCTATACATGTAATAGGATGCAGGCGTGACTCTTAGGTTCTTACATTCTATGATATACCAAGGTTGCCCAAGGGTTTTTTTCACATTCCCACATGATCTATGAGGCTCTGCATTTAGTGGCTGTCCCCAGATGCAGTCCCCAATTGTAGCCCTTCAATAACTCCAACCTGGCAACATGGCCACTGAGTCTAGAGGAGCCACACTTGGTATTGAGGGTAGTGGACCTGACTCAAATGCGAGTTAAATGAACGGGAGGCTTTATTTATACCTAGTTTTTCTTTTGTTGGGTATCCTTCATAATGACTCAGCTGCCTGATATAATTGTAGTGGAATTAAACTTGAATAGCTCAAAAATGTTTTTGCTAAAAATCTCAGGCAGGCCACATCCCGAGATCAGGTGGGTTGCATGTTGGACTCCCACATGATGGACTGTGTATTTCCATAGAGTCCTGCCTAGAACGTTGAGCCAGAAGGGAAGTAGCTACGGGTGCTATTCCATAAACATGTCACACATGCAAGAGTTCTTTCACTGGTTCTATTGCAGTCCTTGAGCTTCTGCTAATGCAATAGGTTGCAAGATTTAGTTGCAGCGTTCTCCTGAAGGGTTTCGATGAGTAGTGTAAAACAGGGCTTTTTTTCTGGGAAAAGAGGTGGTGGAACTCAGTGGGTTGCCCTCAGAGAAAATGGTCACATGGCTGGTGGCCGCACCCCCTGATCTCCAGACAGAGGGGAGTTTAGATTGCCCTCTGTGCCGGAGGGCAATCTAAACTCCCCTCTGTCTGGAGATCATGGGGCGGGGCCACCAGCCATGTGACCATTTTCAAGAGGTTCCGGAACTCCGTTCCCCCGCGTTCCTCCTGAAAAAAAGCCCTGGTGTAAAACAGCACTTCCAGGAGTTGAAGATGCCTTTTGCATGCAGCAGGGCACCTTGAGATGCAACCCATTCATTCTTGTGTGTTTATGTTTCTGTCCACGAGATCAAGCCATCATCTTTCTTAGCTAGGTAGATTATGTGGGTGTAATATAAGCACCTGATCGCACAGCTTACCCTCACATGACCTCAGCTTGTAAGGTTTAGAGTTTCATAAGGGACAGATCTTGAAGACAGAATCTACTCTGTGTGGAATTCAGCAGTCCAGCAAATGGCTGCTTTGTTTTGCCTGTTTTCATGATTTTTGTTTGTTCCAGGAAAAGAGGTATTGCATAGATTTCCCACTACAAGCACAGAGGATTTTGACTAGCACAAAAGTCTGACTGAAAGCTTTGCTTTTGAGTTTAAATAAGAGTGGTACTAGCAGCTTTGACTATAAACTTAAATCTAAATTCCATTGCAGTTAGAATAGGCTCCTATTCCCAAAGGGTCTCACAAAAAGTCTAACCTTGAGTCGATTTGTTTGTGGAACTAGCTGTTGTCCTAACCCTAAATATGAACACACACAGCTTGTTTATCTTCAGTCAAGCAAATGAATCAGATTCTTTGGGAGGTGGCAAAAATCAAGTCTCAGAAAACCAGCTAGAGTCATTCTTGTCTCCTGTGTGAAATGGCACCAGTTTCTTCAAATGCAGTCTGCCTGGAGTGAAGCTGTGAGACAAAGACCCTTGTGTTTATTTAGAATATTTGTTAGCTGCTCTAAAAATAACGCTTGAGGTGAGGAAGAGTGTTTTTCCCTCTGGCTGAAATTCTGTGCCAGGTGTATTGTTGAGCTGTATATCATAAACGGGCATTTTCTGTTCCCTTCAGCGCTGCACAACAGAATGGCCATTTTCAATCACAGCCAACAGATTTCTAAACCCGTCTTTCTACTTCTTTCATCATCCAGCACCTGTTCTGTTTTCATGCATGTTAGAAGCTGATAATGAAAGACATCGGAATTCTCTGATACTATAGAGAAGGACAAGTGGTATTAAAATGTAATGTGCATCTTCCTTGAAATTGGAACATCTATCCTGAAATCTCAGGAGAGTAGGCAATTTCTGTCAAGAACAGAGGAGAAAGCATCACCCAAATTACATTACAGGCAGCTAATTTGTGCTTTCAAATACATGTAGATTGCACATTAGAGGCCATTACAGATAGGCGAACCCACCCAAGAAAATTCCTGAATGTAAACACACAAAGCTGTGTCTCGTTTATATGAGCCCAGCTTCGGGCAGCAGTTAGATTCTTGCTCTAGGGCTCAGGTTCAAAACCCCACTCAGCTATAATAGTTGTTGGGTGAACTTGGGCCAATCACTCTCTCAGCCTAATCTCCTTCACAGGATTGTAAGGTTAATATGCAAATTGGAAGAGACAACAATTAACAGTGTCCTGAATTTGCAACAGTTAGCTAACTTCCGTACAGTGAGTGAAACGCTGCAGTCTGTCTATACTGTATATAATTGTACTCAGTCCCTACTCTAACTGGCAGTATTAGTCCAAAGGCCCTGGTAGAAGTCCTTTCCAACCCTGTGACTTGGTATCCTCTCTAACTCAGGCTGGATCCATACCACGTCTAGGGTGGCCAGGCTTCCTGCTATAGTGAAAGACCTCCTGCCCTGGAGCCCAGGTGCTCACGCTACTTGGTAGAGTGGTAAGGGGAAAGGGGGATAGGCATCATGGCAGTGCCACTTCCAGTGTAAACCCAGGAGTGGTGTGTTTCAGGATTCCACCCAAAAACTCTGTGGTTTGACACCACTGTCCCTGCCCTTTGTAACTCCTGCTAGGTGTCAGCTCTTGGCTGGCAACCCTAACCACAGCTTTTGGCTTGAATCTCAACTAAACTGCTACTTTCAGATTATTCCCCTTTTCTGCTTCATGTTTTCCTTCAGGGTCCCCTATGCCCCAGGAACAGCATTTCATGGAGACCAGTAGGGTGCACTGGAAGGGGGGAAACGGGAGAGTTCTGTTTCACTGATAAAAAATTTAGTCTGGATCTAATCCCTTTTTTCTGCTCCGTTGTTCCTTGTCTGAATTCTTCTGCAAGTAGGATTGAAATGGGGATTCTACACAGTATTTAATAAAATGCGATATTCCCCGTAAAGATCCATCCTTGCTATATGCACCCTTGGAAGTAAATCAGCCAAGGACCTGCTTCTCCAAGCAGTTTCCCTTTGTTCCTTTGTATTTAGGCTTATTAATTACTGGCTTATTAATTACTGTTTTCTCAGGGCTTGCTGATTCTTTCCTGGCACTCATGAATAAATGCTTGATTATTAGCTTGTTGAGGTGGGAAAGGCAGGCTTAAGAATTGTTTTTAAAGTATTTTTTAAAAAATGTTATTGTTATTACAAAATAACAATCATTTAAAAAAAATCAGTGACTTGGCTCACTGAAATGCTGTGTGTGAGAGTGTATGTTTTTTAAAATTCAATTCTTAAGCTTCCTTTACTCCCAAGAGAAGATAACCAAAGCATTTATTCATGAACACCAGCAGAGAAAAAGGAAGCATGGAGAAAACAGGAAATAAATTAAGCAGGTCGGAATGAAAGAAACAGACTTTTTAAAAGGTGCCAGTAACCTGGGGAAAGCACAGTAGTTCTTTGACTGTCCACCTAGGACTGATAGCTGCAATAAGGGTTGCCAACAGCCTGGAAAAAAATGTCTTGTCTCTTTAATAGAGGCTTAATGGAATGTTATTTACCAGGTGATGTTATTTACCTCTGTGCTACAAAATGCTTCAACTACCCATATGCACATATTAAATGAATGAAATCTGGCCCTGTCATAGTAGACTGATGGTGACCCCTGGTGAGGTTTTCATGGCAAGAGACTAAGAGAGGTGGTTTGCCATTGCCTGCCTCTGCAACCATAGTCTTTGTTGGAGGTCTCCCAGCCAATTACTAACCACCAAAACCAACCCTGATTAGCTTCTGAGATCTGATGAGATCAGGCTCTCCTGGGCTATCCAGGTCAGGGCATACACATATTAAGCCTCTATTAAAGGGACAGGACACTTTTCTCCAGGATTGCTGGTCATCGTAGCTGCAATTGCATTTTAAGCAGATGGGATCTTAGCCAGAAAATGGGATCTTAGTAGTGTTGCAAGGCATGGCTTGGCAACTAGAGGGAGATGGGTGGTGGCTGTCAAGCCAACAGCATGTTACTTCCAGGAAAACTTCAAGTGACATCATAACTCTCTAGGGAAAAATAGAAAAACCATAGAGTTTCTGGTGATTCCTAGAGTGGTGTGATATCACTTCTGGGTTTTCTCCAAAACAGATGTTGCACTGCTGGCTTGATAGCCATTTTAAAAATTTGTATCCCACCGAAGGATCAGCCTAACTTATCTCATAACGTTGTTGTGAGGACAAAGGGAAGAGAGGAGAATTAAGTAAGTCACTTTGGCTCCCCATTGGTGAGAAAGCAGGGTTGTAAGTAGAGATGGGCACGAACAGCAATACGAACAAAAAAAAGCCATGAACAGCCCAATCTGCTGTTTGCGAACAAGCTGTTCGTGAGGCCCCATTCTAAATGAACAGGTGGTCGTTGCAAGCCTCATTTGTTGCAGTTCGTTGCTGTTTGTCAAACCAGACAGTCTGGCACCTGCAATCCCTTGACAACTTAGTCAGGGATTATCTGAACTCTGTCTGAACTCCTTCTGTTGCCCTGGAAACTCCAATCTAAGCCCAATTTAGCTTGATAGGCAGGCCTTCCTTTCAAGTGTGGAGCTCCAAATTTGTTACAACAAGGGAGCAAAGACCAGAGGGGAGAGGGGCTCCCAGCTCTGCCTTTGCAGACAGTGGAGACACAGTTGCTGTTGGCATTTTGATGGAGAGAGTGCATTGGATCTTGAATTTTCTATGTGTGTGGTGGGATAGGGATCTACTCCTTCAAGTTCCAGGGCTGCTGCCAGGTTCTGGGCCAAGCTATTATTTATTATTGGTACCTTTCCTGCTGCCTGCTCAGGTCAGATTTCTAGAAGTGGTGCAGTAGAGATCTTGAATTGGATGATGGCTGGGGGAGAGCCTGCTGGCCCCCACGAACAGCCAACCATGAACATGTTCGTGAACAGGGCCATATTCATGGTTGTTTGTGAGTCCCTGTTTGTGGATAGCAACGAACAACGAACATCATGTTCATTTTTTTTCCTGTTCGTGCCCATCTCTAGTTGTAAGTGAAGTACATAAATAAATAATAGGTGATGTAGAAGATGTTTACCTAAGACCCTGGAGAGTTTCTGCCACTATATATATATATATATATATATACACACACACACACATATACATACATACATACATACATACATACATATCATCTATCTATCTATCTATCTATCTATCTATCTATCTATCTATCTATCTATCTATCTATCTATCTATCTATCTATCTATCTATCTATCTATCTATCTATCTATCTATCTATCTATCTATCTATCTATTGTCTAAGTAGCATTTTGTCTTCAATGGACTTAGAAGGGTATAGGATTGTGCTGTAAAATTTGCAGAATCCTAGCTTATGGGAAGTAATACTTTTAGAATTGTAATATCAAAGATTAAGGGAAATCTATTTACATAGTGCTTTGTTGCTTAAAAACCAAAGTGGGAGAGCCTTCCAAAATCTGAGTGTACATTTTTTGAAAATGGTATTTCTGTCTTAAAACACAACTATGGCACTGGGGCCATAGTCTGAAGACAGTGATGTGGGACAGAAAATTTTCTGATGCTATATTTTCCTGTGGAAAAACTTCCATCCCACTTATGTAAATATACTCAGTCCATCCATAATTGTCAGTGCAGTTATGCTGCGGCTCAATCATGTTAGATGGGCTAAATGTGGGATGTGAAACATGGACAAATTCTATGGTCCAGGCTTGTATGTAGTGTTTGCCTTCTTTTGCTCACATACTTAAAACCTTGATAACATTGTTTAAATGTTTAAATTATTTATTTAAATGGGAATTGGAACATTTCCAATTCACATTTTCTCAGAAAACTCACATGGCTGGCTGAGGAAGTAGGAATTTAATACTTCCTTTAGGATGGTTTTCTGATTGAAAACTCTCTCTCCCTGTCCATGGGCTTCTATGACAGACCTCCAACTCCACCCTTATGCTGTTCCTGGGAGTTCTCCAAAAGGATTTTTGGCAGGATCCAAGTGCGTCCACATGTATTTTTCACAATGGTCAAATGGTGTTTCTTCTTAGACCATTTTTTATCAAAAAATACCAAGGCGGGGGGGGGGGGGAGCTCAGAAGGCCCTACAATTTGCACCCTGCTCCTGATCTGAATTGGCCTCCTTTGCAGCTGGCAAATGAATTTCAAAAAATCTCACTGGGAACTCTGTACACAGAAAAACTCTTTAAACATCATGTAGTTAAACCATCATACCTTGAAGCTCAGTAGACTTGGACATTATTTGCATGTAAAATTGGGTGAATCATCTAATTTTCCTCTCAATAAAGTAATTGGTGGTACCTAGAATAAAGAAGGATCTCTATGGGAGAATTGTACGGTTGCACACGGGTTCTGTAATGTTTCTTTTTGTGCCCTTGGATGCTTCATCTAAAATTTAATAATATTCATGTTTGTGGGAGAAAAATAATCTACTATTTTCCAGTAGTTACCTGGTTTTCAAAGGAGCTTCTGAATTAACAGAAAATTGGCCATCATTGCATATTACTTTAGTCCGTCTGATGTACTGGTTTTGTTTCTAGCAATAAGTAATGTGTTGCAATATGTTATGACAGATAACGATGTTCTTCCCATTTCAGATATTGAGCGCTAAGCTGTAATACCTTAAGCCAAAGAAAGAGTCTCTATGCCACTATAATAGGCTCTTGCGTCATTTTAATGGTGAGTTATGAACTGTCAGGAAACATATTTGGTCGCAATAACTTTCAGCCAACAAGTAAAGAGGTATAAATGAAAGATCGTGTTGCCATTGCTTGGGAGGCTGGTCTTCTGCGCCACCAAGAAGCCATTATACTGCAGGAGTCTTTCTTGTGTATTTTTTAATATAATTACACATTTCTTTCTAGCTTCAAAAGCATTTCTATAGTGAATCGATCCAACTGAATCATAGCGCTGAACTGTTATAGTGAACAATATTTATTTGCAAGTGTCACATTGGGGTGCCTAATTTGTCCCCAAGAGAGAGGTTTTCTGCTCAGACGGCAAAACGTGGCAATAAAATTCCTTGATTGATGCTGATTATCAGATTAAATGGCTTAGCTCTGGGGACAAAAGTTATAAATTACAGCCACCCTGGAGTCGTGATTGGCGACTGGAGATCTTTCCAAGTGCCAGCAGTTTTTTAATGAGATCATATATTTTCAAGCCTCTATGGTATATCAACTTTTTGAGGCTTATCGAAACAGTGTTTAAAATAACACTGCATCAGCTTTTAGAAAAGTCAGATATGTTCTTGATTTACTCGGTCAAACATTGCGGGGGAGAATCCCTCACAAAACCTAAGATTTGTGAGACAACAGGTGTTTGGCCTTCTGTGGCATAAACGCAGTACTTATACTCAACATTCAATTTAATAGATATTGCTTTTCAAGTCTGCTAAAACTGGATTCTGGTTTGTAAGCTCTAAAGATGCATTCTGGTGGCAGCTCTGAGCAGCCTCAGTTAACAAGTGTTTGCTTAAAACCTGAGCATAGGAAATGGAACTAATTTAATAGATATAAGTGACCAGAAAAGATTGCTCTGTTTACAAGAATTTTCTGTAGATCTTCTCAGACATTCTAAATGTGTAGAATGAATGTGTGTGGAATGTCAGAGGCCATTTCTCATTTGATATACATGAATTCACTAAAAATTCCAAACATAGGTTATGGTTGTATTGTCAAAGGCTTTCACGGCCGGAGAATGATGGTTGTTGTGGGTTTTCCGGGCTGTATTGCCGTGGTCTTGGCATTGTAGTTCCTGACATTTCTCCAGCAGCTGTGGCTGGCATCTTCAGAGGTGTAGCACCAAAAGACAGAGATCTCTCAGTGTCACAGTGAGAGAGACACTGTGAGAGACACAGAGAGAGACACTGTAGGGGATAGGGATCTTCTACAGTCCTTTCTCTCTTCCTTGCTCAATATCCTTCCCCCTATGTCGTTTTCCCCTAGAGGGGTCCCAGATACATACCATTTGCATATTCGCATCTTGAACCTTTTTGTGGAGGAGCAATGCACTGAAGGGGACTCCCCAGGCAAAGCAGCCATGAAGGCCTGCCATAACACCAACTCTAGAAAGCTTCAGCACTGTCACTGGGACAGATCCACAGCATGGAGAAATATTGTCATTTCCTTATTGGTCTTTGCCATAATACTGGACTGGAGCCACCATGCAGCGTTAGTATGGTGTGGAGGATGGCCTGCTTCCTTTCTCTGCTCCATTAACAGCAATGTACTGCAACTGCTGACTTCTTTGTTGCATCCCACTTACTGCTCCAAAAAGGAAGATAACAACAACAATGATGACATTCGATTTAACTACTGCCCTTCAGGACAACTTTACACCCATTCAGAGTGGTTTACAAAGTATGTTATTATCATCCCCACAACAATCACCTTGTGAGGTGGGTGGGGCTGAGAGAGCTCTGCAAGAGCTGTGACTGACCCAAGGTCACCCAGCTGGCTTCCTTGATTCAGGAGTCAGGAATCAAACCCAATTCTCCAGATTGGAGTCCTGCCGCTCTTAACCAAACTGGGTCTCCAATGTATGATAGGTCATGGTTACTGGCCTATTTATTCAATGCACTCAGTGTCAGGAACAGTCAGATGGTGGGTGTGCGGTTCATAGTATTTCAGTAATCTGCTCTTGGTTCTTTTGTTCCAGTGTGCCTGCTGCAGCCTTCATCATGGCCATATTCTACTTTGTTTTCATCATCAATGTTCTCCAAAAGCGGGTTTTGGAAGAGTGAATCTTGGCCAGGACAGGATTAAAATATACTGAGGCTCTAAACTACATCATATTTAAGATGTTGCTCTAGCTTTCTGGTTTTACAAGTCTGTTTGCAGGAGGATTACATATTGTGAATAGAAAGATCAGCCACAAAAGATAATGATTACTTAAGGGCTCCTATCTGATGCATCACAATAACGTTATATAAACCTGCCTTTCTCTTCAGAGACTAGTACTAGGAGAAGCACAGTCTAACAGTGTCAGGGGATTGAGGCTGAACTGCTGAGGGAGAGAGGTATGCACTGATGATTTATTTTTTACTTCATTTATACGCCACCTCTCCCCGCAGTGGGGACCCAAAGCAGCTTACATCATTCTCCACTCTTCCATTTTTATCTTCACAACAATCCTGTGAAGTAGGCTGGGAGTGGTCCAAGATCAGCCAGCAAGCTTCCTTGACAGAGTGGGGATTCAAACCTGGTTCTCTCAGATCCTGGGTTGGCACTCTAAGTGCTACAGCACACTGGCTCAGGTAGAGAAGCAGCCAGTGCTTGAGGAGTCCTTTCTCATGATCGTGGACATGCAGGGACTGTATTTGCAACTGGAGGGAGTGTACAGAGAAGCAGAGATCTTTCCTAGTATCTGCTGCTTGAGAACTTTTAACTGGGGATCAAATCTGGGACTTTCTGAATTCAGAGCAGATGTTCTGAGCTGTAGCCCTGAAAGTTTTGGGAGATGCTGAGAGGTGGTAAAAAGAGTTGTCAAGTCACAGCTGACTTATGGTGATCTCATAGGTTTTCAAGGCAAAAGATGTTCAGAGGTGGTTTGCCATTGTCTGCTTCTGCATAATGACCCTGGATGTCCTTGGTGGTCTCACATCCAAGTACTAACAAGGACCAATCCTTGTTAGTACTTGTGACACTGAGAGATCTTTGTCTTTTGGTTCTACACCTCTGAAGATGCCAGTCACAGCTGCTGGTGAAACGTCAGGAACTACAATGCCAAGACCACGGCTGTACAGCCCGGAAAATCCACAGCAACCAAGGACCAATCCTGTTTAGTTTCTAAGATCTGATGAGATCAGGCTCGTCTGGACCATGAGATGTTGGGAGGTAGTGTCTTTACTTTTCTCCTTACCCAATTATGTATCTATTCTGCAAAAAGTTTGGAACTAAATAGTTCTAAAGCATCCATTAGTAAAGTAAACTAAATATTGCATTCTGTTGTGAGCCACAAGAGTTTTATAATTTGTTGAAATCTTAACTGCATGGCCGTTAAAGTCAAGAAGCAACAGTGTAGTTTTAAAAATGTAGCAATGGATATATGCCTCTTGGGCTTCAAAAACACTGTGCTAGCCTTGTTCAAAAAGCATTGGTTTCTTATTGTTTTAATATTTAAAATGTTGGCCCTTGATCTTTGTGGCATCGTGAAAGATGCTGATTAAGCTGTTTCAAGTGTTCATACTGGTCAACAGGGAGGGGGAGGGAAGAAACTTGCAAAATGAGCATATTGTGCAATTTCTACGTCCACTGCAAGCATTCCTGCCGAAGCAATGCACTCTCTTTCCCCCATAAACCCCACACCATAATAAAAAGAATGAATAATCCTCTGTACGGGAAAAGTATCTTTTAAAAAAATCCCTGTACAGGCTGAAAACAGTACAGAGCTACATACATCAGATTTCTGCAGGTAACAAGAACCTCTGCAAGGAACTCCTGTATCTTCTCCCTTTGGGGTTCTACATCTTTCTCCTTGTGGGCAGAAAAACCACCTGTGCCCTCTCTCGTTGTTTATAATGTGGCTGAGGAGAATGGAGGGGGCAGCCATCTTGAGACTCTGTCTTGGTTTTAAACATACTTAAATGTTTTATCTTTGTACTAATTACATTACTGTAACCCGCCTGGAGCCTGCTTGCAGGAAGGGCAGGATAAAAATCAAATTAATAAAATTTAAATTAAAATAAAATTTGGACAAAGAGTGGAAAGGTAAGGGTTAAGCAGCCTCCACCCTGACAAGCCTTGGTTCCCAATGTTGGCTTTCATGTTTATACTTCCAGTACTTTAAAAACAGAATTTTAAAAGCATATGTAAGTCACCAAGTGAATAAGAATACATAAACTCTTCCCTTCCTTGGTGAATAAGAATACATAAACCCTTCCCTTCCTAGGGTTGCCAAAACCAAATAGGAGAATTCCTGGGGTGGTGCCTTGAAAAGGCAGAATTTGAGGAGGGAAGGGAGCTCAACTGGAATGTGGTGCCATAGAGTCTATCCTTCAAAGCTGCTATGTACTCCAAAAGAACTGATCTCTGAAGTCTGGAGATCAGTTATAATTCTGAGAGAATGCTAGGCCCCATCCAGAGGTTGGCACCCCCACTTCCTGTAGAAAACAAGCTGTTAAAGGAAGCTTCTAGTTTAATGCTCTCCTTCAGTTGCTAATTTTCTCAGTGTAGAGTTGCTCTCCTCCTACCCCTGGAATATATGAATATGCAGTTCCCAGTTCTGCCAAAGTAGTACAGTCCAGGAAGAGTTTTAATAGGTAATAAACCATTTATGTAGTCTTTGGTACTAAAGTATGGGGACACATCTTGTTTTGAGGCCCTCAAAATGAGGTGAAGGCATGTTAATAATTCCAGATTAGAGATGGGCATGAACAGCAATATGAACAAAAAAAAGCCATGAACATCCCAATCTGCTGTTCACAAGCAAGCTGTTTGTGTGGCCCAATTCCCAGCCAACATGCGTTCATTCCAAGCCCTTTTCATGGCGTTCATCAGCCATTCGTAAAGCCAGACAGTCTGGTGCCTTTCAATCAATCCCCCTGACAACATAGGCACGGACTGTCTGAACTCTGTCTGAACTCCTTCTGGCTTTCCTTCTGGCTTGTAACCCCTCAAAGTAGCTTCCAGCAGACAGTCCAGTTTTTTCCAATGTGAAAAGAAAATGACAGGAAAGGGAGGGGCCCATGGATCATGGCTTTCCCGGGGTGCAATCTCTCTGAAACTTGGGGGATCTTCAGAGGACAGTGAGGACTATGTCCCCTGCAAATTTGGTGGGTATTGGACATTGGGAAGGTCAGTTTGTAACGCCTCAAAGTAGCTTCCAGCAGACAGTCCAGTTTTTGCCACTGTGAAGAGAAAATGAAATGAAAGGGGGATACCCACAGACTCTCCTTTTCCCTGGCTCAAGTTCAGCTAACTCCCAAGGGGGTCGTTCTGGCTCCCACAAACCTCCAACTACGAACATGTTCATGAACATGTCATGTCCGTCGATGTTCGTGAATCCCTGTTCGTGGAAGGCAACGAACAATGAACATCGTGTTCGGGTTTTTTTTCCTGTTCGTGCCCATCTGTATTCCAGAGACTGGGAGAAACCTGGGTTCTCCTTGCTTTCCATTGTAAAATGTGGGGGTGAGATGTGAAGTAGAGGGACCCTCCATCTTGTCTCCACTGGTCTTAGAAGCTTTTTCTGTGTGGATTCTGTCATGACCTGCCACAAAATTCTTTTAGTTGCATAAATATTAAAAGGGAAATGGGTAAGATTACAGGCACGGGAAACAAATATTATTTATTATAATGAATTATAGTAATTGTGCCTGGCACCATGCAGTAAGTTAAAATAAATTAATTTAAAATCCTTTAAATATGAATAAGTAATAAGCATGCACTGGGACTATTACTTGGCTTAAATTTGGTGCAAGCATTAAACAGTTTATTGCAAGCGTACAGAAACAAAACAAACTCCATATGTAAAAAAGTTATATAAAGAAGCAAGCTAAGGCATGGAACAAAGTGGATACTTTGCCCATAACTATAGGCTGTTTCTTGCTGCCTTAAGAATATTCAACAAGATCTGTTGAAAGATGGCAGTCTTAATGTTTCCAAATTAGTCTGTAGCAGCAAAATAAAACAGAAATCCAGTTGCATGTTAGAGACTAAAAACATTTATTCCAGCATAAGCTTTAGTAGGGTCAGAGTTCAGTTTGTCAGATGCATGAATTGTATATTCATACGGTCAATTAATTTATACGAAAGAACAGAAGGGGGAAGGGGAGATGTCTCTTCATTGGACGAACAGGTCAATCCTTCCACAAAAGAATAAATGGCCACTGCAACATCTGGAAACCAGTGGGTAACAGTTTTCTTTATTTAAACTTAATTTATTTAAATTACTTATAGTCTTATTTTCTCCAGATCAATGGGATTCAAAGTGGCTTATGTGCTTTAAAAAATAAATACAGTATCACGTTGCCAGAAAATACCAATGAAAGGAGCACATGACAACATTGATTCACAGGCTATGGAAGCCATGAGCTTACAGAGTTCAGAAGGTTGGGGCCTTCTTTGCATCCTTGGGAAGTCTGATCCACAGCAGAGGTGCAAAAGGAGAAAGTACAAGTTCAAGCAGATATGAGGGTGCCAAGTCATGGAAGGCTTTAAAGATTAGTACCAGGACCTGGAATTGAGCAGCGAAAGAGATTGCCAGCCACTGTTCGATGTTGAAAAGGTGACACGTTTAAAATGCATAACCCCTGTCAACAGTATAGCTATGGTAGCTATGCCAGTCTCACTGGCATGGCTACCCTCTTCCTATCCAGGAATGTTGCTTTTTTGGCGCACGGCCCAAAAAGAGAGGTGCATCAGACTGTCGCTAAAAGTTTGTAAAGCGTCAGTAGTGTTTTCAGAGATGTTTGGTGAGGAGGTCTGTTGGCCCCTGATGCAGTCTGGAAACAAGCGTTGTTGATGACCGGTTCCTTGTTGGGTCTCGGTCCTGCAGAGTGTTCCATCTCCTTGTTCCATCTGTTGCAATAAAATGAAAAGAGTACATCGGATCAAGAACTTACCTTGAACAGGAACGAGGGGTCCTCACGGTTTCTCTGGTCCATTTAGTTTCGTTTCATCTTTGTGTCATCTCTGTTGTGAACTCTGTTATGAACTTGGTTGTACCATTGTTTCTATGAATATCTCCATATTGGCCGACTTTAAACTGTTTACTTTATATTGTTTATTCATGTGACTTATATGCCTAGAATATTACTAATGTTTACACTGCACTGTGCCACTTTATCACACTAAAAATTTTGTATAGAACCTTGACTGGCTACATCCCTTAGTCGTGGTTTGTTCCACTTTGGTTGCCTGTGTTGCTGCTAAGGGAGCTTCTCTTTGTTTTGTTTAACAGTATAGTTGCAGCATTCTACTCCAATCATAGCTTGTGTGTTGTTTTTTTCAAGGGCAGCCCCGTGTAGAGCTCATTACAGTAATCCAGTCTTTTTTTTTTTTTTGAAAAAATTTTATTGGGTTAGAATCCATTATTTTTACATTTACATTCAATTTTCCCCAAATTTTTCATTTCTAACCCCCTCCCTTTCTCCCCCCTTTTGTTGACTTCCAACAGTTTTCCAACCCTTTGTCCCTTTTCCCTTACTTCTATTAAATTCCTCTATCTAAAACAAATATATATTCTCCATTATACTAAGCAGTACATCCTTAACTATTTTTCTTGTTATATACCCAAACTGTAAGTCTTTGTTTCCATCTTAGATAAACAATTTATCCCATTTTCCATTTTTAAATATTTCTATATATCATAAACCTATATATCATAAACCATAAAAATTTTACACATTTAAATCAAACAATTTGACTTATTCTCTATATATTACTCATTCTGTCTTTTTATGGTAATTCTATATAACTCTCATCACATAGTCAATCAATTTGACTCGTCTATACCTTCAGACATTCAGTTTGGTGCATTATACAAATCTTATCAAAGAAAGAAAATATTGTTGGTTACTCAATCCTTATATTTAATCCTTATAGTTAATTATTTTCTATCAATATTCTATTTATTAACCTATATATATCTATATATATGTCAATCTGTTAATCTAACTGCTTATAGATTCACATTTATCTCTTCTCCCCCCGGTAAAGTCACCCCCCTCTACATTTTATCATACTTCAGTAGTTCTCAAACTGCCACAGTTTTCCTCCCACCTCCCATTTCTTCTCCAAATATTGTTTCAGCTTCTCCCAGTCTGTGTTAAACTGCCCTGAGTCCAGATTTCTCAGTTTTCTTGTCATCTTGTCCATTTCAGCCATGTACAGCAATTTGTAGATCCAATCTTCGATAGTTGGCACTTCCTGTACTTTCCATTTTTGCGCGTACAATAGTCTAGCTGCTGCCATCATATAAAATATCAGCGTCCTGTGATGAGCTGGAATTCCCTCCATTCCCAAGTTCATTAGCAGGAGTTCTGGGTTCTTATTAATTTGAAATTGTAAAATTTCCCTCATTTCTCTTATTATTACCCCCCAGTACTGCCTGGCTACCTCACACGACCACCACATATGATAGAGGGAGCCCTCATGCTTCCTACATTTCCAGCATTTATTAGAAGTGTTCAAATTCCCTAGCGCAATCTTCTTTGGTGTCATGTACCAACGATAGATCATTTTGTAGATGTTCTCTTTGATATTTGTACATGTCGTTGTCTTCATTGTAGTCTTCCACAAGTATTCCCATGCCTCCATTGTTATTTCTTTATTAAAATGTATAGCCCATTTCACCATTTGTGTTTTAACTGTCTCATCCTCAGTATACCATTTCAACAGTACTTGGTATACCTTGGATATTCTTTTCTTGTCCTCTTTAAGAAGGGTCTGCTCTAGTTCCGAATTCTCTATTCGTATACCTCCTTTTACAGAGTCCGAGTTATACAAATCTCTGATCTGTCTATACTGGAACCAACCGTAATTAGGTGATAGTTCCTCTTGCGTCTTTATTCTAAGTTTGGATGCTTCTACTTTAGTTATTTCTTTGTATGTTAAACATTGTCGTTCATTATCAACAGCTCTCGGGTCATATGGAACCACCTACCAAGGAGTTCCTTCTTGTAGATAAATTCTGTACTTCTTCCAGATCGTGTATAGACTTCTCCGTACAAAATGGTGCAGGAACATCGAGTTGACCTTTACTTTGTCGTGCCATAGGTATGCGTGCCATCCAAATATTTTTTTGTATCCCTCTAGGGCTAATAATTTCTTGTTCTTTAATGTCATCCACTCTTTCAGCCAAACTAGGCAGATTGCATCATGATAACAGTAATCCAGTCTTGAGGTTACCACTTTCTAGAACTCTCTCAACCAGCAAGATAGCTAGTTATTTTTTTCTCTTTTTACCTTTACCTATCTATTTGTTAGTTCTACTAATAAAGCTTTTGTTATTCTTAATCAGTTCAGTTGCCTGACCACTGCTTAGGCACGCTGACAACATCACTGACCTTTGAAAACTTCTTGTTTTTGATTGTTGGGGGTTTTCCGGGCTGTATTGCCGTGGTCTTGGCATTGTAGTTCCTGACGTTTCGCCAGCAGCTGTGGCTGGCATCTTCAGAGGTGTAGCACCAAAAGACAGAGATCTCTCAGTGTCACAGTGTGGAAAAGATGTAGGTCATTTGTATCTACTCAGGAGGGGTGGGGTTGAGCTGAGTCATTCTGTAAGAGTTTCCCAGGGTGTGGAATGCTAATGGCGGGAGGCTTCACTGAATCCTGAGAAGGTTCTTTTGCATATGGATTGGTGCTTGATGTGCTAATCTTCTCTGCAGGGCTATTGTCGGGTGTGGAGTGTTTTGTTGGCCTGGTGTTTTTCAGAACTGGAGCCCATGCTCTGTTCATTCTTAAGGTTTCTTCTTTCCTGTTGAAGTTTTGCTTATGCTTGTGAATTTCAATGGCTTCCCTGTGCAGTCTGACAAAGTAGTTGGAAGTGTTGTCCAGTATTTTGGTGTCCTGGAATAAGATACTGTGCCCTGTTTGAGTTAGGCTATGTTCAGCCACTGCTGATTTTTCAGGCTGTCCAAGTCTGCAGTGTCTTTCATGTTCTTTTATTCTTGTCTGGATGCTACGCTTTGTGGTCCCGATGTAAACTTGTCCACAGCTGCAGGGTATACGGTATACTCCTGCAGAGGTGAGGGGGTCTCTGCTGTCTTTTGCTGATCGTAGCATCTGTTGTATTTTTCGGGTGGGTCTGAATACTGCTTGAAGGTTATGCTTTTCCATAAGCTTTCCCATCTGATCAGTAATTCCTTTGATATATGGCAAAAACACTTTTCCTGTAGGTGACTGTTTTTCCTTGGTTGTTTGATTCATCCTGGGTTTGATTGCTCTTCGGATTTCATTTCTGGAGTAGCCATTTGCCTGAAGTGCGTGGTTTAGATGATTAATTTCCTCATTGAGAAAGCGCGGCTCACATATCCGTCTTGCACGATCCACTAATGTTTTCATTATGCCTCTTTTCTGTCGGGGGTGGTGATTGGAGTTTTTGTGTAAGTAACGATCAGTGTGAGTTGGTTTCCTGTAGACCTTGTGACCTAACTGAAAGTTTGCTTTGCGGATGACCAAGGTATCCAGGAATGAGAGTTTTCCCTCACTTTCTTTCTCCATTGTGAATTGTATGTTCAGGTGGATGTTGTTGAGATGATTCAAAAACTCCCTCAATTCTTCCTTCCCATGGCTCCAAATGATGAATGTATCATCCACAAACCGGAACCAGACACTGGGTTTATTTACTCCAATCACCACCCCCGACAGAAAAGAGGCATAATGAAAACATTAGTGGATCGTGCAAGACGGATATGTGAGCCGCGCTTTCTCAATGAGGAAATTAATCATCTAAACCACGCACTTCAGGCAAATGGCTACTCCAGAAATGAAATCCGAAGAGCAATCAAACCCAGGATGAATCAAACAACCAAGGAAAAACAGTCACCTACAGGAAAAGTGTTTTTGCCATATATCAAAGGAATTACTGATCAGATGGGAAAGCTTATGGAAAAGCATAACCTTCAAGCAGTATTCAGACCCACCCGAAAAATACAACAGATGCTACGATCAGCAAAAGACAGCAGAGACCCCCTCACCTCTGCAGGAGTATACCGTATACCCTGCAGCTGTGGACAAGTTTACATCGGGACCACAAAGCGTAGCATCCAGACAAGAATAAAAGAACATGAAAGACACTGCAGACTTGGACAGCCTGAAAAATCAGCAGTGGCTGAACATAGCCTAACTCAAACAGGGCACAGTATCTTATTCCAGGACACCAAAATACTGGACAACACTTCCAACTACTTTGTCAGACTGCACAGGGAAGCCATTGAAATTCACAAGCATAAGCAAAACTTCAACAGGAAAGAAGAAACCTTAAGAATGAACAGAGCATGGGCTCCAGTTCTGAAAAACACCAGGCCAACAAAACACTCCACACCCGACAATAGCCCTGCAGAGAAGATTAGCACATCAAGCACCAATCCATATGCAAAAGAACCTTCTCAGGATTCAGTGAAGCCTCCCGCCATTAGCATTCCACACCCTGGGAAACTCTTACAGAATGACTCAGCTCAACCCCACCCCTCCTGAGTAGATACAAATGACCTACATCTTTTCCACACTGTGACACTGAGAGATCTCTGTCTTTTGGTGCTACACCTCTGAAGATGCCAGCCACAGCTGCTGGCGAAACGTCAGGAACTACAATGCCAAGACCACGGCAATACAGCCCGGAAAACCCCCAACAACCATCGTTCTCCGGCCGTGAAAGCCTTCGACAATACATCGAACACCTCTACGGGGAGGAAACATTCCAACAGACCCGAAGATTGGAAACACTTCGGAACAAGAAAGCACATCTACTCTGTTCTTTGACCTTTCTTCTACGCTGCAGGGACACAAGAACCATTCCATCTTTTCTCACAACTAAAAGAATCTTCAAAACCACACAGGCGAACCGCATTTATGACCGTCTAGAACAGGCCCTCTTACGTGAGAGAATCCACACTACCCGCAGAGAACTTGCTGCCACAGACAAGGAGCTATTTTGCTTGCATATCAACACCAGCCATAAAATGAGAAGTCAGGATTGGGACAAGGTCGATAATCTCACCTACAGGAAGATGGAACAAGTGTTTACCAACCACACATCCAGACAGAAGCAGAAGTTTAACAAACTACAGGAAAAAAGACAGACAAGCCCAATGCTCGACAATGCACGCATTGTCATCAATCTGACAGACCGTCAACTCTCACCAGAAGAAACCTCCATCTTGGCAAAGGGAGGAAACTTTGCAGTCACTCCCACCAGGATTCCTGTGGAAGACATCATTGCAAATGTAGAAGCTGCCATCCGTCATCTACCGGAAGAGGAAGCTGAGGAAATAAGAGGAGAGACAGCCAGGATTCTACGAAAGGCAAAGCTTCCCACCAGCAATTTAACACGCAAGGAGAGAAATGCCATCAAGACCCTCAATGCAGATCCAGACATCATCATTCTACCAGCTGATAAAGGCAATGCTACAGTGATCATGAAAACGGAGGAATACAAAAAGAAGATTAAGGAACTCCTGGACCCCTCCACCTACAAAAAACTAAAACGAGATCCCACTTGCAAAATCACCAGGCTAACAAATGCGCTGATCAAGAATTCCTCACTACATCCCGACACGCACAGAAAACTATGCAAGACTGAAGCACAGCCACCTAGACTATATGGACTCCCCAAAATACATAAAGATTCAGTCCCACTCCGACCCATTGTGAGTGCCATTGGTTCACCGACATATGAATTAGCTAGACATCTGGCAGATCTCCTGCAGGACCACATCGGGAAAACCTCGTCTTACATCAAAGATTCAGCAGATTTCATCAACAAAATCAGTTCTCTGAAACTCAATCCACAAGACATACTTGTCAGTTTTGATGTTGTATCCCTGTTTACCAAGGTTCCAGTAAAAGACACTATTGCACTGATTAATCAGATTTTCCCAGAGGATGTAACAGCCTTATTCCATCATTGTCTGACAACCAGTTACTTCCAATGGGACAACGAATTCTATGAACAGATGGATGGGGTGGCCATGGGGAGCCCACTCAGCCCAGTTATAGCAAACTTCTACATGGAACATTTTGAAAAAACAGCTCTAGAATCAGCACCCCACAAACCCAGTGTATGGTTCCGGTTTGTGGATGATACATTCATCATTTGGAGCCATGGGAAGGAAGAATTGAGGGAGTTTTTGAATCATCTCAACAACATCCACCTGAACATACAATTCACAATGGAGAAAGAAAGTGAGGGAAAACTCTCATTCCTGGATACCTTGGTCATCCGCAAAGCAAACTTTCAGTTAGGTCACAAGGTCTACAGGAAACCAACTCACACTGATCGTTACTTACACAAAAACTCCAATCACCACCCCCGACAGAAAAGAGGCATAATGAAAACATTAGTGGATCGTGCAAGACGGATATGTGAGCCGCGCTTTCTCAATGAGGAAATTAATCATCTAAACCACGCATTTCAGGCAAATGGCTACTCCAGAAATGAAATCCGAAGAGCAATCAAACCCAGGATGAATCAAACAACCAAGGAAAAACAGTCACCTACAGGAAAAGTGTTTTTGCCATATATCAAAGGAATTACTGATCAGATGGGAAAGCTTATGGAAAAGCATAACCTTCAAGCAGTATTCAGACCCACCCGAAAAATACAACAGATGCTACGATCAGCAAAAGACAGCAGAGACCCCCTCACCTCTGCAGGAGTATACCGTATACCCTGCAGCTGTGGACAAGTTTACATCGGGACCACAAAGCGTAGCATCCAGACAAGAATAAAAGAACATGAAAGACACTGCAGACTTGGACAGCCTGAAAAATCAGCAGTGGCTGAACATAGCCTAACTCAAACAGGGCACAGTATCTTATTCCAGGACACCAAAATACTGGACAACACTTCCAACTACTTTGTCAGACTGCACAGGGAAGCCATTGAAATTCACAAGCATAAGCAAAACTTCAACAGGAAAGAAGAAACCTTAAGAATGAACAGAGCATGGGCTCCAGTTCTGAAAAACACCAGGCCAACAAAACACTCCACACCCGACAATAGCCCTGCAGAGAAGATTAGCACATCAAGCACCAATCCATATGCAAAAGAACCTTCTCAGGATTCAGTGAAGCCTCCCGCCATTAGCATTCCACACCCTGGGAAACTCTTACAGAATGACTCAGCTCAACCCCACCCCTCCTGAGTAGATACAAATGACCTACATCTTTTCCACACTGTGACACTGAGAGATCTCTGTCTTTTGGTGCTACACCTCTGAAGATGCCAGCCACAGCTGCTGGCGAAACGTCAGGAACTACAATGCCAAGACCACGGCAATACAGCCCGGAAAACCCCCAACAACCATCGTTCTCCGGCCGTGAAAGCCTTCGACAATACATCTTCTTGTTTTTATTTATTTACTTATTTATTAAAATGTGATGCTTTTCAATCTCCATTCCACACGGTGCAAGTTTTCAATGATTTTCATTTTGAATTCATACACATATCTGAGCTCTTTCCATGTATTATTAAAGATTCCTTTATTCACTTACCCAAAGTGTGCTTATTATTCTGTAGACAGCATGATGTTGGGCAAGTCACTGTAAGCTGGCAGGACCTGGAATTGGCCTAACCCTACCTCACAGTGTTGTTGTGAGGATAAAATTAGCAAATCTCATGTGAACCACTTTAAGCTTCTTGGAGGGACAGTGGAATACAAATATGAGTACTGCTAATAAATAAATAACATATAATAAATTAATCTTTTTAATGCCTTCCTCACTGGCATAGCTACCCTCTTCCTATCCAGGAATGTTGCTTTCAGTTTTGGCCTCTGTTTTATCCTTTACAGTGATTGTGAAGAAGTATAATCTTCTGTTTTCAAAACAGTTCATGCCTGAAACTTCTATAAGAAAGCAAAGAGATCTGGGCTTGCACAAGGGTTATCCGCTGCTTTACTTGGTTTTGTGGTTTTAAAAAATATATAATGCTTTTTTCCCCCAAAGTGACTGGGGAAGTAAAACATTTAAAACAAAATAAGACAGAAAACAACTACAAGATCATCCTCAAAATAACAGCAACAATAGGATCGTTCTAAGATGGAACTAGAATCTGCCTAAACCAGAAGATTCCCCTCTCTTGTGCTATTCAGTCTTCTTTTCAGTAAGTGTACTACCGGCCCCAGGGAGGGTAGAAAGCAGGCTTTCCACCAACTGCTTGGGCCTCAGATGAGAAATTCAATGGCAGTTAGCATCCGCCCATCAAAAGGTCCTGGGGTCAACCTTCCATTAATGAAGGTGAAGAGATATGATGATGTAGGCTAGGAGTCTGGTTTTTTTTTTTTAATTACTATTTTAACAAGGGTTGCCAGCCTCCAGGTGGTGCTTGGAGACAGGGGCAGCACCAGGGTTTCTGGCACCTAAGGCTGCCCCTACACATGTGCGCCCCAGACTGCGTGATGACATCACTGCATGTGACGTCATCGCACAGCAAACTGGCCTCATTGGTGTGGCGGGTGGATGGAATGGTGCGTGGAGGCTGCCCGCGCTCCCAGTCAGGTGCAGCAGGTAGCTGGGGAGGTGCACATGCATCCTCCCAGCCCTCCCACTTCTTTGTTCCACACGCCGCCATGGATGCCTGCCACACCTGGCCCATGGCTATTGTGCCTGGCCGGGGGTGTGTGTTGGCGGTGACGGCAGCGGCATGGGGCGGGAGAGCTGGCAGGTTGCAGCAGCTGCGGGCTAGGCATGGCAGGCAGCCAGGATGGTGCGCGAGCGGCTTCCCATCCCTCCCGCTCAGCTGCCAGCCCTGCTGCCGCCAGCTCCACGGTGTGCGCCCCTGTCCCTGGCGCCCCCTCCAGCGCCTCAGCACTCGAGATGGGGCTGACCTGGGTGCACCGGCCCTGCTTGGAGATATCCCAGAATTACAACTGATCACCAGAAAACAGATATCAGTTCTCTTGGATAAAATGGTTGCTTTGGAGGGTGGACTTCATGGCATTATACCCCACTGAGGCCCCTCCCTAAAATCCCACTCTTCCCAGGCTCTAGCCCCCCAAATCTCTGTAATTTCCCAACCCAGAGCTGGCAACCCTAATTTTAACTAATCACTTATGTAAGATAGCTTTGGATCTGGGTGTTATCAATATGCTGATGACACCCAACAGTTCAAATCTTTAACTAAGGGCCAAGCTACACATGACGAATGACACTTGAACGGCAAGTGGATTGAGTGGAGGGCAAGTGAACAGGGAGAAATACACTTGCTGTTCAAGTGTCATTCGTCATGTGTAGCTTGGCCCTAAGCCTCTGGATGCTGCTGTTTTGCTTCTTGCTGTGGTAAAGAAACAAACAAGCTATAACTGAATCCAGGAAAGCTGTTTGGGAAGGATAATAAGCTAGAAGTGCTTTCGATGTCCACTTTGAATGTTGTAACTTGAGCACTCCGGGATTCAGTTCTAGGAGTATTCTTGGATTTGATTTTACAGATGGGAAAGCGGATTGTTGCTTTTGCTAGAAGTGCCCTTTTCAATTATAAATGGTTGAAAAAATGGGCCCCTTTTTTGTATACAGATGACCTGGCCACAGATGTCCACGTTACCGAGGCTTCCAGACTAAACTACTGCCATGTGCTCTGCATGAGGCTGTCTATGAAGACACTTGGAAACTACTTCAAGCTTATTTAGGAAAAAATGGTATATAAATCTGTTAAATAAATAATAATAAAATAAGTATAGTGTAAAAAACTAGCAAAGCACAAGCTCTGACAGAACATCCAGAATCAGTAAACTTCTGAATAGGGAAGGAAGACTGCATGTTATAGCCTGATCTCATCAGATCTCAGGGTCTCACAACACAGTGTTGCTTGCTCTTTAAGTGTTGGGTTTTGCAATTTTACCTGGGGGCTGTAGTTTTAAAAGAGCTGTTGGAGAGAGAATAATTCACTCTTTTTGTAAAACAAAGAGCTGGGCGGGGGGGGGGGGTGTTGAAAAAGAAAAGAAGCTTTTGGCTAGTGCCCTCAACTCCTTAGATGCTAACTTCACACTCTCCCCCGCCCTCTTTATTTTAAAATCTGGCAGATTCCACCCAGAGGGGTTGCTGAACTACACAGTCTCTCCCTCCCCACCCCCTCTGGGTGGAATCTTCTGGGGGGGGGGGCAGAGAGACTGTGTAGTTCAGCAACTAAGCAGTTAAGGGAGCTAGCCAAAAGCTTCTTTTCCACCCCTCCCTCCCAACTCTTTGTTTTATAAAAAGAGTGAATCCTTTTCTCTGATCCAGCGACTCTTTTAAAGCTACAGCTCCCCGGTTGCGAAACCCGACACTTAAACAGCACGTGCCAGGCGTCACTGTGTGGTGAGACCCTTAGAAGCTAAGCAGGGTCAGCACTTGGACAGGAGACCACCAAGGAAGACTCTTCAGAGGTCACCATAAGTTGGTTGCAACTTGATAGGACATATGCACGCACAGAAACCGCTGCATACCAGTGCCAGGAGGGAAGACCAGGGGTAAGTCTTGGCCTTTATGCCCTGTTGTTGGCCCTCTATAGTAGCTGGTTGGCCACTGTGTGAGATAAGATACTGGACTAAATGGACCACTGGTCTGATCCCTCTCAGAGATCTTCTTATGTTTTTACAGGGTTTCAAAATAAAGTTTCAGTGATTGAGAGAGAGAAAACAACCTTTTCAATAAACAGGATCTGATGTTCTCTGGCCTCTATTTTAAACTTTGGTTGATCTCTTGATCTGGAAGCAATTTTGCCCTGTTGAAAATTGCTGATACTGTTGTCAGAGGTGTTTGGAAACTGTTCTTTAACCCAAGGGAGGTTTCTTCTAAGATCTTTAAGACACAAAATGTCTCGTGCTTTGATACGGGGCGGGGAGAAGTTGTCTTCTCATGCTGAATGCCAGCTAACAGATTCTACCTTAAGAATGAAATGATGCTAGCAAAAGACATTTGTTTGGAACCGGAAACAAAAAAGTAAGTTGGATAGGAAAGACAAAATTGAAATGAAGGGCAGAGGAACAGAAAGGAAGTAATTCCTCATCGTTTTCTGTCCTGCCCGCTTGCAGACTGGTGGAATTATATTTTTATTGATTTGTTGAAGATGTCAGAAAGAACAAAAAAACTGCTTCAGTGCAGTAAGTAAAGCATCTGATTATTTTGTGAACGATCTTCTGGTGCCCAGCAGGTTGGTTTGTTGGTAAACTATCAGCAATTTCTGACTGTGTTCCAAGAGGAAGTTGAGGGAGCTGCTGACGCCAAATATCGTTTTGTCACCTTGGCTAGTTGAGACTATAACCTCAGCCCATTAACTGAACCCCAAGTAGTGCTGTCACAGATTTCTTGCCAAAAGCAAGCTGTACTTGTGCTGTTTGATCAGCATTAATGGCCAATGATCTGTCTGGATCTACAGCAGTTTGCGTATGTGCAATTTTGCACAGCCCCATGGGAAGAATAGTTTTCCACATGCCCTGGCATCATTTTAAGGACACAGCTGTCCATGAGCCTGGAGAAAATTTATCTCCCCTACTGCACAGGCTCAAAAGCAGCCATAAAGAAGAAGGAAATGAAACTCCACCACCACAGCTGTATTGAGTGATTGCAAAAGCGCGCTGCACGGTGCTAGAATCAGGTGCCAAACACTAAAGGAGAACTGAGCCAGTTCAAGGGTTGGCTTGCGTGATTGCAGCTGGCAAAAAGATATGCTTCCTGTGAAGGCGACAACAAAGAGGAAGATGGAATGGGGCTGTTTCCATTGCATAAACTAAGCAGAAAACTGTATTTACATTTTGGCTTCTGTCTTCTGATCTAGAAGAGCTAGAGATTGGCAGTTGGATCCCGCCATGCTATAGCAGAAGAGTGTTACTTAGCACAGTTCCATTTGTGCAAGACATCATGCCAGAACTACTGTAAGATCAAGCTCTGATTTCTGTATCTAATCTGTGTTCCATCCTGAGTACAAAAATCAAAACTTTATTTGGTCATAAGGGAGGCTGCTGAAATATGCCTTGTGCAATGCCTTGTGTGCCTTTTCCTGGATGGCCCAAGATAGCCTGATCTTGTCAGCTCTTGGAAACTAAGGGCCAAGCTACACATGACGAATGACACTTGAACGGCAAGTGGATTGAGTGGAGGGCAAGTGAACAGGGAGAAATACACTTGCCATTCAAGTGTCATTCGTCATGTGTAGCTTGGCCCTAAGCATGGTCAGCCCTGTCTAGTTCTTGGATGGGAGGCTGCCAAGAAAATACAGGGTTCCTACACAAAAGCCAGCAATGGCAAACCACCTGGGGTTGGCTGCGACCTGACGGCATTTTACATGCATATGTCTTGTGCAAATGCATGATGAGATAAAGTTAAGTTGACTTAACTTAAAGGCTATCAGCAATGACTTCCTTGCATTTTGACTTGTGCAAGAACTCTTGTGCAAGAAATGTTATGCAGAGCCCAGTGCTTGGTTTTGTAAAGGGATTTTTCTTGAGGACCCCTCACTGAAAGACCTATGTATGAGCTCTATTGAAACTGACCTCCTACACAGGAGGCAAAATCTGCCTCAGTGGGCAAATTGATTCTCTCAGGGCCAAGCTACAAGTGACGAATGACACTTGAACAGCAAGTGTATTTCTCCCTGTTCACTTGCCCTCCACTCAATCTACTTGCCATTCAAGTGTCATTCGTCATGTGTAGCTTGGCCCTCAGATTAAGCTGAGAGAAGCTGAGGTCGTGTTGGCCCTACAGTAAGGAGAGAATGTCAACAATTTTTTTTTCATTTTGCAACTAAGATTTTAACCTTGAATGTGCTATTTCCCAGAAGAATTTCAAACCCATGACAAAATTATGATTTCAGCATTGAAATGTTTATATTACAGTAAGATCTGACTGTCCTGTCAATCAGACTTGCTGGCTGCCATGTATCCTGAGGAATGTAGTCTGAACAACTGTTGATACTATCCTTCTGATATTTTATTCTGTAAACAAATAACAATTATTTTGTAAACAATCAGTACTGAAAGGTATAATAAGCCCTCCAATGGAACTGGTCTTTACACATAAGCGCCTATGGAGAGGTGATATGTGCCATGGGCTTATGCTGTAATCAATAAACCCATATTTCTTTGAAGATCACTGCCTTTGGTGTCTTGATTTGTGTAAAGTCATTGGCTGAAAGGGGAGATAAAATTAAAATGCAGAGTACTTTAAATAAATTCCCTTTCAGGTTTTTAAAGCAAAACCTGAGAATCTGAGTCACCTAATGGGCCTGATTGGCACCAGGTGGCATACCCAGATTTCAGATAAAACCCAGCCAACCAGGCAATATGGCAACCTTGTACTTGACAGTTGCACCTGCCAATGTTAAAATGAGAGTGGTAGACTTTCACAGCTCCTTTTCCTATACTAGAACCTCAGACGGTTGTCAGCCTAGCCCAAATACTGGAACTCAACTTTTAGCACTCCTAGGCAAGAGAGGATGGGAGAGGGAAGAATGCATGTGGTGAGGACCATTCTCATTCTCTTCCTAGGAACAAATCCAGAGGGGACATGATATTGAGAAGGCTCATAGCTGCTGCAAGCCAGTCTTGGAGAACGTGAACATATGGTAAGCATTAGAAAGTTTGCAAGTGTAATGATGCACAGCTTTGAAAATTAGGCTTCAAATAAGGAAAACTTGAATGGGATGCTAGGAACATATTAGATGGGAGGGAGGAAAAGATCCATATGAGCCGCCAAATGATATAGTTTGGAATTAATGCGCTGACAGAATCTACACGACCAAAATAATTTGCTGAGGATGCACATGAGTAAGTAGAAATTACTTAACCCCTCCCCAAGGAACATATGTTTATATTTTGAAGTAGTTGTCCATCTGTGTACTGGCTAGACTTGGAGCAACCAAAGGACACACCAGAATTTTGGATCCTTTCCTTTCCACTAAAGCATTATGAGCGAACCAAACAACCAGACGGATTACAGGAGATTAAGCCTCCTGTCCACAACCTCCCACAGTTTCATGGCCATGTAAACAAACGAATTCAGTCTAAATTGAATTCTTATCAAGCATAAAACCCACCTTAGGGATTGAATTTTGATGAGCTATAAAGACATATTAACAAATATGACCTATTGCTGTATGTGGCATTTGTAAGAGGCCCAGTATTTTTGTGGAGGATGGCGGGCGTGATGGTGGAAAGAAAGCTACAGTAAATGTTGTTGGATCATATTTTTGTTCAGCTGCTGCTTAGTTCTTGAGAAATATATTTTAAGAATTAATGTTTCAAGACACTGTTGCTATGTTTTAACTATTTTGTTGTACAGCTTGAGAAGGGACCTTGAGGTGGACAGGTGTCATGGCCCAGTCTGGGCTCAGTGAGAGCAGGGACTCAGGAGGAGAGGGGCTTCGTGTAGCCAGCCAGGACTCCTCAGGAGAAGAGGAGCTCCATGTAGCCAGGCCTGACTCAGTAGAGGCTGGTAATCAGGAGCCGCAGCTGTTGGCTTATCGGAGCTTACAGCCAGCAGCTGAAGCAGAGCCACCAGTACTTTCCAGCCCCAGCACCACAGGGGAAGCTCAGCCAGAGACTTCCACAGGGGAAGCTCAGCCAGGGACTGCCAACACCACAGGGGAAGCCCAGCCAGGGGCTCCCCCCTCCAGGTTTGCCTATGCTTAAAGAATGCTGCAGACAAAGGCTGAGGCTGGAGCTGCAGGAGAGACGGTGCAGTGCTCGTCTCCTGAACCGACGCCAGCTGCTGGAGAGCGCTGATGAGTAGCAGTAGGATGGAGCCCCAGCAGCTGGCTGTAACCCATGCCTGGCTATAAAAGCTGAGCTGAGGAAACTGCCGGACGTGGAAGCAAAGTGTTAAACTACCTGCAATCATGCTGTGTGCTGTGCACCTTGCGCATGCCTGCCTTTGGATCTGACACTATTGACAACTGACCTTGGACTGTGCCTGACCTGGCTCTTGGACTCTGGACTCACTCCTGGTGTTTAGTTTGTGCTCTGACCACAGTTTGGACTTGGCTTTTGACCCTTGAACTCCCCTTGGGCTTTGTGTTGGTGCTTGGACTTGAACCACCCTGCTTGGGCTGGCCCAGCCTATGACAACAGGTGACATAAATTTAATCAGTAAGCCTTTGGCTGTCCAGAACTAGGAATTAGGTGGAAGCATAGGTGAAGTTTCTCCTGGTTTCCCGTCAGTGGGAGATGGGCTTAGGATATGCACCCTCTGATCCCAGTTGCCCTTCTGCCCTAAAATGTGAGAGAATCTGCCCTTCCTCATTTTAAAAAGATAGTGGAACAACCCGAGTTCAATCCCCAAACCATCCTTTCAGCTGAGGTTCTAGAACCAAATGTGGCTTGGTACAGAGCTAAATGTGGCTCTTTAAAAAAAAGAAAAAGAAATATTTACACATATTTATACAAATGTATATTGGAGGGTTAGGTGAGATACTAGTATGTGAAGAGAATGGCAGGAGATGGTTTTTATGTGACTGAAGGGTTTTTTAGAGATGCTTTACAGAAAGGGAAACAATAGAGATGAACAACATGTGGGTATACACCGATGCACTAAAACTATTGCACAGGTTGCTCATATATATACTGTTTTATTTACTTCATTTATACCCTGCCATTCTCCTCAATGGGAACCCAAAGTGGCTTACAGCGTTCACCTCTCCTCTATTTTCATCAGCACAACATCTCTGTGAGAGAGCTTAGACTGAGGCCCTTTTCACACTGCTTACCTTCACTCGCAACGACGTGGAAGATCACACAAAAAACGCGGAAGATCGCGTTTTCTCATGCGAGATTTGTGCGACATTGCGCAAACCTCATGTGAGAAAATGCGATCTTCCGGGTTTTGTGTGCCATGTTCCACATCGTTGCGAGCGAAGGTAAGCAGTGTGAAAAGGGCCTGTGTGTGTGTGACTGGCCCAAGGTTACCTGGCAAGCTTCCATGGCAGAATGGGGATTCAAACCTTCGTACTTTTTGTGAGACTTTATGGTTGCTACTTCCAAGTAAAGGGCTTGCAACAGCTGGTGTGCAGGCTGCAGAAACTTTATGGATTATTAATTGACATGTCATTGTCAGTAATACTCAACTATATATTTTCAATCATGGAAACAGGCTTTCTTGTACCAGCTCTTGCTGCTTGACTTCTTGCTCTGAATTTTGATCATTGTAAACATTGCTACTTCTGCTTGTAAGCTTCGAGGGACACTGCCGCTTAAATGGGGTTGTCTTCAGTTGAAAAGTTTGCAGGGTGGGAAATAGAGGAGACACATTTCCTTCGAATCTCCAAAGAGCCTTTAAAGTGGCATAGAGGGAGCCCCATCACATGAAGATCTATGGAGTGGGGTGGGGTGGGAATTGGCTTCAGGAATTCGCCTGTGTTCATAGAAAGGAACATCACCATCACTGAAAGACACGGGGATTAGTCCTCATCTCTGATTTGTGTAAACAAGCTTTTAAAGTTTGTCGTCAGTATTAAACAAGTTTTAACAGAGTTAAATACAGTTAGAGAAGTTTTTTTAAATTATTTTTTATTTTAAACAATAATAAACAGTACTAGACATTAAAAGGTATACAGTGAATACAGAAGGTAATGCCGTATAGAAACAAGAAAGTTGTTTACAAATGTTTTAACTCCAAAATACTGTCATTATTTAACCTTACAACTAGAAGTAAAATATATATTGCCTTTAAATTTGGTTTGTTTGAGGAACCACCTATTCAATTTATACTGAATAACCATTCTACAACTATGTGCTTCTTCAAACATAGTTGAAACTATCCGTTATAGTGATAAGAACACAACAATACACAACAATTGTTTAATAGTTAGACCTGATATATAGGTGTCTACATTGTGAAGTAACCAAAGTTAGTTACTGTTTGCAAAATCTTTGATTTTGGTTGTAGCTTGTTTTCTTCTGTATAGGTAAAAAAGGGAAACCATTTGTCAGTGAAGTTTGTTTCCTTAGGGAAATGTTCAGCTCTATATAAATCATCATTTATCTTTTCAAGAATAAAGTTGTTCCAAAGTTTATCAAACCAATTCTCAATCGTCGGTGCTTGGTTCACTTTCCACAGCGTAGCTATGGCACTTTTGGCCGCGACAAAAAAGTTGCAATAAGCTCTCTTCTGATTCTTGGAATTGCTAAATCTCCCCATTGGTCTAGGAAGAAGATTTTGGGGTCTAGAGGGACTTTGTAGCCCGTAATTATTTTGATCTCGCCTAGTACTTCTTTCCAAAAATTAGAGATACAATCGCACTCCCACCAGCAGTAGGCGTAGGAACCGTCTTGTCCGCAATTCTTCCAACATAATGGGGATAAGGATGAGGAGATCAACAATAGCTTTTTAGGGGTTAGATACCACCTATGAATGATTTTGTATGTCTGCAGTTTCATTACATTTACATTTGAGTTGAATGTGTAGGGGGACCAAATCTTTTCCCACGTGGGGTTGGATTGATCAATTCCACAATCCTTATACCATCTGATTTGACAGTTTAATTGCTTTTTAGTTGTAATGTTTAGTAAAATTTTATATAGCTTGGCTATTGACCCTTTTTTTGTTTAATAGTGTTTCAAATTCCATTAACGGTTTATTCATAATTGCTGAGAGATCTATTTTTTCTGCCATATTTTTCAGTTGCAGATATTTATACCAGTGTAATTTCTGCTTTAATTTGTGTTCTAAGTCTGCTTTCCCTAGCAGACCAGTTTGGGAGGCAATGTCTGTTAGTTTTGTTATATTCTCTTTCCTCCAGACTGCACTGAAGGAGGTATCGTTTCCTGGCTGGAACCAGTCAGTTAGAGAAGTTTTAATTCAGACATGATTCACATGACCATGGAGCTTCTTGGAAATCGTTGGAAATGTATGTGTGTGTTGCCTGTAGTGAGATAATCGTGTGTGGCTGCTATGAAGAAGATTCTACTTGCAGAATGTATCGGCAGTTGCACAGAAACTTGCTTTGCTTTGGGTGCATCAGAAGTGGAATGCTTTGTTCTGTGGTCATTGCCCATGAACAGTCTGCCATAAGCAAGGGGCAAACAATAAACATGGGTTTCAAGAGACTGTCACATGCGCAGATGGTCAGGTGATTGGCAGTCACTAATTCATTTTTCTTTGTAACGATCCGGATGTGCTTATTTTAGGACTGGAATGAATAACTACGTGGTCCAGAAAACCAACAGAAGTCCACCATCGGCTGCGTGACTTAGACAAGAGCTGTTATAATAATGCAACACAGAGGTATGAGGCTGGAGGGCCAGAAATCATTCTTTGGCATTTTCTCTTCCAACTCAGCACAACAGCAGACTTACCACTTTCTCCGGAGCCCTGGGATCTGAGGATTTACTGCCTGTGAAACTGCCGTGTGAGTACTTGAATCAAATGGCTGTGATTGAGTTGTTCTCAGTGGGATTCAGCACGCTGAATCACTGAGTTATCTCTCTCCAGGAAAAAGCAATGAAATACAGTCTGTAGAGTTTGAACCTAACATCTACAAGAGGCCATCCAAATACCAGAAATATACATGTCATCTCTGGTGGATTATGAATAAGAATGTCAGCAGCTGGGATTGATTGTTCCAAGAGAGTCTCAAACAGTGCAGACACTGAGTTTCTTGCATTTCATAAGATTTTTTCAGAAGCCGAGATCCTCACAATTCCTTCACAGATACACGATAACTCTGATGCAGAACTCCCTGGGATGCGGCTATTGTTCTGACTGTCCTGGTCCTGGCCAGCTCCCTGCTGAGGGGATGGAGCTGGTCATGGACTTGGTGTTGATGCCTCCAAATTTCTTGATGCTTGGAGGCTTTGGCATAATTCCAAGGTGACACAGTGATGATCTGGGAGTCCTTGGATGATCTTGGAGTCTCAGCCACAGCAAGAGACAAATACGCATTTGGGCAGACACATTTTCCCAAGGTCTTTATCTACATCCTTGAGCATCAGCAACTGGAACTCATCCAAGCAAATGTGACAAGCAGAGCTTGTGCAGGGGAGTTACACTCAGAGCCAAGCTACAAGTGACGCCTGACACAGGTTGGACGCTTGTCAGCTTCCCTCAAGTTTTGATGGGAAATGTAGGCATCCTGGTCTTGCAGCTTGGCTCTCTGACTGCTGTCCAATGGACTTTTCAACTGTCACTTGTCCAACATTCCGCCAAGCTGCCTACATTTCCCATAAAACTTGAGGGAAGCTGACAGGTGTCCAACTAGTGTCAGGTGTCACTTGTAGTTTGGCTCTCAGTGTAGTGTTTAAGTCTGTCTGAATGCAGGTGAATTTATCTTCAAAGTATCTCATAGCCGGCTGCCGAGAGTTAGATTTTATTGTAGTTTGGGCTAGGTTGCATAAGGCCTTTTGCCTCTTGTGAAAGCTCTGTTGTGTGGTGCTGTTAACTCAGTGATGGCAAAGAAGTAGTTGCCTTAATCTCCACATTTAAAACATCAACAGCTCACTTAGTGAAATACATCAAACCCAGTCATGCACTGGGCCAGTTGAAGACAGCCCATTGGCCCACCTGCAGTAACAAAAGAATTACTGTGGTAATTCTTCCCCCACTCCACCACCACCTCTTCCACCACTATAAGAGGGGGAATATGTGAATGCAGACACATGCAGGATGGGTACTAGCATCTGTGATGGGAAGAATGGTTGAACCATGTTCTTATACAGCAGAAATACCAAGGGGAAATGTAAATTGCAGGAATAGGAGGCATCTGAGAAATGGTTGATTCCCAGTACCTGCAGAACTTCTTGCAACACCTTTTGCAACTAACTCAGAGTGGTTTACAAAGTATGTTATCATTATCTCCACAAAACACCCTGTGAGGTGGGTGGGACTGAGAGAGCTCCAGAGAGCTGTGACTATCCCAAGGTCACCCAGCTGGCTTCAAGCGGAGGACTGGGGAATCAAACCTGGCTCTCAAGATTTGAGTCCCGTGCTCTTAACCACTATACCAAACTGGCTTTCAGGCAAGCCCAGGACAGATTTCCAATGGTGTTCCAAACCAGGGAGAACATGAAGGTGATTACAGTCCAGGTATCCTTCCAAACCAGTTGACACTCCAACTGAAGGTATACAAACTAAGAATGAGCAAGTGATCAAGTTGTTTGCTAAACTCAAAGACTATGTGATGGGTTAGCAGTAAAGGTGAACCCCAACAGCAAGTCAAGTGCTGTCTTCTTGTCTCAGTAATATTTGAGATGCTGAGTGAGCACCCCAGAATAAATGAAGGGAATGTGGCTTATGTATTTTGTATGCTACAGCAGAACAGCCACACTGTTACCCAATGGGAGGGTCTCCTTGTGAGTTGGGGGAATTAGCATGCAAGGAGGGCAGCAAGAGGGAGTAACTTAGAGATCTGCACCAATGTATACAAGGATTGTCCCAACTAGAGAACTCTTTCAATGACTTGACAGAGGTTTCAACCAAAAAGGAGATTTTTTACTGAAAATAGCAAAGATCAACAGCACACAAAACATGCACAGCACACACTCAGAGATAACTGGAAAGCAGCGGTGAAAGTTGGATAGAGTTTAAGGGATCAGGTGATATTTACCATCCAGAAGAAGGTGTCTGGGAGAGAGAGAGAGAGAGAGAGAGCGCGCATTGAGCGACCTGCGAGTCAAAGTGGAAGAACTCGAACGGAGGTTCGAGGGTGGATTCTGGGTCCAAGAGCATGCACACAGCTATGGCAGAGGGATAGTCCAATTTCTCTGTAAGTTAAATGGCTAGGCTGCCCTGGTGGAGTCCCTGCTGTGTTCTGTTTGTTAGAATAGCAGACTGCAAAAGCTCCCTTGTTCTGAAACTAGTTGCTCCCATCCATGTATCTTCATACTAATAACAGATATTAATCTATGCGGTGTGAACCTAAGAGCAGGAACCTGAGTGAGTAGTACCTATTCCTGGTTTGCAAGCAAAAGCAAACATCCACCTGTTTCCCAGATTTGGCAGTGAGGGTAAACTGGGGGATAATTCAGGGGTCTTTTTTATGTACAATGATGTGGTTCGGGGCTTTTGAATTTTGTGTTTGCATTTCTGGTATTGGTACATTTGTTCTGTAGGAGTACCTTGTCATGCTAGCAGTTTGACAGGCCTTTTGGAGAAGAAAGCTATTGTTGTTACAGACTGCTGTGACGTTTGCTACCAATTCAAAGAGAGAAAGCTACTCTGTTATGATGTGTGACTTACTCTAAGAAGTGTTAACAAGTGATAAAAAATAAAAAAGTTAAAGAATAGTGTTAATTAGAATTAGATAACTTAAAAAATTGATTTCAAGCTTTACAGAAGGTCTTACAGCAGGGATGTCATCTCCTATTAAACAGCTAAAGTATACCACTGGAAAAAAGATGCTAAAATTCATAAGAAAATATTCATATAAAATTGGATGTGTTGCTCTAATTTCACATTGTATAATTGAATGGCTTTCAAACTGTCCTGCGGGGCTCTTCACAGTTTTATCAGGGTTCTTTAGTGAGAGGGCCAGAAAAGCTTCCTGAAAACCAGTTTGCCCATTAATAAAAAAAATTCCTCTAAAACACAATGAATTGGAGGATCATTCAAAGGCAGCAACAGGGTTAACCAAGTTTGATGGGATCCAGCTTGAGCCAGAAGTGTGCCATATGACACAACCCCAACTCTTTTGCAATGTGAGGGGGAGTGTTGCTCTACCACGGATATGCTGCAGACCCGCAGCAGATATGCTGATGCACCAAGGTTTGCAAATGACAGGATTAGTCCGCTGCCTCATGGAAAATGTCATTCTCTGCACTTTGAGAATGGCACCGCCACATGATAACTGCTTGTTCCCTTCTGGGGTCATGTTTGTGTTTTTAATGCTAAATAAGCAACTGTAAATCCACAGTAGTTCTCTGCAATCCCAAATTGCACAAGGGCCATAAATCTTGCTGACCATTCATCTGTCTGCCTTGATATATCAGAGAGGGTTTCCACTTTTTCTACTTATTTGAACTTCCAGAGCTTGTCCTTGGAATGAATAACATTCAGTTCACAGCTTTAACAATAAAATCTCATTCCAGTGCCCAGACGAGAAACGCGTTGTGGTTTTTGTTAGACCCACTATACATATAAACTGCATGCAAGATGACACTAGCATTCTCCTGTAGACATTAATATTATTATTATTGTTTTTTGGACAGTAGAAAGACTTCCATTTGAAAATCCCTGTCTTCCATTGCATTTGTTTGTTTTTAAAGTCTAAAGCCGGGATTTCTGTTAATCATCTTTTGTAATCAGTACACGTGTTTGCAGGGGTCATTTCGTAGAAAAAGAGCTGGAGGAACTCATTAGCATAAATCATTAGCACATCTCATTAGCATATGCCATGCCCCTCGATATCACCAGTAGTGTGTCATTAGCATAACTGATTTTCATATGCCACACCCCCTGACATCACCCATCCTGGCTGTTTTGGACCCAATCCTGGCCATTCAGGGCCAAAATTGGGCCCAAAATGGCAAAAAGGGGCTGAAAATGGCTGAAAAGGGGCCCAAAATGGTCAGGATCAGGACCTGAGCAGGAGAGTGATCCCCCACCCATCAGAGGCCCGATCCAGGCCGTTTTGGCCCCAATCCAGGCCAAAGGGCCCAAATGGCCAAAAGTCAGGAGGATGGGGCCACCTGACATGTGACCCCTTTGGCGAACTGCTGGAACTGTGTTCCTGCATGTTCCCCCTCAAAATGTATATAACACAGAAATTATGAAAGCATGATGCACTGACACATTTGCGACAGTAGCTTCTCAGGCTCACAAAGTGCAATTACATTACAAACAACATGAAATACATCTCATGGAGATCTTTGAAGAGTTTCCTTCAACCATATTGCATACCGATTTGATGGCACTTTACAAATACACAGGGCTCATTTCGAGGGGGAACACACAGGAATGCAGTTCCGGCAGTTCCCCAAAGAGGTCACATGTCAGATGGCCTCGCCCACTTGACTCTCGGCCATTTTGGGCCCAATTCGTCCTGGATTGGGGCTGAAATGGCCCGGATTGGGCCTATGATGGGTGGTGCATCACTCTCCTGCTCAGCAGCAGCCTGATCCTAACCATTTTGGGCCCCTTTTCGGCCATTTTCAGTCCCTTTTTGCCATTTTGAGCCCAATTTTGGCCCTGAATGGCCAGGATTGAGTCCAAAACAGCCAGGATAGGTGATGTCAAGGGGTGTGGCACATGCAAATCAGTTACGCTAATGACACATTTCCGGTGATGTCAAGGGGCGTGGCATATACTAATACGATATGCTAATGAGTTATGCTAATTAGTTCCTCCAGCTCTTTTTTTTACAAAATGACCCCTGTCAACACTGATAAAAATGCCACAGGAATAAAATACTTTGTGCTGTCCACAGGGTTGGCAGAATAATTTACATTTTAATTATCCTCTTCAAAACCATAAATGACTACATTTAATGGGTTTCTCTTCTGTCCACAGTCAGGATGCCCCAAGTTATTCTGAAAGTGTCTAGGAATGTGTTTGTAATTAAACCTATGTTTATAACATGGTTTTCTTCTCTCAAAAGTGATTGAGTGGTGGATAAAGTGGTGGCTGAATCAGCTTTCTTTAATATGTAAAATTGTGGGTATTGAGTCCATTTTCTCATCTGAAATGCCTTAATGCACGCACAGACATTTTTTGGGGGGGGGGGTGATATAAGCAACTGAGATCAAGTACATGTGAGGGCTGTTTATTTGTCTAGCATCCTCTTTTATCAAGTTTAAAACTATTTCCAGTACAATGCATTCTTGCCTTAGAAGTCACTGGGCATAGAAGGGTATAGCTCTGCAATGTGACAGACTACATATCCTGTAACGTCTATATCACATACATATGCAGTATATTGATAAGGAATTAAGATATTCTGTAAAACATGTACACATTTCACAGACAGGAACACTGAGACAAGTCCCAACAATTGACTGAGACAAGTCAACAATTGTTGACTTCATGGTAGCCAAAATACTCCAAGAGCAGATAATCTGAGGGCCAAGCTACACATGACGAATGACACTTGAATGGCAAGTGTATTTCTCCCTGTTCACTTGCCCTCCACTCAATCCACTTGCCGTTCAAGTGTCATTCGTCATGTGTAGCTTGGCCCTCAGTGCAATCACACTGTTCAAGTGAATTTACAGAAGAGATAATTTAAGGAAGTGATCCAAGCCACAGTAATCTCACAAGTGAACCAGAACATGCAAGCCAATCCAAAAAGCAAGGCCGTGCTGGAAACAGAAGGAGAAAACAGCTGAGGAGAAATTGGAGGGAGTAGATTACCTGCAGTACTGGCCTTATCAATTGCCACCCTCCACTGACTGAGGCAAGGTGGTGGCGCAAAACTGCCAGCATGTTAGCCCTTATAGTCTATGAGGTGTCATTCCTTATGTGTATTTACAGTTGTCCAGGCCATTACAAGGATTGGGCCTTTATGTGAAGCAGTTTGCTTTTTGGTCTGCCATTCTGTCTTCTTTTTCTTAGTGGACCCAGTTGAGAAAATAGTTTGTGGCGATTGATGGAACACTGTGTTGGGCTGTGGAAAATCCCTAAATGGTCTTCTTGAGCCAATCTAAGTGGAAACAAGTCCGGAAAAATACACTCCTGAAGGACATCAATTGACTGAGACCAAAGGGAGTAGTATAATAAAGAGGGGAATTTTCCAAGAGCTAGTTCACCTATCTCTTGAATATAGAGTCCAGAGGCTGTTGGACTGGAGTTTCCAAACAAGGAAATTATTGCTGTTCACAGATTTGCCTGATGAACTGAGAGGGTAAGAACACAACAGTGAGTTAAGCTGACACAATATCATGGGGTGATCGAAATGAGTGGACAATATAAGGTTGGTAGAAGCTTCTGGATGGTTCTGTAAGTTGTCAGCAGTCTGTACTAACAATAAGGCATATATTAGTAGGTGGTAAGCGCTAAGATGGCAGGGGTACATATTGAGGATATAAAAAAGAGTTTCTTCTACCTCTTTCAAGTTATGTTTCTTTCACCGTTTAGCTCTTACCTTCTCTTCTGAACAGGTCAAGGATGGTTGCTGGAAACCTCTCAGATCAACTGTTCTGAGCAGATGAGAACTGGCTAGCTCTCTCAGTCTATTGTACTTGGAGGTTGTTGAGATTATTAATTTTAGGCTTGTATTACTCAGAGTTAGTATTATGGCAAGATTTATTAGTATCACAATTTTTCTCTTTCTTAGATGGAGAAATTCAGTAGCAAAAAGCTATTAGATAAACCACAATGACTTCATTCTCCATTTATGCATTACACTGAATCCGTGACTCAATTGGGGTATTTTGCACCTGCAGGGGAGACCAGCCAGGAGAGGACGGAGAGAAGGACAATACAGATACACCAGAGTGTAGAAAATCAGAGGAAGTTACCATGATGACCCTCACTCCTCAGGCTCCCCTTTAAGTGGGGACCCCACCCTTATATATTCCTCATCCCAATGGCTAAACACCACAGGAGCAGACAGCCTAGCTTCCCAGACTCCACCATTGGACCAAAGGAAGCTGCAATATATGCACCAGTCCACCTCTGACATCATTTAGCCATACACCACTACCCTCATTGGAGAGGTATTTTCTGGCCTGTAGAGGTTGTTTGTGGGAAATGCCTGAATGCTCAATGACTCCATCATCCAGTGAAGCCCTTTACTGTTATTGTCAGTCCCTCCAGTATAGTAAGGCTATCTTTGGTCTTTGACTTCTGAGTGAGGAGTGAATTGGCAGGTTCTTGTGCTGCTGAGGTGTGGGCTCTCCTTCAGGAAGACTGCGTGGTAGTAGGAGAGAGTTCCCTCCCGATGGTGCTGGGCTGGCATTGGTCTCCTGCTCTGAAGACTGAGATGTCACTGGAGTTGGTGCTGACTGTCCAGCCTGGGCATCTGTTACTCATTTTGGGTATTTTGCACCTGCAGGGGAGACCAGCCAAGAGAGGAAGGAGAGAAGGACAATAGAGATACACCGGAGTGTAGAAAATTAGAGGATGCTACCATGACCCTCACTCCTCAGACTCCCCTTTAAGTGGGGACCCCACCCCTGCCATCTTTTGCCATGACCATGGCCCAATTGGCATAGCAGGTGCTGGTTCTGGGTCCCTGGTGTGAAATCTTACTCTGGCCGACGGCAGTGTTTCCATTATAAGATCTGATCCACTGTTGTTTTCATGTCTTCATATGTTTTTAGCTGTGTGTTAACTGTTTTAATGATGCGTTGTTATTATTTTTGGTTTGGTTTTAATTGTTTTTAAATGTGATTTTTTTTTATTATGAATATTTGTTATCCATCTTGGTGGCCCTTCTGAGGCCAGAAAGGCAGGATATAACTTTTATTAAATAAATAAATAAAAATCTGAGCTCAGGAAATACGCAGAAGAAACAAATTTTAATAAACACGTTTTAATAAAGAGAAGCGCCATTGCCATACAGCCTCAAACGGCACCCAGCAATGGAGAAAGTTTTCCAATCACCTTAGACTGAGCAGGATGGTTGACTCCAAATCAAATTAAAATTGGCATTATATCTGCTCAAAGTAGCTTTTAAATATCTCTGACAATGGTCATTGCTTCATATTGCGGTAGTGAATTCCACACTTGCATACCTTTAATGAAGAACCATTTTCTTTTGTCTGTCTTGAATCCGCTTCATTGACAGGCCCTGAAAGAAAAGGGCATAAGCAGGGCTGGATCGAGGGGGGGCAGGGGGGGTAGCCTGCCCCCGGAGCTGCCAAAGAGGGGGCGCCGGGCGTGGCTGCCAGCTGCCCGGGAGGCTGAGTTCAGGGTTGGGAGACCCTCGCCAGCCTCACCGATGGGGCGGCTGGCTGGCTTGCCGCGCAGGACCTCCCAGCCCTGCGCTCAGCTACCAGCGCGGCAAGCCAGCTGCCCCAGTGCACACCCTCACCGCCGCCAGCTCCGCGGCTCACCATGTGCTGGGGCGGCTGGCTTGCCACGTGGGCGGCACAGGGCAGCAGGGCACGCTAACTGCGCAGAGGGCCTCCTAGCCCTGCGCTCAGCTGGTCATGCAGCAAGTCAGCCACCCCAGCACCTGGTGAGCTGCGGAGCTGTTGCCACCGAGAGCATGCACTGGGGCAGCTGACTTGCCGCTCGGGGTGGCTGAGCACAGGGCTGGGAGGTCCTGCGTGGCAAGCCAGCCAGCTGCCCCAGCACACGACCGCGCCGCTGCCAGTTCCATGGCTCACTGGGCGCTGGGGTGGCCGGCTTGCCGCGCATGGCTCCCACCCTGCGTGACGACGTTATCATGCAGCGCCTGGATCCGGCACTGGGCATAAGAATAATAGGAGTAGGAAACTATGCTCTACATGCAAATGACTTCAATGAGGCCTTAATATTGTTGTTTTTAATGCAGCTATAAGAAGACAAAGATTTTGTGGGCAGAAGCAGAGGAAGAAGGAGTGTGTAACCCTTTCTCAGCTGACTATCTTCAGGTCCAAATGGCACTCAGCAGTTGTGAAAGCTCTCTAAGTACCCAGTTTGGTGTGGTGGTTAAGAACGAGGGACTCTAATCTGGAGAACCGGGTTTGATTCCTCACTCCTCCGCTTGAATCCAGCTGGGTGACCTTGGGTCAGTCACAGCTATCTGGAGCTCTCTCAGCCCCACCCACCTCACAGGGTGTTTTGTTGTGGGGATAATAATGACATACTTTGTAAACTGGTCTGAGTGGGTGTTAAGTTGTCCTGAAGGGTGGTATATAAATCAAATGTTGTTGTTGTTGTTGTTGTTATAGATGTGTGGGACGCAAGGCTATTGGGGGAGACCTCCTGTCCTAGACCCCTGTTCACTGCAGCTGTTTGTCCAGGCAGGGGGTAGGTGGGGCATTCAGTGTTACACCAAAGCACAGCATCACTCCCTGTGCGAAACCAGAAAGTCTTGAACTCAGACTGGGTTCCTTTCTAATCCTGAAATGAGCACACTGTCCCTAGCAGATGAACTCTGCTTGGCGAGATGGTTTCTTATAAAATGTGAAGAGATAAAAGGGTTATATTAGACATTACATTTTTGTAAATATTGTTTTCCGCTTTTACAATAAAAGTGGATTAAAGCTTCATTTAGAGCACAGTGCTCCTTTACATCTTCTCCATGGATTTGAAATGTTCAGTATGCGGACAATTTGTGTGTGACTAAACACGGTATTTATTATTCATTTTTAAAAATGTTAGTATGTGTAAATGAAGAATCACTGACAATCCTATTAGTTGTAACCAGAGGCAATGAAGACTTTGTCTAATGGGCTACTGAAGCCAAGACTTAGTTAATTTAATGGTTGCAATTTTTCACTTCGGTAATGTGAATTCTGATAACCAAAGTTTGAGATGAAAATGTTTTAAATTATTGATATCAGCCACTGCAACTTGATTACTTAATGGATTTATTTGCTGTAGACCTAGATCGGCATCGCATGACGGTTACCAACATTCCTGGAGAAAAATACTTTTTAATAGAGGCTTAATGTGTGGAAATGGCCAGCTAAAGCTTTTTATGGCATGGTGGTAAATGTATCTGATAAATGACATCTGATTAAGCCTCTATTAAATGGACTGGGCTCCTTTTCTCTAGGGTGTTAGCAGCCTGACATAACAACTAGGGTTGCCAGCCCTGGATAGGGTTGCCATGCCAACTCCACTTTGGGAAGTCCTGGAAATTTGGAGATTGTGCCTGGGGAAGGTAGAGTTGTGGTAGGGAGGGAGCTCAGCATAAAGAACACTCTCTGAAGCTGCCATCTCCTCTAGGGAATCTGATCTCTGTAGCTTGGAGAGCAGCTATAACTGGAGGTGAAATCTGGCTTTGTCTGGAGACTGAAAACCGTAGCGGTAGTAGCAAATGCTGGGAGACTTTGGGAGATGGTGTCTGGGAAAGGTGAAGTTTCAGGGGATGTGATATTACATCCTCTGTTATGCATTAGAAATTTTGCCAATCTCTATGGGGAAGACTCCTAGATCATCACAGAGGATGCAATAACACATCCAGATGAAGATTTAGGGAAAGTAATATCACTTCTCGGTGATGCTTTAAGAATCTCTACAGTCTTTATGTTTTTTACTATAGAGACTGGGGAAATACCTCGAGTGTCACTGGCCCTCTTCACACTACTTACTTGCTTCTGAAACATTGTGAAATGTAACGCAAAAAACGCGGAAGATAGCATCTTCTCGTGAGAGTTTTGTGCAATGTCGCGCAAAACTCTCGCGAGAAGACGCTATCTTCTGCGGGTTTTGCGCTACATTTCGCGATGTTTCGGAAGCAAGTAAGTAGTGTGAAAAGGGCCACTGTCAACATTATTCCCCCCTTCCCATTTTTTTCTGCCACTCCCCAAATCATTGACAGCATGGAATAGGAGCGGAGAGCAGAGAGTTGCTCACCCACTTGCCATGGGTGAGCAAATAGCACCTAAGAGGTAGGCAATGCAATCTTAAACAGAGTTATACTGTTCTAAGTCCGTTGAAGAAAATGGGTTTAGAAGAATGTGTAAGATAGGGAGTCCACACCAGCAATGGAAGGGTATAGTTCTGCTTCATTTGCATCACGGCATACAAGGCTTCAGCCAGGCATCCATTTTAGGAATCCTCTTCTTCCCCAGACCATGCCTAGTGTTGCTGCTTAAACATAAGTATCTGCCACATGGCCACTAGCGGGGTTTGGGGAGGGGTTTGGGGAGTAGGAGGGGTTTGGGGAGGGGAGGTTCCTCAGTGGGGTATAATGTTATACAGTTCACCCTCCAAAAGCTGCCATTTTCTATAGGGGAACTGATCTCTGTAGTCTGGAGATCAGTTATCATTTCAGATCTCGAGGCCCCCACCTGGAAGGTGGCAACCTGATGTGAGAATAGATCTGGGAAGATTCTGATTTTATTTCTACTCACCTTTCCCAATGTACACTAAAATCTTCTGTTTATTGGCCCTGAAAAAAAGGTGCCAATGAGTAGTGTCACAAAAAACCTGCTGGATTTTTCACTGTGGCAGTGATCGGTGATAGATCTAGAAACTGAATAGCTTCAGGAATGAGGCTATTCTCCCCCCCATTGTTGAGCACACTCCACACGATTGATTGAACTCAGTAAATAGCTGTGAAAAGTTGATTTTCCTCTTTGGCTAGGTGTCATGTAAGGCAACAGCTAAGCAGTAAAAACACATACTTGAGAGAGCAATCAATCTAGTGTTCTCCATAATAGCTTGAAATAATACGTGATTTAGTTATTTACATCCCCATAAATTTTTAAAATTCTGTGAACATATGGTGGATGAAAATAAAATCCCCCTGTAATTCTTCTATAAACTACCTCAGATGGAAAGGTTTAGGGGTTCTGCAGTGGCATAAAAAAATCGATGCCTGTTGGTTATGATTTGAAGGTGACTGTAGCAAACTAAGGCTGAAGAGCTTCTTTGCGGGCAATGGGTTTTGGCTTCCATATAATGTGCTGTTGTAATTAAGACTTTGTGGGATTTCAGCTGGTGGGATCATAATTCAGAACTCTACTCTTGTCATGAAGCTCACTAACAGTGCCATCCTGACTAGTGCCTTCTAAGCCCATGAGAGCTTCAGTAGTCACTCTTCTCAGTAATCAGTTTACCAGATTGGGATTCCCTTTCTCTTTAGTTTCCCTTTCTCTTTAGTTTCAGGCGGGGCTTTTTTTCTGGGAAAAGAGGTGGTGGAACTCAGTGGTGGAACTCAGGACTGCACAATGACGTCACTTTGGGTTAGCTGGAACAAGGGAGGAATTTTTTAAAGTTTAAATTGCCCTCGGCAAAAAAGGTCACATGGCCGGTGGCCCTGCCCTCTGATCTCCAGACAGAGGGGAGTTTAGATTGCCCTCCACACTGCTCGGCAGCGTGGAGGGCAATCTAAACTCCTCTCTGTCTGGAGATCAGGGGGTGGGGCCACCGGCCATGTGACCATTTTCAAGAGGTTCTGGAACTCCGTTCCACTGCGTTCCAGCTGAAAAAAAGCCCTGGTTTCAGGTACGTAACCATGTTGTTCTGCAGTAGAACAGCAGGACTTTCATTCAGTGGCTGCTTAGAGACCAAGATTTTCAGGTCAAGATGGGTAGCCGCATTAGTCTGTCTGTAGCCGTAGAAAAGAGCAAGAGTCCAGTAGTGCCTATAAGACTAACAAAATTTGTGGTAGGGTATGAGCTTTTGTGAGTCACAGCTCACTTTTGTCCACACAAATCCTGTTGGATGCAAATCCTGCTGTTCTGCTGCAGAACAACATGACTACCTACCTGAAACGAAAGAGAAAGTTAGCTGTGACTCATGAAAGCTCCTACCCTACCACTAATTTCGTTAGTCTTATAGGTGCTACTGGACTCTTGCTCTTTTCCAACATTATTCCAGCATGAGCTTTCATGAGTCAGTGCTAACTTTCCCAGATGCAGTGAAGAAAGAACCGTTTTCTTCATATTTATCTTGAAAGTTACAGACCGGGAGGGGGGAAAGGAGAATTTGGGGGCAAAGAGAGGCTTAGTGTATAAACCAGTGTTAATCCTGTTAAGAAGAGGAGACCTAATGCTGTCCCTTTCTCAGGTTTCAGAGGGGGACAAACCCAAGAGTTAGAAAGACAGAGAGGTCAGGAGTCTGTTTACCCGTTGCTCTTTACTAACCTGGAACTATCCTTTGATGTGTAGATTGCTATTATCAGGACTTCCTCCTTGTGACACCCCATCTTCCTCTCTGTCACAATCTCTATTCCTCTTCTCCTTCTTGAACTGTGGATGCAGGACTCGCCCTGCTAGCCACTGGCATCCTTAGAGAACACTCTCTCCTCTTTCCTATCCCATATGGAGTTGCTACAATAAAGAACTCTATTTTCTAAACCTTAACTAAGGCTTTGAGTGTAAGTTTGTTTTCTCTCTCCCCCATGCACTCTGAATACAAGCTCCTACACCCCACGTTTCTCTGCATACTATGCTGTGCTGCTAACAGATTTTCTGTGTTAGATCCAATCCCTTGCACAAGGAATCACACCTGATTAATGACACCAGGCCTCTTTCTGCTCCCCCTCTTCTAGCATAAGCTCTCTTTGCCCCCAAATCCTCCTTTCCCCCCTCCCAGTCTGTAACTTTCAAGATAAATATGAAGAAAATGGTTTTTTCTTCACTGAATCTGTGCTATGTAAGTGTGATTATCTTGGTGGTGTTGTGATTATCTTCAACACGTATTTCTAACATATTACTTAAAGAATGCACACAAGTTAATAGTAAGTTTGTCTGTGTATGTTTGTGTTCTTTCTGTTTGCAGTGTATACACACTAAAAATGGTTTCCACTGGGCGGTATTATTCCAGGGTTTGTTTCCTGGCAAACAGTGTGAACAAATGCAAGTCTTTGTGTTCCCTCTGCCATGTTCTTACCTGGCATGTGATACTGTCTGTCTTTCTTGGGACAACCTCTCTGTATGCTGCTGCTGCCGCCTGCCTTTGTTGGGGTGCCAAATGCAAACCCCTCTGCCCTGCTGCCTGCCGGCTTAAGATTCTAACATGCAAGCTTCTGCCCACCGTATAACACAACTTTTTCCCTTAGGCTGCCAAATGTACTCCTCTTTTCTTGCTTTGTAAGCCTGCCTTTGTGGGGTTTCAAATGCCTGCCTGGGCTCACTGCCTGCCAAATATCTATTTCAGCTCACTCTGCATGAGAGAACAGCCTACGTGAGAATGTCGCTCATCTGTCTGAAACCTGGCAGCGAGGGGCCTTTGGTTGAGAGGCTTCTGAAAAGTTTATCCAAATTGAATGGAAAGAAATTGAACCGAAACCCCCTGGCAACGAAATTAATAATGAATAATGTATGAAATTAAAATGAATATAATTTTTTAAAAACAAAACAAACAAAAAAACATACCCACCATTCCAGTTCTGTTTCATACAGTTTAATTTCACATTAGCATTTCAGGCCTTATGAGCTAAGCCGGGTGTGGGTCTTCTTCCCTTCCTGTGAAGAAGATGTGTACCCAGGAGTTCCCTGTTGAAATTTAAGTTCCCCGGTGTGGGTGAACTCATTTGGATCGGGACCATGCTGCATGGGGAGAGGGAGCTTAAGCCTCCTCCCATGCTGTTTTCCCATCTTCAAATGGCAGTATTTGCCCCACTGAGGAACCTTATGTATAGCCCAGCAGTACACTTAGAATGGAAGCCCACCTAGAATTTCTATGGGGGTGAGGTGATTTTTGTTGATCCTCCCCCTCACATGGCAGCCCCCAATACACCCACCAGTTCTGCTCCTGCCCTGGACATCCCAAGCTATCCTGATCTTGTTAGATCTTGGAAACTAAGCAGGGTAGGCCTTGATAGTAATTGGATAGGAGACCCTCCAGGAAGACCAGGGTCATCATGCAGAGGCAGGCAACGGCAAACCGCCTCTGTTAGAGCTAAGCTCCAAGAGACTAATTACACGAGGAGGAGCTCGTGAAGGCCAGCAAAGATTGCTCCTCAGAGGGGTTGTTTATTTCCTCTTCACCTCTTAGAAGGGGAGGAGAAACTGACAGAGCCTTCAGGAAGCAAAGAGGAAATTAACAAACCCTCTGAGCAGCAATCTCCCTGGCATTGTAGGGAGGGGAAATTGACAAAGCCTTCCGATCTCTTTTAAAACTCAGCTTCACGGCTAACATTGTGACCCCCTTCACGTGCTCCTCCTTGTGTAATTCGTATCTTGTAGCTTGGCTCTCAGTCTCTTGCAAGGTAATGCCCTGTAGGGGACACTGTAAGTTGGTGGCACTCCCACCACCACCAGTGCTGCTCCTGGGCTCAGGGAAATCAGAAGTCTTCAGTGTGAGGGGAGAATTGATTAAAAATATCCCCCACATCCACAGAAAGCACAGGAATGTTCCAAGGCATTTTTTCCCACTGGGGCAAAGAGATACTTCTCAGGGCCAATTTAAGTGACATGGGGGCAGAGGCTCTTCCCATGCACCATGATCCTGATCCAACTCATCTCCACCCCACACCTGACAATTTGTTTCAAGAGTGAAATCCCAGAGCACATTTGCTTTTTAGGAACCAGAACAGTCACGAGTTGGACCTGTGAACAGTGTCATATGTAGTTAGGCCCTCTGAAGTGAGGGCCTAGCTACATATAACACTGTCACCACTTTCCTTTGTTCCTAAATTAGGAATAAAAAATAGGTATGTTTTCTTCTCCTCATTCTGCCTGCCTATGTCGGGAAAAGAAAAGGCGGATCCTCTTTGCTGTATATGTAATTTGTTCATCTTTCTTTATAGTCTTTTCCACATCTGGGGTTTAGAATATGGGAACCTGCAATATGGGAGAAGGGGGGGCAGGGAAATAATACCCAGGAAAACTTTGTACCTTGTCACCAAAAGCCAACCCAGATGTGTCAGAATGCTTTCGGTGCATGTTCAAAAGCATGACTGATCATGATCATATCTATACACACTTAGCCAATAGTGTTAATAAAAAAATCCTTCCAGCCAGCTTTGTGAAGCTGAGATAATTATGATGTGTTCCAATCTATTCTAGGCATGATCTCCTCTATTAGCTGTTGCAAGACGGCTGACCCAACCAAAACTGCATGATTGCAAATTGTGAGAATTCCAACAAACCTTTGCAAACAAATGCAGGGGAATGTGCTATCATGTTCTCTGTAGATGTACGAAACAACAATATATGCCCCAATAGGTAATAACAGTGAAATCTGACCATTCTTCCATGTGGCTGAACAGCCATTTCTCAACTAAGACTTCACCACAAAGTTCATTTATACACAGTAAATGCAAGGATTTGCCCAGTAATAGATTCAGGAAGTTGAAACTTCATGATCCTGCAAATAGGTATCAACACAGACGAGCCCTCTGCTTAAACTGGGAATAATTTATATGTTATTTTGGCATGTAATTTCACCCCTGGTGATCCGGAAACTCATTACAAGGTAGCAGGGACTGCTAATCAAGATTTCTAGGTCCCACTCTCTTTCTGATAAGCCTTTCGACCATTAAATCATCATCTTCAGCTGATATCAGCATGTATCATGTCTTGCCATAAGTGATAAAATGTTACACAGTGTTCTATGGTCCCGTTAAGTATAAATGAATTACAGTAAATCATTTGGAACAATGTAACTTGTTCTGAGTCCTCAGATCTGCATCTACAAGAGTGTAATGCGTTTGAAAGATTACATGGAAGAGTCAGCAGCACTAAGGGTACCTATCCACAAATAGTGAAAATGGCCAAGGTTTTGGTATTAACTGGATTTTGTTAGGTCTTTGTAAAAATTGTGGATTACATGAAAGGGAAAGCTCCCCAATGAAATGACTCTTCACAGGGTAGAGAGACACACACAAGCAAATGCAAGAATCTCAACTGTTGCACACACAGCTTTTAAAGGTGACTGCTCCAATCAGAGAATAAGTCAATTAATCCAATCAGTTTACATTTCTGCCGCCTCTATCTTAGTCAGCAAAGTAAGCCCCTTTGAAAGTTTAGCTGTGCTTCCTGTAGGAATACTGATATTGTCAAGGTCAGCTGGCATTATTGCTGTCTTTAATTTGAAATTGACCAGATGTTGTCTTCTAGTGTTCAGTTTTTAAGGAAAACATCAATTAGAACAATCCAACAGGCATCATTGTGGATTGATTTTCAAATGTAAATGTCATTGCCTTTGTATATTGCAACTAAAATTAAATGGATTTTTGTTTATGGTACTACACATTAAGACGTATTGTAGAGAAAATACTGTTTTAGTACTTTGCTCAGCAACTACACCCCCATAATCTTTCTTTAAAAGGAGATTGTTTGGGAGGGGTTCATTGACTCATTGTTTATAATGACAATTTTCCTCCTCCCTTTAATACTGCATCAATGCTACTGCAGTCCAATGAGGCTGTATCTTTGAAACAAACTGATAAACTTACTGCCAAAACATAGCTTAAAAACCAAGCTGGAAGGGGTGTGTGTGCACAGTGTGGCTGCATTTAAGCACACAACTTAGTTTGTTTTAACTTAAGGAAACTATACCTATCCTATAAACATTCCGAAATTCCAAGAAATTTGCAGAATAAAATTTCAAATTTTTGGTTGTTACACATTCTTGGTTTTGGTTGTAACACATTCTTGCTAAAGCCTCAAAAGTTTGCATTAAATCTGAGGACTTACCCTGCTGATTGATCAAAACATGCCCGTATTGTTTTTTTAGGTATTCTGGAATCATCCAGAAAGTACCTTTTCAAAGGTAATAGAATGATGTGGTGGTTTAGAGTGCCCTCAAGTCATAGCTGACTTATGGTGACCCCTGGCAGGGGATTCATGCAAGAGACTAACTGAGGTGATTTGCTATTGCCTGCCTCTGCAACCCTGGCTTTTACTGGAGATCTCCCATTCAAGGCCTTAGCTTAGCTTCTGAGAGCTGATGAGATGAAGCTCACCTGGTCTATCCAGTCCTTAATTCATTGAAGAATGGGACAGCTTTACAGGGTAGTGGAGCCATGGGCACATCAGAGGGCAGGCATGGAGCATGTGGAGTAATGAAATTCACATCAAGTTAGGGCCCCCAGTTCCAACTATAGCCTCCCCAATGCCACAAGCAATGCCACTCTTTTGTGTGGCTTTTTTGGTAGCGCAAGAAACTGGAGAGAGAAGAGGGTGGGTAGGAAAGCCACATTCCATTGGCAGATTTCCTCTTGTGGTTGTTGGGATCCAGTTCAGTACCACCTTTGCAAAGAAGAAGCAGTGTGCTCATGTAGTACATGGAAGGGAATGGGACAGCATTTGTACAGCTTATAGGCAATGTATCACTGCAGTCCCCTGTATTAAAGCTGTAGTTTGATGTGGCTGATAAAGTACACTTATTTTCTCAGCAAAGACATCTGTGGCTCTGTGAGTGTCATAGTCCTCTACTGTTCAGTGGCAATGGCCATCTCCATCTATGTATCTATGTACTGTTAAGTTGCAACCAACTTATGGCATCCCCATCAAGGGGCTCTGAAGACATGTGAGAAGCAGAGGTGGTTCACCATTGCCTTCCTCTGCAGAGTCTGCCTTGGTGGTTCCCCCATCCAAGTACCAACCCTGCTTATTTTCCAAGATCCGACCAGACTGGGCTACAGTATGTCCAGCCTTCCCTCCCATGACCATCTCTCCTATACTCTGCTTGCACCATGCTGGTACCATTGTGAAATGAAGACTTCTTGGATATTTTGATGTATTTCCTAGGTTTCCCTCCCCCTTTCTTGTTAAAAATGAGTGCAAAAGAGCTCCCCCCTCATTAGCACTGTGATGCGCAAATGATGAGACCATTTTTAAACAGTGATGTGGGAGGAAGGGGAAGAGCAACCAAGTGATTCCCTTTCAGCAAGGCTTATCTACACCAACATCCATGTTAGGAACACTAATATCATGCCAGTATTGGGTTTCATGCTAAGGGGGAGAGGAATTGCCATTGTTTGTCCTCTGCAAGCATCCCTGGTGCATGCACACATCACACTCAGCCCGTATGAATGTATTTTAACTATTAGGTATATGTTTCCCTTGCTGCAAAGGTTTCTTTGGAAAACATAGTAGAACCATTCTAAATTTAACCATTTAAATTCTTTTAAAAGCAAACACATGTTGCATTTTATAATCATTTTTAAAAAACTGATTGTTATTAAGTGTCACTAGTAGAATAAAAAAGAGAATTAAGTTATCTATCAAGACTATTTTCCAATATTCTTCTTTGGTACCACTTATCTTCATTTTCCTCTCTGTTTCTTGTGTGGATCTTCTCTTTCCACCCGAATAAATTTAAGTCCATGATCTGAAAGAACCATCTGCAGCTGGCACCTTGTAGTTTGTTTCCTGGTCTGGCAAGAATCACCCCAGCTTCATGTTACAGCCTATGCCAGGCTGATTACCTGGCAAGATGGTTCTTGGTCCTGAGTGTGTTGAAGCACTGGCCAATGCATGTCGTTTTTGTGTGTAGGGGAAAAATGCATTTCCTAACAGTCTGGTTGGCAAGGCTTGTGATTTACTCATTAGGAAGCTCTTGAAGAGTGCATGGCTCGGTTTCTGGGCACCAAATTCAGGACAGCCAAGATGTTTCATCTTGATGGCCACTTTGGAAATGGGTCGTAAGCCAGGGGATTGCAGCTTATTTAGATATCTTATTGGAGATAATTATCATAAATTGCAGGAGCTTGTTGGACATCAGGGCAGAGTTGGCAGACAAGATCTGCTTCACCAGGATGAATTGTCCAGCCATCTGGAGTGGCAAAGACCCCTGTTATTAGTGCCTTCTAACAGCCAGTCAGTTTCATGCTTCTCATGCCACTATGAGTCTCTATAGAGGAGACATCTTACACGAGGATGCTCGAGTGAAGAGAGATGCACTGTTAGCCAGGAAACATAGGGAGCAGAAGACTTTGTCACTTTCACCTGGGAGCTGAGAGGTCGCTCCTTGGAGGGTTTGTTTATTTCTTTTTTGCCTCTGGAAGGGGAGGTGAAAATAACATAGCCTTCAGGTAGGAGAAGGGGGAACGGGAAATTAACAAACCCTCCAAGGAGCGATCTCCGGGTTCTTTGTAAAGAGGTGCAAGTGACGAAGCCTTCTGCTCTGTCTCTCAAGTTTCCCAGCTAACATTGAGTCTCTCTTCACTTGAGCATCCTCGTGTAAGATGTCTCGCCTATAGAGACTCTATATGTCGAGGTTTCTAATGACTTAAGTCTTCCATTGGATGTCCTAAGATAAGATAATTGTTGTAAGAGAGGCTTATTTAAAATGTTTGCTACTGGACCTTTAACTAAGTAACCATCATTCAGATCTTCAAAATTCCAAAACACAAAACACTCTGCCTATAGAATTCTCCTCCCACAAGGGGTAGCACTCCTTTATTGTTCCTTGGAAGCTTTACCTGGTCCAAAATATGGCAGTTTTCTTGATCTAATGCCCAGTCTGCACATGCTTTCCCCCCCACACCCAGTCAAGTTTTCTGATGTCTCCTAAGCTCTGCAAAGCTCTGCAAAGTATAGTTGTAGAAAGCTATGTAGAAAGCTATGAACAACTTCTGAAGAATAATATCTGTCTAGTATATTTTTGTTCTGCCCTTTCTCTAATGGCATACATGGGTTCCCCTCATTCTTTATTCACAGCAACTCTGTGAGGTAAGTTAAACTGAGTGTGACTGGTCTGACAGCCAGTGAGCTTTATCGTAGAGTAAGCATTTGATCTCTAACCATTATAGCACATTAGATCTCTTATAAAAACTTCTGTCTGGTCGTAGTTCTGCTTGAAGCCAGCTGGGTGACCTTGGGTCAGTCACAGCTCTCCAGAGCTCTCTCAGCCCCACCTAGAGTGATTGTTGTGGGGATAATAATAACATACTTTGTAAACCGCTCTGAATGTGTGTTAAGTTGTCCTGAAGGGTGGTATATAAATTGAATATTATTGTAATCATATTATTGAGGGGTAGTATATTATTATTGATCAGTAGTAGCATTGGCACAAGTCCACTTTTCTCTTTAGCAACCCCTGTTGGTTCATCTTAACACCAGACAAAACTGTGTGGTGCTCATATGGGTGAACAACAAACAAGATAATGGGTTATTTGTAGCCAGTAGCCGTATGCATAAAAGAAGAGCAGTTTTGCGAACATGAATGTATAACTTCCAAATGTTTTGTTTAAAAAACTCTTATTTTAAGTAAACTTTATATAAACTTTATATAAATTAAAATTAAGGATAATTGAGGAAAAGGAACCAGAAGCATCTCGGTGGATCAATAAAGTGATACAATGTGATTGCAATGACACTGAATGGTGTGCTATTAAAAATATGCATGGGGACTCTTTGAACATAGAAATACATCCTTTAGAGACTTGCTGCTTCGCTTAATTCTAGCTCACTTGTTCTTTAAAACCAAACAATGTTTTATTTATTATTTAGCAACCTTTCAAAGGAGAATTTTCTCTATTGTGAGTCCTCAGTTCCCACTTTTGTATTATCTATACCCAAAGTATGAATACCACAGTGTAAGGAGTGCTTTCTTTGGCAATTATCCCACATCAGTAGAATGGAGAAGTATCACAGTTCTAACCTGAGTATTTCTGGAAGTGGAGAAGACTTTGTTTTGGTTGTCTTTCAGTGTTTGAGCTTAAGTAATTATGGAGGAAAATGTCATTAATTCTGAGATGTTTTAATGGATATCCAGTCTTGTTTTTTTTAAATAAGGTGACTATTATTTTCACACATCCGGAGCTATGTGAACATGGCCCAGGAATGTTACAGTGGGAAGGAAGTGAATTATTGGTTCTGCCCTTTGAGCCAGTTTGAATCTGTAAGTGTAAATAAGCTCTGAATTCAGGAGACCACCACTACAATGAGATTTTGGTCTTGAACAATTTAACAATAAAACAATAGTATGCTGCATCTGTTTAGTGAACAACGTAAAAGGTAATGGAAAGCAAAAACCAAAAACCCCACCAAATAATTGCTGATATCAACAAGGTAGTCAGCATTGTGAAGAATAGTGAACTGATAGGCAATCTTCAGGATGACCAAACCCATAATATCCCACTGAACCTGGACAGAGTGGGTGAGGTAGTATTACATGCAAACCTCGCAGGCCTGAAGCGACTGGAGATTGGGTCCCTGTCACTCCTCACTTCTCACTTCTGACGTAGAAGTACAGGAAAGAAACAAATATATTTTGCGGTGAGGGCAGCCATGCAACTTCATGTTGATCCAGTTGCAGGATCTTGTTAGGTTGGTGCCTGTTCAGGTGGGGCCACTGCTCAGCAGAGAACCAGCATGGGGTATGAGCATCAGACTAGGATCTGGGGACCCAGGTTCAAATCACCAGTCTGTCATGATGGAAGCTTGCCGAGTGACCTTGGGCTAGTCATAACCTAACCTACCTCTTAGGACTGTTGTGAGGATAAAATTGAGATGGGAGTATGTTGTTAGCTACTTTGGGTCCCCAATGGGGAGAAAAGTGGAGCATAAATAAACATTTCTTGTCATTCCAGAGGGCTATGAGAAAAAACAGAATTGTAGTATGTAGCTTTATATTGCCTTCATTCTATGGGTCAGTTCAAAGCAGAGTTTAATATGCTCAAGTTCATCAATATCATTTGGACTAGATGCCTCTTAAGTCTGTATAGGAACAGGTTGTTAAAGGACAAGGATCACTGTTACAGACCAGGCTTATGTAGGCTTACCATTTGCTGATCTCCAGACAGTTTTCTCTGTTGCTGAAAGCAGTGGCAGGAGAAAAAGAAATAAAAACAAGGCTCCAGTCTAGTCATCAACAGGTCAATTTCAGGGTACAACTCAGATGTGACAATGGTCACTCTAGGAATTGCCAGAAACTCTATGATAAAACCACAGAGGATGGACTTTATAACATTATATCCTGCTGAAGTCTCTCCCTTCCCTTCTCCAGACCTCTCCCTTCCCAGGTTCCACTCCCAAATCTCCAGGAATTTCCCAACCTGGTATTGACAACTCTAATTTCAAGAGAAACTACGCCTCGCTCCAGACTTACTTGGGTGGCCTGGGTTGCAGCCTGCAGGGTGGTAGAGGGGCATGAGGCATGGAAGCTGCCATATTTCGGCTCTCTCAGCATCCTGCCGAGAGCCTGGGATCAATAAAATTTAAACTTCCCAGCTGCCCAATCAGTAGTGGCCAGGAAGCAGCAAGCGGAGTGGGGCCAGGTACTGGACCTGGAGAACACAGTTCCCAGTCAGGTCCAGTGGTCAGTCATAAAGAGGGCTGTTGGCTGTGCTCCACTGCACTTCATTCCAGATTGTGAAATCCCACCTGCCCCCCCCTTACTCTATGGTTTGGCGCATCTTGCACATTGGGGTTTGTGTCATTTTGCCTTTTGTTTATACTTATCACAACTTTGTTTGGAGATTTGGCATTAGAATTGAATCCTTTTGGGGGGAGACAAGGCCTGTATGCCAAGTATCCCCAGTATATATGATTTTATCTTTTATGTATTTACCCATTTTAAATATTTAAAAACTGTTTTTTTTATCTGTATTTTACTTGGCTAGTCTTGTGACTGTAATAAACCCTTTGACTGATTGATTGTATCCCTAGTAAGGGAACTCCCATAAAGAATCTTGGGCATGAGTTATGGGGGAGGGGGGGTGGAATGCCCAGCTTGGAGGCTGCCAGGGCATACTCACTTCCAGGGGGCAGGGGATTCACAAGGGGTGTACACCCACATGAAATCCCACTAGCTGCACTCCTCAGTTTCCCTCCCTCAGCGGCAGTCTGAGGGGGTGGGGTGGGGGTCATCGACTGACAGACAGGTCAGCCGATGCTTGGAATCCGACCCCTATGCATCACCTATGCTCCTTTAGCTGTAGTTTTAATAAAGTTGTGGCCTTATTTACTCTAGTCAAGGTGTATGTGTTTTATCCCTGTGCCCTCCTCCCCTGCTCAGCCTATCAGCGCTGGGCTGCAACTCTAGGCTCTCTCTGGAATTTGCCAGTTCTAGAGATTTCCCAGTAAGTTAAAAGGTCAGTCCACCCCTGCTGTTGCTGTACCAACAGAAAGCATACAGAGACCCCTAAAAGCCCACCTCTCTGGGATACTCACATTAAGACCTTGAGATCAGTTGTCTCTGGATTATAGCATCCCTCAAAATAGAATAGTTATCTATGCTGGCACGTAGTTTCTACTACAAGGTCCTTCATTTCTGCCTGTCTTTCAGTTTATAACACACGATCCACTGTCCAATACTGTAGCAGCCAATGAATGGTTGAAAAGTTAAATATAGAGTGGTGCTGTGGCAGCAAACATAACTTTCTTAATTACTTGCATTGACAACAAACACTGTTTATCAGCCTTGAGATAAAGTGGTCTTAAAAGCTAGAAATTTACAAGATCTATGTGACTGCCAGACAGCTGTAATTTTTAGGGCATTGGTTTAAAGGAACATAAAGTAAGGAGGAAAAAAATTCTGGGAAGTAAGCAAGCAACTTTTAAATTAAGAAGGTGGGTGACGCGCATTTTAATTTTCTGAGTGCCTGTCCTCCCCCACTAGCGATCACATGTTTCAATCCAAAAGTTGTCTGGAAAAGTCGCTCTTCATTTTCCCTTTTAAAATAAAGTGCAGATCGTTTGCTGTCCGCTCCCCATTCATTTTATTGCGAAGCCAAGGAGATGTTTGGATGGAATTGTCACACAGAAAATAAGTTGCTGGCAGCCACCATCCTTCATGCCAAAAAGATGCATGTAATACATTTTGTTCTGAGAGATAAACGCATCGCTGTTTTTAGATGTGAGGACGATAGGCAGACCCTGTTGTGAACCAAGCTCCAGTTTTGCCTCTGGTGGTTGTTTGTGAAGGTGGTGAGATAATATAAGCTTTTTTAAAAATAGCATTTTTTAAACTAATGGGGGAAATCTGCACATTTCCTCGAGCAAGAGTAGTGCAGCCATATGTTAACCCAAAAACTAATTCTGTATGTTTAAATGCTCAGGCAGCAAGAACATTTGTCCCATTTTTTTTTTACTATTTCTTTGCCCACCTCCCCTTTCCAGGATTGTCCTAAAAATAAAGATAGTAAATGCCTGGAGGGCTAAAACTTTAGGCGTGCCTGTATCAGCTGTGTGTCTTGGAGAGGAAGCCCCTGTCTGCTCTCTTGGAGGAAGCTACAGAAGTAGCTCCAATACATGCTTCTGTATATGTAGGCTTAAGCTCCCCAAACCAGACATGCGGAAGCACTTGAGAATGGCATCTGTATGTATAACCCCTGTTTCCGGGCTATCAACATGGTTGCTGCTGCTCTACCCCAATTATTGACTCATTCTGTTACTATAAAGTAGGGGAGGAAGGGGAGGTAGTTGTGAATTCCCTGCATTGTGCAGGGGGTTGGACTAGATGACCCTGGAGGTCCCTTCCAACCCAATGATTTGATGAAAGTGAATTCTGTCATGGCATTGTTTTCTCTGTGAAGAATTTTTTTTTTAAAGTTGAGTATTCTTAACCTGCTCTCCAAAGAGTTTAGAGTGACATCCAACTTGTGAGATATTTGAGAGTAAGAGGTGAAAATTGGCTTCTTAGCAGGCTGGGGATTTGAATCCAGATCTTTCCTTTCTGAATCCAAGACTCCAAAACACATTGAATTTAACTGCATAAATGAAATTTAAAAAAAACTTATAGTGCAATCCTAAGAAGAGTTATTCTGGTAACTCTTCTTAGGTAACTGAGAGCCAGTTTGGTGTAGTGGTTAAGAGTGCAGAACTCTAATCTGGAGAGCTGGGTTTGATTCCCCACTCCTCCACTTGAAGCCAGCTGGGTGACCTTGGGCTAGTCATGGCTGTCTGGAGCGCTCTCAGCCCCTCACCTCACAGGGTGTTTTGTTGTGGGGATAATAGTAACATACTTTGTAAACCGCTCTGAGTGGGCATTAAGTTGTCCTGAAGGGCGGTATATAAATCAAATGTTGTTGTTGTCATTGTTGTTATTATTATTATTATAAGCCCATTGAAATCAGTGGGCTTAGACTGGAGTAAATCTGCTTAGGATTGCACTGTTTGTCTTGTGAAATGTAGACAGAGCAAGAAAGACAACATGTTTTTGAAAGGAAAACTGTAGTCATTAAATTCTATAGCTCTAGGGAACGTGTTTCTATGCAGCTGTCTCAAGCTATGGATTACTCATAAAGATGACATGGGGTGGGGGAAACCTTCATAAATACCCAAATTCTATTTGCTGAAGGAAAAAAAAGTTTATAGTGACATAGACAAAGAAGCAGTTGCAGGGTAGAAAACCCTACCATGTGGAAAGCTGATTGTTGGTATGGGTTCATCAGTCATCTGTAGTACCTTGGCATGGTGTAATGGTTAGAGTGTCAGACTAGGATCTGGGAGCACCAGGTTTAAATCCCCATTCTGCTATGGTAACTTGCCATGGGCCGGTTATGCAGTCTCACCGTAACCTACTTCACAGGGTTGTTATAAGAATAACATGGAGGACAGAAGTATGATGTAAACCACTTTAGATCCTCACTGGAGAGAAAGATGGGTTATAAATGAAGTACATTAAATAAATAAAGTGTGTATGGATTTCTACATTGGGATATTAAGAGAAACCATGGCAGATCTACTCAGAAGTCCCTTCAATGGGGCTTACTCCTAGGAAATTGTTCTTAGTATGTAGTCAGTATTACTCAGATTTTGATTGACTTTGGAGCCACAGGGGAGTAGTATGTGACTGAAGCGTTGCAACGGATGCATACCATTTGTGTCATTGCAAGTTCCTTCCTTCACTCAATTCCATTAAATTGGATGTCACACTTTCATGTTACGCTTATTCTTCAGGACGTGAAAAGATGCACTTTTGAGGGGTAAATTGTAGGTTAAGTATCAGGCAAAACTATTTCGGCCTTGAAAAGCAGCCTAGTTAAAGGCTATTTAGTCCTCTTTAATCAGGAATAAAAAGTATTTTTGTCTTGTGTTCTCTGATATTATTCTTTGTTGCTTTCTTAAACTGCAGAACAAAGGAGCAATCTAACGCTCACATCCTCCCCTGATAAATTAAACACAAATTGGCTCCGTTGGGTGCAATATCCCACCATGCTTCAACATACTTGGCAATCTTTAGCATCCATTTGACACAGCAGTAGATCAATTATGCTGGCTTTCTTACTTTGTAAAAAAAAAAAAAAGGCCCAAACCCAGAAATCCAAAATTTGTTTTCTTGGAGCCAAAATGAATACTTGTGTGACTTGCTGATTGGCTTCCTGATTGTGAATCACTTTTGAAATGTGACTGCTTAGCAGAAACACTGTCGAGAAATTATGGGGGAGACAACTAGGTTAGGTCAATGGTGTTCAAACTATGTTCCTTGGAAATTTATTAGGGGTGCCTTCTCATTAAGATCAGAAATGGCAGATAAGCCTCCTTAAAAGATGGTTTGTCTGTCTCTGTTACAGACCTTCCCCAATAATGTGCACGTGCTGGTGCATTTAACAAAAATTCTGTGGCATATGAACACCATTTGAAACTCAAGGATAGGAAAATGGCAACGCCTGGTTAATGCTCCATATGACCTGAGAGATGCGTACTCTGAGAATGCACACCACATTCCCTCTGTACCAGGGGTTCCTAGTGTAGTGCTCATGGGCACTATGGCAGCCATTAATAACTTTCCCAGTGTCTGACAGGTAACCAGCCTGCCTTTTGTTTGTTCCTTTGTCCAAATTCAAGCTAAGGCAAATCTGCATTACCAGAACTGCTATTTATGGGGAAATTAGCTTGCAGTCTGGGTTTAGTTATTGTGGGTCTTAACCAGCTATACCAGAGTCCCTCTTCCAGATTACTCGTGCAATAAAGAGGTGAGACTAATAAAGATAAACGTGTTTTTACTAATAGTGTTGCATATGCCTATAATAACACACACAAGCAAGGTACATACAAGAAACTAGGAAATAAAGAGTAGGAAAAATAGAGCCGTTTGGATTAGCAGGAGGACCCACTTGAGATCGACGGAACTGGGTATACTCACCTGGTCACAGCATGGAAGAAAGATGTAGCAGTGAAACGTGGCAGTATCTAATGCCTGCACTAGACACGCAGAGAGACGGCAGAGGTTCAGGATAGGAATGGCACGCGCACCTCATGGCAGGGGAAGCCTGCTTAAGTACCCCAAAACGTACCCTGGGGCTAATGCCTTCCATGTGGTTCTCAAAAGGGGAACAACGGCTTGATGGTTCTACAACTATTCTTGATGGGCCACTTTAGTATCTGATTGTATGATTGTGACACCTCGGGAATAGGGGACAAAGGAGGGGAGGGGAGTGCCGGGTGGGTTGATCGGATCTGCCAGGAAGCTGGCGTTGTCTTGATGGCATCAGCTCTGGAATGCGGCGGTTGTATTGAGATTAAGCTTCCATTAAGTGCCCTGGACAGCTGCCATGTAGCTTCCATTCCGGGGTGGCTTCCAAGATATGCATAGCAGGGCGAGTCTGGCCGCTGCAGACGTAGCCGGCTCGCTTTCATGAAATGGCAGCCTTGAAGTAAACTATCCAGGCTGTCTCTTTATTGCTTGGTAACATGGCTTCTTCCTTGGCACGGCTTGGGCTTGCTAGCAGGCTGCCCAGTGGCGAGGGCAGACTCAATGACTGTCCTGCAAGGGCCTCTCTGTGGGAACTGACCAGGGGGAGCCTGGCCAGGCTTGTGGATATTCCCTCCAGCTGGCACTGTGCTGCTGGCAGCATGGCTCTGGGCCCGGGCAAGATAGGTGCCCAAGGAGGCAGGAAACAGACATAGATGGCACAGTCCATTGCAGCAGGGAGAACAAGATACAGGCATGGGCAATGCTGCCCCAAAACAGAGTCTTTGGTAGATCTTTAAAACAGCAACACAGGAAACTGACATAGATCATGGCAGGCCCCCATAACAGGAGGAGGGGGGGGTCCCTGGCAACATCTGTTGGGTTAGACCTCTCAGGAGAATTCTGGGAAATGCTCCGAATCTTCATGGAGCATACCGAAGCAGGGCAATAAGGGGCTTCCGAAGTGGCTTGCCGCTTCAGAAATCGCTATTTCTGATTCTTCTTCCTGCTTCAGATATTCCGAAGCGGGAAAACTGAATATTTTTATCCCTGCACACCCCTACTCCCAACAGCACTTTATCCTTTGCAGAATGATCCTGCAAGTCTTTGTTCAAAGAGAATATTGTGGTATCTGGTTCACAAGAAATGGATGGGCTTGCGGGAAGCAGATTGTTCCCTTCTTTAAACAGTATCAGTGTGAGATGAACGAAGACTTCTGTTTGCCTGAAGCTAAAAACCCAAACAAATCCCATCTATTAAACATGGACATGATCCACTAGTAAATTCTGTTTGTGCAAGCCTCATTTAAACAAACACACCTGAGCAAGACATTAGTTTGCTTAAGCAGGTCACAGTACAAACTTGTAACGCACCCCCCCTACTAGTTTCATGAGTCATGGGAAAAAAAACTTAGATAATTCTGTAAAGTGTATCAGTTCCCCATGCTTGGGTCCTGTGCATAAGTATTGTTAACAAACACAACATCTTGCAGAAAGGAACTGGTACAGCACACTATGTTTGTGTGTGCATGTGCCGTCAAGTCACAACCGACCTACGGTGACCTCAGCAAGGAGATTTTAAGGCAAGTGAGAAGAAAGGGGTGGCCTTTCTCTGCAGAGCCTTACTTGGCAGTCACCCATCCAGATACTGACCCTGCTTAGCTTTCAAGATCTGATGAGATCAGGCTACAGCATGCCACCTTCCCTTCCCTTCCCTCAGGGTGGTGAAAGCCAGAGAGGATTGTGAGGCACTCCAAAGGGATCTGTCGAGGCTAGAAGAGTGGGCATCCATGTGGCAAATGAGGTTCAATGTAGCCAAGTGCAAAGTAATGCACATTGGAACCAAAAATCCAAAATATAAATACAAGTTGATGGGGTCTGAACTGGCGGAGACTGACCAAGAGAGAGATCTTGGAGTCATGATAGATAACTCACTAAAAACGTCAGCACAGTGTGCGACTGCCATAAAAAAAGCTAATGCTATGCTAGGGGTTATTAGGAAAGGGATTGAAAACAAATCAGCCGGTATCATAATGCCTCTGTATAAATCGATGGTGAGGCCTCATTTGGAGTACTGTGTACAGTTCTGGTCGCCACACCTTAAAAAAGATATCATAGCACTGGAAAAAGTACAGAGAAGGGCAACTAAAATGATTAAAGGGTTGGAACACTTTCCCTATGAGGAAAGATTGAGGCGCTTGGGGCTCTTTAGCCTGGAGAAAAGACGACTGAGGGGAGACATGATAGAGGTTTACAAGATAATGCACGGGTTAGAGAAGGTAGAGAAAGATGTGTTTTTCTCCCTTTCTCACAATACAAGAACTCGTGGGCACTCTATGAAATTATTGAGCAGTCGGGTTAAAACAGATAGAAGAAAATACTACTTTACACAAAGGGTGATAAACACATGGAATTCGTTGCCACAGGAGGTGGTGGCAGCTACAAGCATTGCCAGCTTCAAGAGGGGACTGGACAAATATATGGAGCAGAGGTCCATCAGTGGCTATTAGCCACAGGAGATAGATGGTATTCTCTTTGTGGGGAGGTGGTGCTCTGTTGTCTTGGTGCTGGAAGGAAGGCAGTGGGAGGGCTTCTGGTGTCCTGGCCTCACTGACAGTCCTTTAGATGGCACTGGATTTCTAGCCACTGTGTGTGACAGAATGTTGGACTGGATGGGCCACTGGCCTGATCCAACATGGCTTTGCTTATGTTCTTATGTTCTTATGTTCACATAGCACACTATACCCCCTCTATATCACCCCTTGTACTCCACTAGTCATTCTTTTTTTTTTTTATATAATTTTTTATTTTCAATATCTAACATACAACTACTACATACATACATACCCTACAAAACAGTAACTACAAAAGACTACAATAACACAAGGGATAGGAAAGAGGAAAGAAAAAAGAGAGAGGGAGGGAGGGGTGGAAAAAAGGGGAAGGTACCCTACAAACACTAAACACTAAACACTACATTTCTGTTTTCCCTTCATACTGCCATTATTCAAAAGTTAAAGCTTTATATTATATTGATGGAGTGGTTGACCTTACTAAATGCAAATTACAATTTAATTTCAAGTTAAATTTTTCTTCCCCTCCTGGGTCCCGGACGGAGTTCTCTCTGCGCAACTGCAGCCGCATTGCTCGTTTCCTCCCCCTCCCCCTCAGACTTCTCCTTTTCGTCTTGCTTGGTGCACTGGAATTCTGGGTTCCTGTCCTCAAAATCCCTTAGTTGATCTTCTGATAATATCTTAAAGGCTTGATCTTTATGGGTGAACCAGATTCCTTCCGGAAATAACCATTTGTACTTTATTCCACGTTCTCTCAGAAGAGCTGCGAACTTTTTATACTTAAAACGTCTTTTCCGGACTAGAAATGGGACGTCTTTCAATATCTTAATTTTGTTGCCCAAGAAGTCCAAATCCGCATTGTATGAATTGTATAGGATAGTGTCCCGGATCCTCTTAGATGAAAAATCGATGATGATCTCGCGCGGCAACTGACGCTTCATTGCATACTTTGAAGTAGCCCGACGGGCTTCCAAAATGGCGCTTTTAACTTCTTCTTTAGTTGCCCTCGCGGGTGTCGCCAATAGTTCCGAGACAAGACCCCGTAAGTCCTCGTTTTCCTCCTCTTTCACATTCTGGAGGCGCAAAATTGTCTGTGTTCGTTCCACTTGTAGCCCGATCAACTGATTCTCCACCAGTTTAAGCTCTTTATTCGTAGCCTTCACGAGTGACGCACTTTCCCGAGCAGACTTCTCTGCCCCCCCCGCTGCTTCCTTGATGGTTTTCACTTCGCTCTCAATTAAGCCGACCCTTTGATCTGTTTCATTCAGCTTGTCAACAAAGGGTTTTATAGCTTCACCAACCGCCCTCCGTACAATTTCCTCCAACGATTCTCCCTTTAAGGCAGCCGAAACTGACTTGCCAAGGGCAGGACTTTGTTTCTTTGATGCCATTTTGGGGGGGGGCGCCAACCAAATTTTGAGACTCAGCAAAGGGGAAGAGTGAGCCCTCTTGGCTTCAGATCTCACCTCTCCTTCACGTACGCTTGTAATAACAGAAGGAATTCGCTTACTTGTAGGCTCTCGCCTAATTCTGCTCTTTGCCGTTTCTCATGGCCCGGCAGCACTCGAGGCGCCACGCACGTCCGCCGGCCTCCGTAGGGACAAACGGGCAATTAACCCCCCGCATTGATTCCAGGGGGCTCTTCCCGCAGCGTCCCGGACCCAGCCTCCCTCACTGGGAGTTTTGGGGGCTAATCTTCGCAGATCAGCCGCCCGGACAGGGTGCTCGGCCGCTTCCTCTCGAGCCAGCGAAGAGGAGCGTCCGACATGGCGGAGAAAACGAAACCGAATCCGTACTCCACTAGTCATTCTTACCTCCTTTCCCCCTTTCTGTTCTCCCTTCAGTTGTCCTTAGTTACTAGGGTTATTATGATCCTATGCATATGTTCCTGGGAGTGAGCCACATTGAGTCTTACTTCTGAGTAGACATGGATAATATTCACTGTTTCTCACCAAACACTTACTTCCAATCTCTTAGGTATTTGTGATCCCTTCCCTTAGTATTTTTAAAGGTCAATAATTGGCAGACTGCAGAGAGAAGAAAGGGGCTCCTCACATAGCAACCCCCCATTTAAATGATCTAAGTCTACCCTGTACCCTTGAGAGCAGAAATGTGGCCTCTCTCGCTTGAGAAGTAGAAGTTTCTATGAACACATCCCATCTCCTGTTTAGAGTAGATCTTGGCAATGCAATTTCCTGAGCATGCTCTTTAGACCTGGTTGGGGAAAAAAAAACCCTATGTGTATCTGATCACATTGTTTTGTATTGTGTAATCCAGCTTGTGTCTCATTGAGAAAGGCAGGCAATAAATAAATAAAATTAGAACGTTATGCCAACAATATAGTGCTGGTGGTGAGTTATTGTGATTTAGGAGAAGGTTGTTTTCCAAAAGTAGTTTTGTCACTCAAATTCTCTGCAATCCTATAGTTTTCAGAAGTTCTTATCATGTCCAGAAAACTTTAGTTTAGAGAAAGTACTGGCAAGTTCAGAAATAACAATATGATAGTCATTAATGTTGTAGAAATAGCATAACTGTGTCACTGTAGAGTTAGATGTGAATTATTATTATTGGCAGGCTTTTGAATTGTTACCTATCACTTGCAAAGTATTCTCTCAACTCTTTTATATCTTGGGATCGCAGAACGATAACATTTATCACATCCTTGATTTTTTCCCCTCCCTTGAATAACAGCTTTTCTGTTTGCCAATAATTCTTGAAGAACCTTCTGGGAGAGGTGTGCAAGAGCTAGCGTCAAAAAGTCAATTGGAGAGGGACTGCTTATGGATTCTAGAATACCCACCCCTGCAAATTTTGTAACAGCTTAATTTTATGTTTGTTCCCTGGACACAAAAGAAGCAGCTTCTCGTTTTGTCATTACACACTAATTTCCTCTATCATTGCTAGCTTTTCATTATCAGTATAAAATATGTTTTGCTTTTCTTTTCTTCTTTGTTGACTGATTTGCATTTGATACTGGAATGTCTTTGCAGCTCCTTGACTAATTAGGAGTTGAACATCAAAAGAAACGTCTTTCAGTTGATTCTGATTGTTGTCTTTTTAAGTTATATTGCAAACTCAAGCAGATGAGTTTTCAGTAGGACTGTCCATCAATGAAGCAAGTTTTAATTAATTATCTGCCTTTATATGGTTAATGAATTGGTGCAATCTAAACAAATGTGAATACATCCAAAACTTAATAATGGGGTTGTGATATCCTTTTGCAACGTTAAAAGAAAGTGAAAAATAACATGGGCTTTCTTAAACAGCCAAGTCTGAGGCAGAGTTAAAACATACCTAATTCCATTTAAATGAATGGGCCTAGGCACTCCTATCTTTGCATAGAGGAAGCCTTGAAAGTTTCATTATTTTTTGATAGAAAAGAAAGGCCATCTTTAATGTTTTCATCTACTTTTTATTTTTTAAAAAATAGTCCTTAAAATAAATAAATGTGTGCCTATCATTTTTTATAGTAGGGGTAAAAACCGGCAAACTCTGTCTTGCACAAGCAGAAATGATGGTAAGATCTAATCAGTACTCCTGAAGAATAGAAGACTGGGCTGTGGAGAGGTGAATGGAAAATGTTCCTAGAGTAGGATTGCCAAACTTCAGTGGGGCCTGGAAATCTCCTGTATTACAACTGATCTCCAGACTACAGGGATCAGTTCCCGTGGAGAAAATGGCTGCTTTGAAGGGTGGACTCTGCGACATTATGCCATGCTGAGTCTCCTCCCCTCCCCAAACCTGGCCTCCCCAGGCTCCACCCCAAAATGTTGAGGAATTTCCCAACCAAGAGTTGGCAACCCTATCTTGGAGTCAATGTGCTGTTCTGACTTTGGGAAAGGTGAGACAGAGTTATGAGTTGATTGATGCTTAAAGCAGATTTATGTGCAGGGGCTCTCTGGGAACGTAAAGCAGTGAATTTAGCAGCTGAGTAGGGAAAACAACTACAAAGAGAGAAGGCTTGAGATGCCTTTCATATTTTTCTGGGTGCCATTGGAGGAGCTCTGATTGAAGGATAGCTGATGGCATTGGACCAAAGCTTCAGAACCTGGTTTCCCATTGATGGGCTTTTGATTGTGCTCTGATTGGTGTGACCTGGTTAGTATTACAAAGCAGAAGAGGGCAATAGTAAACTGCTTCTGCTATTCTCTTACCTTGAAAACTCTATGATGAGACAATCCAAAATTTAAAAAGTTATAGTGCTGGAAGACAGGATCCCCAGATCAGATATTTATTTATTTATTTATTTATTTATTCAATTTATATTCCGCCCTCCCCACACCAGCAGGCTCAGGGCGGATTACAACCACATACAATTAAAACACATTAAATAATTAATACCAGTTAAAACTATAAAACAGTCTAAGTCACACAGTTAAAAATACATACGTATATAAATAATCATAACGGCACAGCAACCAACCAACAAATCTTCACCCACCTCTAGAGCATCATAGTGGGGACTGTTTGCTAGATGGAGGCATTGCTAGTAGGGAGGGCATATTCTGTAATCTATCGGCCAGGGGGCTCCGCCTAACACCGCCCATATGCCTGGTGGAACAGCTCTGTCTTGCAGGCCCAGTGGACGGATCCTGCCGGGCCCTGGTCTTGTTAGACAGAGCATTCCACCAGGCTGGGGCCAGGACTGAGAAGACCCTGGCCCTGGTCGATGCCAGGGGGGCCTCCCTGGGGCCAGGGACCCTTAGCAGATGTTTATCACTAGAGCGAAGAGCCCACCCTGCTACCACCTCCAGTAGGCATGGCAGGGTGTCTGCTGGTGCTCTGGGTGGTCGGTACACCAGACAGACAGCCAAACTTTCCTCAGCACTCCACACCAGTCCCACACAATCAATGCCAGAGATCTCCAGGATGGGAAGCAGTCTGAAGGAGAAACCCTCTTGGATAAGGATTGCCACCCCTCCCCCCGACACTCCGTTCGAGACTGATGAAGGCCCAAGTATCTGGGGGGAGGAGGTCAGCTCACCTAAGGCGACTGTCTCGCCATCCCTCACCCAAGTCTCAGTCACACATACCAGGTCCATATTAGCTCCTGCAAAATTATCATGCAGAGTGCTGGTTTTATTGTTTATGGACGTGGTGTTGCACATCGTCGGTGTCAGAGGGGGATTTAACTTCCTAGCTCCAACTTTCCTTTCATGCCTAAGTCTCCAGGGTGGGTCTTAGCAATTTTCTTGCTGGAATTCCCCTGATGCAGATCAAGCTGCATTTAATCCAGGGGCCCTATGAGTTTATATCATAGGCCTGTATATCAAATATGGTGGAGGCAGGGGCCGATTACTTACAGCGGACATGAATAGATGCAAAAGGAATGCTGTGCGACACACATAATAGGAACATGAAATATGAGAAGTATGAAGCCAGGTAAGCTAGAAATCATAAAACAAGAAATGGGATATTTAAATATTTCAGTCCTGGGTGTGAGTGAACTAATGTGGATCAACTTAGGACATTTTCAGTCAGAAAACCACACAGTGTTTTACTGCAGAAATGAATTCAAAAGAAATGGTGAGGCGAGACATAGCACAAGCAGTCAAGAACTACAACACAAAGTCTGACCAAGTAATATCAATCAGACTTCAGTGAAAGCCTGTTACATAAACATTATTCAAGCTTATGCTCCAACTATAGTTGCTGAGAAGGAAGAAATTGAAAACTTTTACACAAGTGTCCAAGAAGAAATTGATTGTACACCTAAAGAAGATATGCTGATAATCACAGGTGATTGGAATGCAAAAGTGGGAGATAAAGCAGAATCAAACATAGTTAGAAAATTTGGACTAGGATCAGGAAATGAGGCAGGAATGCGGCTCATAGAATTTTGTGAAGGCTACAACTTGTTTATTGCTAATACATGCTTCAGGCAACCAAAAAGATGATTGTATATGTGGAAATCACCAGGTGACCAATCCAGGAACCAAATAGATTACATAATTGGAAGCAGAAGATGGAGAAGCTCTATTATGTCTGCTAAAACAAGACCGGGAGCTAATTGCGATACAGATCATGAGTTGCTAATATAAAAAATTAGAATAAAGCTGAAGAGAAACACTAAAAGACTCATAGTGCCAAAATACAATCTAAATAATATTCCTAAAGAATTTAAAGACTAGGTATGGAACAGATTTGCAATACTAAGTTTAATTGATCGTGAGCCAGAAGAACTATGGGCTGAAACCAGAGATATTATCAAGGAAGGACATGTAAAGACTATTCCTGTAGCCAAAAGAAAGGAGAAGTCTAAATGGATGAATGAGGAAACTATTAAAATTGCTATAGACAAGAAGCAAAAGCAAAAGGTAACAGAAATAGGATCAAAATTCTAAATGCAGCTTTTCAGCGACACGCATGCTGAGACTAAGAAATCTATTATAATAACCAGTGCAAAGAAATAAAAGACAACAACAAAAAAGGAAGAACAAAAAATATGTTACAAAAGATCTGAGCAATCAAAGGGAAATTCAAGCCACAGCTTGGGATGCTGAAAGATCAACATGGAAATACAGTATCTGATCCTGACAAAATAAAGGAAAGATGGAAACAATACACCAAATAAGTATACAAAAGAGATGTAAGGAATAGGATGACAGATACTTTCAACAAAAAACGTTTTGATGAAGAACCAGAAATCCTAGAAAGTGAAGTAAAAGCTGCACTCAAAGCAATTGAGAGAAACAAAGTAACCTGCATACCAATACAGCTATTTCAAGCTACAGAAATGGAGTCCATTAGAGTCTTAACAAGAATATGTCAACAAATATGGAAGACAAAACAATGGCCTACAGACTGGAATTGCTCAGTCTACATTCCAATGCCAAAAAAGGGGATGCCAAAGAGTGCAGCAACTATTGGACTATTGAATTAATTCCCCATGCAAGGTAAGTGTTGTTCAAAATTCTACAGCAAAGACTCTTACCACATATGGAATAAGAAATGACAAGATGTTCAAGCTGGATTCAGAAAAGGAAGAGGCACTAGCGATCACATTGCAAATTTATAATGGCTAATGGAGCATAACAGGGAATTTCAGAAGAAAATCAGCCTGTGTTTTATAGATTACAGCAAAGCTTTTGATTGTGTGGATCACCAAAAGCTATGGAGAGTCTTGAAAGAAATGGGGTGCCACAACATCTGATTGTTTTGATGCACAACCTGTACTCTGGACAAGAGGTGTCAGGACAGAATATGGGGAAACAGAATGGTTTCCGATTGGCAACACCCTCTTCTACAGCTGTACAGAGAATTTCATCATCTCTTTCATAAAGAGATCGACATGCTTCCATTGTTCCATTTATTGTGCTGGCAAGAAGTGTTAGCAATCAGACCCCTTCCCCGTGATAAAAGGGCAGTTTATGGATATGATTCATAAACCCCTTGCTATAAGTCCTAGAAACTGTCTGGCCCTAGGCCAGGAGACCAGAAAGTTATCAGGAGGACATGTATCAGAGGAGGAGTGATTGACTGATGGCATTCAAGACCCATAGAGAAGCAGAGATAAGGAGGCTTCTGAGAAAACTCCCTGCCTAATCCCATTAATGCCTTCCTCTAGCTCCTCTCTCCCACTTAACAAGATTCGGGCCCAGTAGCACCTTAAAGACTAACTAGATTCCAAGAGTATGAGCCTATGTATTGTCGAAGGCTTTCACGGCCGGAGAACGATGGTTGTTGTGGGTTTTCCGGGCTGTATTGCCGTGGTCTTGGCATTGTAGTTCCTGACGTTTCGCCAGCAGCTGTGGCTGGCATCTTCAGAGGTGTAGCACCAAAAGACAGAGATCTCTCAGTGTCACAGTGTGGAAAAGATGTAGGTCATTTGTATCTACTCAGGAGGGGTGGGGTTGAGCTGAGTCATCCTGTAAGAGTTTCCCAGGGTGTGGAATGCTAATGGCGGGAGGCTTCACTGTATCCTGAGGAGGTTCTTTTGCATATGGATTGGTACTTGATGTGCTAGTCTTCTCTGCAGGGCTATTGTCGGGGATAGAATGTTTTGTTAGCCTGGTGTTTTTCAGAACTGGAAACCATGCTTGGTTCATTCTTAAGGTTTCTTCTTTCCTGTTGAAGTTTTGCTTATGCTTGTGAATTTCAATGGCTTCCCTGTGCAGTCTGACAAAGTAGTTGGAAGTGTTGTCCAGTATTTTGGTGTCCTGGAATAAGATACTGTGCCCTGTTTGCGTTAGGCTATGTTCAGCCACTGCTGATTTTTCAGGCTGTCCAAGTCTGCAGTGTCTTTCATGTTCTTTTATTCTTGTCTGGATGCTACGCTTTGTGGTCCCGATGTAAACTTGTCCACAGCTGCAGGGTATACGGAATACTCCTGCAGAGGTGAGGGGGTCTCTACTGTCTTTTGCTGATCGTAGCATCTGTTGTATTTTTCGGGTGGGTCTGAATATTGCTTGAAGGTTATGCTTTTTCATAAGCTTTCCCATGAGTATGAGCCTACTCTTCTACCATGCTACCAACCATGCTAACTACCTGAAACGAATTAAAAACAGTTTTGGAAGGATAGCCATGTTGATCTCAGGTCAAAGAGTAAGATCTGGGTCCAATAGCACCTTAAAGACCAACTAGATTCTCAATGAATGAACTTTTCAGAGTCAAAGCTTGAGCTTGAGCTTTGACTTGGGAATGCTCATACCTTAGAAATCTAGCTGGTCTTTAAGCTTTGACTCTGGAAATCTCATACTTTGGGAATCTAGATTGTCTTTTAGGTCCTATTCAGCCCAGATACTGCTAATTAAAAACATTTACAGTTAGAACGGAAATAAAATAACCACCCCCAGTCCCTCTCTCCCTCCCCCTTTAAAGATGCTTACCATTCCAGTCTCCTCAAAAATTATGGCAAGTAGCAAACTTTGCAGCACCTACTGAATATCTCCAAAGTGGGGGCTTCCTTCCTCTCTTCAGAGAAAGGAATCTTGAAATTGCCTTGTGCTAAGTCAAAGAATCTGTCTGCGTCGCCCAGTTTTATCTGCTCTGCTCAAGGTCAAAGAAAAGCAATGATCTTACCACATAAGAACTTACCACATAAGATTCTTTTTACTGGAGTTGGCAGGATTTGAACCCGGTACTTTGACCACTGAGTCTGGAACTTGACCACTGAGCGAGACCTGACTGTCTTCATAAATAACAATGGGGCAGTAATGGTAACAGGGGCTTTGCACAATGGGAAATCCTGTTGTATTTCAATTTCACAGACAATTTTTAAAGGGAAATTCCTTCTGGACACAGAAACCAACTTATCAATAAAAAGAATACAGTGATGTTTACTGCATCTCTTTTCTCACACAGAGAGGTTGGTAAAGAAGCTGTGCTGGGAACTCAAAGGGCTTTCTTTCTTCTTCTTCTTCGTTAGCTATAAAATGCGGCGAAATGTTTCATTGCAAATTACTACCATGGCCTAATTAGCCCTGGCCTGGCAACCCAGCCTCCTGACACCATAGAATGCGACTGTTACTTTCGTTATAATGAAAAACGTTTATAACTAGGTATAAAAATACAGCCTTTAATGATGTCTTCGTTTCAGCAGTTTTTAAGAGAAATGTGCTAACATTAATAATTAAAAAATTCACTCACTTTGCTGGAACTATTCAGCTGAGCCACTGGGTGCTTTGTGGAATCAGTTTGATATAAGAAACTTCGGCTAACTGGGTCACACAAAGCTGCCTTGTACTGAGTCAGGCAGGCCCTTGGTCTATCAAAGTCAGTATTATCTTCTTTGGCCCTTTTTGCACTTATGGTTGAAACCATCATTTATGAACATTTGCTGAGATTGCAATGGCTTTGGCACGACACCCCCATGTTTCACACTGTCCAAGGCAGTTTCAATTTGGTGTCTTGTTTTTCATTTTAGATGGGCTTTGAAGCCTTGGTGCAGTTTCGAGCTTTCGGGGCTTTGCAATTCACATCACACTTTTTAAAAAAAACTTTGGGCAGGCGTAGTAACATTGCAATGTTGGAACCCATACCCCCTCCCCGGTATTTGCTGATTGGGCTGTCCCATGCCCACTGGAGAGGCAATTGATGGCGGAGTTCTGGGGGAAAATATATACTTTTTGTTTGTTCCACTCTCATTTTTTTAAAGCCAAGCCAGGAAAGGGTTAAAATGCTGATGTTTCCTCCCCTCCCTGCCTCTTTGTTTTGCAAAGGGCTGCTAATGGAAGACACTGGAGGGAGGGAAAAGCAGCCATTTAACCCTTTCCTGGCTTTTAAAGCCAGGAGGGAATAAGCAGCAATGTTAAGAATAGTTCCTGGCTTTGAAAAAAAATGAGAGAGTGCATGCATACCCAGGAGGAAGGAAGCCAACAGAGAAGCAGCCTTCTGACTGTGGCCTTCAAAATAAAATTGCAGTATGTCCACAGGGGGAAAAATTGGGGGATATCATGGACAAACATTGGTATTGCATCCCATGACTACCTTGCAAGTATGAAACTCCTGCAAACATGGGAAGCAGAACAGATACTGAAATGCTTTAAAGTCCCAGTGCGAAAAGGACTAGACAGGGATCTTTCACATCACCTGCTACCAGATCCTTTTAATTGGAGATGCTGGCGATCGTTTGCATGCACTTTCCTACTAAGATGCACTGAGGTCATTAATTCCAGTTTTGGTAGGACTTGATCTATTGTTGCCAAGTAGGCCCCCTCCCCTGCTTTGAAGCCTGCTATGAACTGTGTTAAAATTTCCTGCGTTGCTGTTTTACTGCTACACCAAAGACTGCTTTGCACGTGTGTGTTCTGGTACACGTGTCAGTTTCCTGCCTGCGTGTCAATTACCTTGCTGCTGCAATAGACTGTGTAGTTTACTGACTCCATGTTTGGTTAACTGCACAAAAGGACTCTCTTTCTGGGCAGCCCTGCCCTGACCTGTGTCTGGACTTCCCAGTGTGCGTTTGGACTGTGTTACAAGTGTGCCCCGTGCCTGCACTGCCATCTACCACGGACCGTGCCTGTTCCCTGCTTTGGACTGTGTTTTAAAGTGTTGTTCCCGCTGCCTCCATGGAAGCCTGCCTCATATGGGCCCAAGCCGCTGCTAGCAGCCGGGCGCCTGCCGGGGAAACCTCCAGCGAACCTGGCTAGGCGCTCCCTGGTCAGTTCCCGCCTGGAGCCTCCCGCGGGTAGGTCGCCGAGCTTGCCCTTGCTACCGGGCAGCCTGCTATCCAGCCCCAGCTATGCCCAGCCGGCATCCATGTTCTCAGGCACCCAGAAGACCCAGAGGAAGAGACTGCTTTGAGAAGCCATTTCGGCGAAGCGGGCACACCACGTCCGCAGCGAGAGCCCCTCGCCCCGCTCTGCATATCTTAGGAGCCGCCCCGGAGAAGGAACTAAGTGCCGACCATCCCAAGCACTTAGAGAATGCATCTCAAAGAAACCTCCGCATTCCAAAGCTGATGACATCAGGACAAGCCCTGTCCGCTGGAACATCCTTTCAGCCCACTTGGATTTCCCCCTCCCTCTTTTGTCCCCTCTTCCTGAGGTGTCACTTATCACAATCTGATTACCAAAGTGGCCCATCCAAGCCATTCAGTAGCCCATTAGACCCTTTGTTTTAATCTGTGGGAACCACCAAGTACAGCACCAGCCCCAGGGTACGTTTTGGGGTATTTAAGCTGGTCTCCCAGACCACTCGGTGCTTAGGCCATTCCTATCCAGACTTCCTTGCTGTCCGTCTGTGGTTCCAGTGCTGGCATTGGGCCACCTCGCTGTTGTGTCTCTGCTTCGCTTCAGGATAAGTGAGTATTCCCCCTATCATCGTTGGGAACCAGCTAATGCGAACGTCTCTGTATTTCCTACTCTGTATTTCTTAGACCTTGTATGTTCTTTGTATGATTGTGCAAGCTAGGCTTACGCTACACTCAATACACGTGTTTGGACCTTACTCCTTGTCTGCCTCTTTTTCACTAGAGTGTCTGGGATCGGGACCTCCGTAAACATAGGTTATGATCCTCGCTTAATATTAATAGTTACAGACTGCTACAGCTAATTCCCCATTATAATAAAGAGCAGTTCTGGTAACAGTTTACTGGTGGAGAATGCGGGCATAACCCAGTTCGTGTGAATACACGTGAGTCGACACGCGTGTCTTCGGCGAACTGACTTAGAGGAAAATTTTCCAGACCTCAGTGTAAAGAGCGCAATTTAGCTCAGGGAATTAAAAGTGTGAATGTGTGTGGCTCCAGCGAGCATTTCTATCTTGTGGGTTGGCTTTTCCCCCATTTCCTCCTTCAGCCAGCTTTGGACTACTTGCCTTTTGTGGTGCACCGCGAGGCCCTCCAGCCGTTATAACCGGTGTACTGTGGGTGAGGACCTCTGAACTGGTGAAGTTCCTGGCCACTTTCCGGGCCGCCTAAACGCGTCTATGTGGGTGGGATCCCAGAAGTAGGCACTATAGATTTATATATATCCTGAAGCAGCACATATAAAATTCTCTTCCGCCCTCCCCCGTCTCTCCTAAGTCCGTCCAAACCCCGTTCCTGCCAGCACTTAGGCTTCAATCCCCGCTCCGGAGGAAACGTGAAGGGATCGTTAGTCCGTTTGGTTAGTTAGCTTTGGGAATCTAAAGCCAGGTTCCTGAAGCCCCGCGGCAGCCGGCTGTACCGTGCTTAAGAGTTTTAAGGTAGACTCTTGGGCGCCTTTCCGCTTGCGAGTTTTAAGTCAGACTCGCGAGCGCACCTCGCTTGGGAGTCAGTGGGACTCTTGGGCACACTTTTGCTTGGGAGTTGTTAGAACTCTTGAGCGCACCTCGCTTGGGAGTACAGTAAGCTTTACTCCTGAGCAATTTTGCTTGGGGACGTGCAGTGGCAGTCCTTGAGCGCATTTAGTCTTTTGGTCAGGGCTTGGAGACAGTTTAACCGTTTGTCTCTGAGCACGAGGCCTGGGGACACTTTGAGTTTAGTTCTTGGGCAGAGAGCTTGAGAGCATTTGCAGCTTCTGAGCAGAGGCTTGGGAGCATTTCTGGTTGCCTGAGCAGAGGCTTGGGAGACCCCTTAATTGCAGTTCCTGAGCAGAGGCTTGGGGACACTTTTTGGTTTCCGAGTATAGGCTTGGGAGACCCCTGAGCTTTAGCTTCTGAGCAGAGGCTTGGAAGCGCTGAGAATTTTGTTCTTGGGCTTAGAGAGCTTGAGAGCACCCTCTGAGCCAGTAAACTTTTCCTGGTCCCGTGGCTTGTAGGCAAGCTTGAAACGGGAATAGGAATTTTCCCTTCTCCCCCGGTGGAGAAGAACCGAGTGTAGGACCCTTAAAATACCCTTGTGAACCTAAAAGTAGGACCTTAAAACCCCCTGGTAAAAACCCTTGAGGACCTGAGGGAAGGATAAACCTCCCAAAAGGAACATAGAGAGGAAGAAGTTGTTAAAACCCTTGAGCAGCTTTAATCGCCCCACCCCTGGTGTCGCTGATCCACTCTTTAACCACCCCCGAGATCAGCCTTAAACTAAAAAGAAAAATGTACCGGGCAAACCCCACCGTGCCCCGCCTGGAGAAGTGGCTAGTGAAGAAAGGAGATTGCCCTTGGGAAGCCGGTTCCTTCAAGGGACCCGACCCACTCCAGATAGTTAGAAGCGCCTTCCAGGACTTTTGTGACAAGGAGAAACCTAGGTCTAGCAAAAAGGACAGATATGGAGCCTGGGCACTTTTCACCGCCCTGCAGGACAGTGTGTCCCTAATTAGCAAGTTGCAAACAGCACAGGAGGAGTTAGAGGAGAGGTCAAAACGAGAGCAGGACGCCTTGCGCCTAGAAATCCAGACTCTCAGGACCAAGCTAACCGACCAGGAGAGAGAACATGAGGAAAAGGCAGTTGAGTGGCGCGCCGAACGCGTCAATTTCATATTAGAGAAGCAAGGACTAACTACCGCCCTCCAGGACGCTCAGCACAAGGCTGAAGCGGCCACCGCTCGTGCCGATATGGCTGAGCACGCATTAACTGAGGGACAAGAAGAGATTACTAAGCTCACCCATGCCGCCCGGTTCATGGCGGACCACAACCAGTCTAAAACCGCAGCCGCGGACCATTCAGCTTGTAAGAGGGAGCTAGAGGCCCTAAAGCGACACTTGGGGATGCAACAGGCCGTAATTTCCGCCATGCACCCCTCAGCCCTCTTGGCCCTCCCAGAAGATAGTAAGGATAGCTGGGCATCTCAGTCGTCCCAACCCGAGGAAGCCCCACAGCCCCTCCATCCAATAGCCACCAAGGAAATTGTATCCATGGACGAGGATGGCAGGAAAACAGACCGGGTCGTTAAGGAAACCCGCAATTGGAGGCCCGATGAGCTCCAAGCCATAGCAGATCGCATGGGACCCCTAAACCGAGACACCGCCATCCAGTGGTTCACCCATGTGACCACCTCTCAGCCTTCCGCTAGTGGTTCCGATGTGGCCCAACTGGCCCGCCAATGCGCCGCCCCTGAGATAGTTTCGGCCCTCAATGCCTATATTTCTAACCGACGGTTAGCCACACGCAGCCAGTATGGAGCAATTAAGGAAATTTGTGCATTCCTGTGGCCCACCAAGAGCTTGAAAGCCCTGTATATTGCGGAGTCCCAGAAACACGGGGAGGACCCAGAGGCATACTTAGCTAGGAAGCAGCTTCTCGCTGAGCTAGCAGACGAAGTGGACCTAGATGCAAGCGATGTACCCGACTTTGACGAGTTAGAATTCAGGAGAGCAGTCTTAGATGGACTCAATAGTACCACCCGCCTAGCACTAGCAGGAGTGGAGCCCGGGAGCATCTCATGGGGAGACCTGGAAGCTCGCATCAGAAGCATTGCTGGCCTGTTGCGAGAAACCGGCGCCATCCGCCATGTGAAGCCCCCGGCCTCTCGTAGGAAGGAGAGCGAGCCGATAAGTGCAGTCACCTATGCCAATCATGGCCCCCACTCACAATACCGACCACAGGGACGCAGCCCGTACCCGGAGGCAAGGGGAGGAATCCTGAGGGGAAGGAGCGGCAGCTTTAACCGGGGAAGGGGACCGAGGGACTACCGCCCGGGAGTCTCCTTTGCGCCCGCCCCGAGTTACAGTTCCTCCTCCCAGCAAGGACCCCACGAGCCCCGACTACAGGATGCACCCATAGCCCCTTCTCACTCGCGAGCATCGCACCCGTACCACCATCAGGTCTACCCGCCTCCAGATCAGTCTAATGCTTGGGGAGCATCGCAGGGCGACCACGAGGGCTACCGGGACCGCGGCAGCACGCCCCAGTCCAGGGACTCCCTCCGTTGGGAACTTTGGATGCGCCTCAAAAACATTGGAGCGAACATGGAGCTCTTCGACGGAAAGCCCACGTCCGTTCTAATGAAGGCGATCATGGAGTGGGAAGACCAGCAGCAGCCCCCAGTACCTCCGTCGGCGCCCCCTTTGCCGCCAGACCCTCCCTTCTCGAGTCCCCCGATAGCTGCGGTTCGAGAACGCCCGAGCCCCAACAACCCCTTTAGAGGAAGCGCCGCTTCCACCGACCAGAGTGCAGGATCAGAATAGGGTTGCCCCGAGTCCCAGTCTCCCTCCGTGGGCATAGTTGCCAAACTAAAGCCGGACACATGGGGGAGACCGACAGTGAAGGCAGGGATCGGGACTCCCGGGGAAAAGAAGAAGCCTGCCACCCTCCTCATAGATACCGGAGCTTCACTTAATATACTCCGGCCCACCTTAGTCACAACGGGAACTCAGACCCCCACAACCATGCAGCTCGCCGGTTTTGGAGGCGGCACGCAGGAATCCCCGGTCTGGCAGGATATCCCCCTCTCCGTTGGGAACCTGGCCACCCGGATTTCGGCATGCGCAAACCGAGGAGAAGATGATGGGCTTTTGGGCATGCCATTTTTCCGTGCCGAGGGACTGACCATTGACTTAGCGAACGGGCTCCTGTGGCGCATCCCGGGAGGCCCAGACTTTGTTAATGCGGTCCATCGATGTGCAGCCCTCAAGGCCCCCCTTCCTCTCGCCCCCATCACAGGAGACCCCTGGGTTCAGGACTTTCCCGAAGTGTGGGTGACAGATAAAGCCGAGTGTGGGATAGTGAAGGGCGCCTGCGTCCTGATTGAAGGAAAGGACCCCCCTCCCCAAAGACAGTACAAGTACCCAGCAGAAGCTGAGGCAGGGATAGCCAAGACTATAGAAGGACTCCTTGAGTGGGACGTCATACTCCCGATGCAGTCCATCTGCAACGCCCCATTGTGGCCAGTTCTGAAAGCAGATGGAGTGACCTGGAGAATGACGGTCGACTTCCGTGCCCTGAATGCCACCACCCCTCCAGTTGCCCCGGTTGTGGCCAAGTATAATGAGATCCTAACGGCCATTGCCGCTGGGTCCCGGTTCTACTCGGTCATAGACCTGGCCAATGCCTTCCACTCTATCCGGTTGCATGAGTCTTGCTGGTACAAGTTCGCGTTCACTTTCCGCGGCCAGCAATACGCATTCAAGCGGACACCCCAGGGATTCCACTCCAGCCCCAGCATTTGTCATGCCCATGTAGTTCAGATGTGGGAACGCCTCCAACCCTCCTCGAGGCCCCACGTACTGAGCTACGTGGATGACATTTTAGTCCACGCCCCCACGGAAGAATTAGCCCGCCAAATCACCAGGGAAGTCCTGGAACTCCTCCGCGAGACTGGGTTCAAGGCAAGCAGGGAAAAGGCCCAATTGGTTCAGACCAGCGTCAAGTACCTGGGTCTGACCCTGGGACCCGAGGGTCGCACCCCGGACGCCCAGCGAATGGAGGTCATTTCCAAGCTGCCTGCACCCACCGATGTCCCCTCCCTCAGAGCCCTTCTAGGAACTTTTAACTTTTCCCGAGACTTCATTGAGTCCTTTGCAGACAAAGCTCGCCCCCTTTATGCTCTCCTCAAGAAGAACACTCCCTGGGAGTGGGGACCGGAGCAACAGACAGCCTTAGCCGAGCTAAAGCGCAGCCTGGCCGCAGCCCCGGCCCTAGCCCATCCAGATGTAACTCAGCCATTCTTTATTCAGCTGGCAGTATCAGACAAGAGCATAGGAGCCACGCTCACCCAGCAGCAAGCGGGGACCGCTAGAGTAGTAGCCTATGCCTCTCGCAACCTAACCGCAATAGAGACTAAGTTCAGCCCATGCGAGAAGACATGCCTTGCTCTAGTTTGGAGTCTGACCCATTGGGAATTTATCATAGGAGGCTCCCGTACAATAGTTCAAACTACTCACACGCCCCTCAAATATATCCTGTCGGGAAAAATACAAGACGGACAAGTCTCAAACGCCCGCATAGCACAGTGGACCCTGGCCCTGGTCAACCGCGGAGTAGAATTTAAAAAGGAGACCACCGAGCCACCAGCCCCATATGGCCTATTGGTAACCGGGACCGAGCACGAGTGCCCCCTGGACCCGCCACCACAGGTTGTCTGGCTAGTCACCTGGGGGGTCCCGCTAGAGGAAGCCCGACAGAACGGCTTCACATGCTGGTTCTGTGACGGCTCCTCCTTTCACGTTGGAGGCTCCCCTCGGACAGGCTACGGCGCCGTGCGAGTGAGCGACGCCCATACTCTCAAAGGTCCAGCCCGCCCCCATTCCAGCCAAGCGGCTGAGGTGCAAGCGCTTCTGGCAGTGCTTGAGTTTGAGCCCCCAGAAAGCCCACTTGCCATTTACACAGACTCGGATTGGACGGCCAAAGCCGCCACGGTCTGGCTCCCGGTGTGGCAGAATCAGGGGTGGAGAGCCAGCGATGGGAAACCCGTAGCCCACCTACAGCTATGGCAGCAGGTAGCAGCACTCCTCCAGTCCCGCTCAGGCCCAACGCAGGTGACCCATGTCAAGGGACACCAGAAGACGAACTCAGAGACCGCTTACTGGAATGACCAGGCAGACCTTGCAGCCAAGGCAGCCGCCACTGAAAATGCTCCCCTACCGGAATCAGCCACCGACTGTCCCCTCCGCCCTGTCACCACTCGAGCACAAGCCCGCAGCCAAGCTCAGGGAACCGCAGGAACACTAGACCTAGCACAACTGCAACTATCTGACCCAGAAATAACTGACCTCCTAGCCGCAGGAAGGGATCAGACAGGGAGACTCATGATCAGAGAAGAGGAAGGCATAGTTTGGGCAGTAGATGCAGCCGGCGAACGCCATTGGGTAGTGCCATTGGAAGTTAGGGCTGACCTAATTCAGTTTGTCCACGAGCAGGGACACCGAGGCAAGGATCTGACTCTGGAAAGGGTAAAAGAGGTTGGTTGGTGGCCTGGCATGCGCACCGAAGTAGCGCAATGGGTAGACAACTGTCTGTCCTGCGCTATGGTCAATGCAGACCCCACCGGACCTAGAGCCCCCCTCCAGCATCAGAGAATTGACGGACCCTGGGCTCGCATACAAATTGACTTTATCGGCCCCCTTCCCCCCACTGCTCGCGGCAATCGCTACTGCCTCACTGTCATAGACCCCTTCAGCAAATGGGTCGAAGCGTTTCCGTGCAAGCGCAACAATGCAGCCACCACAGCCAAACTACTATTCAACAATGTCTTTTCAAGATGGGGCATTGTGCGAGTCATGGACTCCGATTTAGGCTCACACTTTATCGGAGAAGTTACACAGGAGCTTTGTAAAGCACTGGGCATCCAGCAACGGTTCCACATAGCCGGCAACCCTCAGGCTTCAGGCGCCATAGAAAGAACCAACCGGACCCTCAAGGAGGCTCTCCGCAAGATGGTTCGCTCCTCCGGGAGAGACTGGGATGAAAAACTCCCCATAATCCTAATGGCCATTAGAGGCACTACCGCAGTTCACGGGCTCACACCCCATATGGTAATGACAGGGCGAAGAATGCAGCTCCCGGAAGCCTTCTGGCTAGATACGCAGCTCCCTTCCGATATGCAGCCTGTAGTGATTAATGATGCTTGGGTCCAGGATCTGCTCTCATCCATACACGCCGTCCACATGCAAGTGGCCCAGAAGTTGGGCACAGCTCAGAAGGATATGGACCGCAAATTAGGATGGGTCAGGAACCCCAGGCAGTGGGAGGAAGGACAGCTCGTCCTATACAGGAAGTTCTCGCAAAAGGCGCATTCACTAGCAGCCAAGTGGCAAGGCCCAGTCCCTATCACAAAAAGAGTCTCCCCAGCTGTCTATCAGGTAGCCATCCAGAGAAAGACAGGAGGAACATGGCTAAAATACTTTCACGCCTCTCAATTAAAAGAATGGAGAGGGAAGCCGCTGCAAACCGCCCCTCCTGTGTATGACCCTGGGGGAACCGCCACCAGCCCAGCCCCCCTCTGCCCAGTGATTCGCCAGATATCCCTTCACCCTGGGCCAGAGATACCCTGTGTCCCCTTAGATAAGACCTTTGTAGCTTTAGTATAAAAGAAACAGTAGAACATGAAGATGTAAGAGTTTTTCCAATTCTATTCTTTAACTTCACTAGGCGGGCCCCACAGTTGGGACCCTTAGGGAAAGACACGGCAATCAAAGCCAAATAGGACCACCACCGAAAGTGATTCTCAATTGGATTGTAAGCCGCATGTTCGGGAAAAATTGCACAGGCAAAAGAGATTTGCTGTGTGAAAGTGGTTGGAGAGGCTTTAGCCCAGAGGTGAATGCATTCTTTCGAACATAGTGGAACCACCAAAAAAGGTGATCCCTGTATTCGAAAATATATCACCCGCCGTGCTGGTGAAGATCCCGCATCTACGTAGATTCGGGGTCTCACCTGCCAGACCCACGCTTTCGCATGATGGTCGGCTTTGGCTTTGAGGGCCGTGCCTCCCCTGGAAAAGGATCCCCAGATAGCCCAATATCCCTCTTTTACTAATGTTCATATTCGTCATGGTGAGTTGCTATACGGCGCCACCACTTAGTACGCTTTAGTGCAAAGGTAAAAGACCCGCCAGTATTTTGTAAATATGTTACCTCTGGAATGTGTTATTGGGGTGCGTTCGCCACGCACAAGGGGCAGCGTACCTCATTTACATAGCCAGAATCCCCCGCGCCAAGACGACCCCTGAATAACCCAGACCCAGTGGCGCCCGCAGATCTCGGCCGCCTCCGCCGCTTTTCGATAAACGCCGCCGAGCGCCTTCGGCTCCACTTCGGCCCTTTCCGCCAGCGGCCGCCCGCCCCACGTAATCTTTTCCCTTGCCCGTACCGCACAAGGGAAAAGAAGGGGGGGAGACATGTTGAAGTTTTAATGAAGCCCTGCCAGGCCTTCCAAGTGAGGGCAACCCAAAAGTACCCCACACCCGTATGCCTCTTGCTCCATGTGTTTTTCTTTTTTTGCTCAGTGCATTTTTCTTTTGCTCAGTATTTTTCCTTTTTGCCCGGTGTATCGTTTTTCTCTTAACTAGAAGATGGGGCCTCCCGAGGGAGTCCCCCCCAAAAATTGGTTGTCCTGCAAACATATGACGAAGGCCTATTTTTGAAGAATTAAAACGAGGGCCCCCGTCTGCAGCAACCCTTATAGTCAATGGAAGTCGCTCTTTAGTTTTTTTTCCATTTTAAAACGGCAAGGCCAGGCCGAGCCGGACCGACAGCTCTCAGCCCGCAAAATAAAAATAGCCCGCCACCGAGCAAGGGGCACCTGAAGGCCACATAGTCCAGGCACCCAGGGACCCCTGGGGCGAGTTTGCATAATCCCGCCTAACGTTCAGCCGACCCTTGCTCGACGCAAAGACGTCCCCCCTGAAATATACACGCTTTAGAAAGAAACCTCCGCACAGGAGCTCCCCAGAGCAACAAGCTGGAAGGCTCGCTTAGTGCTCCGGGACTTCTCGTTCGAGCCCCAATCAGTAACAGTGCTGGCAGAAATACGCCCTCCCTCTTTTTCCCTGCTTCACTTCATTTATTTTGCTGCAACAAACTCAGGGAACCTGTACTTATATCCGCAGGTCTCCCCAGGATATTTTCGGCACAGAAAGGAAAAAGAAGGCCAGGAGATGAGGCACCTGGCTACCCTGTGTTTGCTCGTGCTGGCAGGCACCCTAATAGAGGGACGCCCGTCCAAATTAATGCCCTACCCCCACTGGAGATGTATCAACACCCTGGCAGGAAATGAAATGATGGTCTGCAAAGTTGTACAGCAGAGCAATATGACCACCCCCACGGATCGCACTAACTTCCGCAGTTGTGAAGAGCAGTGGATCCGACCCCCAGAGCTTGTTATTTTATGTGTGGGAGTAAAAACTCTGTCCCAAGAATTAGTGTGTTACTCGCCTACTGATACAGTTTCACCTCTTGCTCCAATTCCATGTATGTTTCTTCCCCGTATAAGGCCAGCCCCCACCGCAGTCCCGGTGGTAGACAAATATACCACCCCTGCCAACTTCGAAACCTCGCCATTTGTCACTGAGGCTTTCGGACCATACTGTGAAGTTATTTTAGTGTCGGCCGCAGTATGGAAGGCAGGAGACCCCTTTAGAATGACCATCCTACTAGGCACCACTACCACTGAGTCTGCATCAGTCACTATCACGCCCCCTTCAGGCGCAGTTCTCTCCTTCACTATAGAACGCTGGGAGAACTTGACCTGGATTGTAAAAGAGGAAGACCTAGCCAAACACGGCCCACCCGATTGGATACTGGTTCAACAGACGCCCGAATGCCAAACCAAGCCCCTTGTAGAGAAATTTCACCGGCTTGGGCTGATCTTTGTAAATTTGACTCATGAACCAGGCAATTATTCCCTGCTGATCCGGACCTAGGGGACCCACACCATCCAAATTGACCCTTTGATTGCTAGCAATGAACAATTAAGCCAAGGCGGCACGCATATAGTGGGCTCCCATGTTTTGAAAACTGACATTCGAGAGAGAGTTCTAGTCCGCCCGCAAATGTCTTTAAAAGAGATCCGCATAGACTTAGCTGAACTAAATATAACCCAGAGGCTGCCGCAGTGCGCTCCCTATCTGGAGGCCGGTAGCAAGGGTTGGAATGCATGGCTACAACTGTGGATCGATCCCTCCCCCTCTCTCTCGCGTGCCAGACGAAGCATTGCCGACTGGACTGCTCCTGCAGCCGGAGGCTTAGCAATCATGGATTCGGTCAACATTGAGACTCTCGCTAATAAGTTTGCCCATGTCACGACTAGCATCTCCGACTTAGGTAAACCGGTGGTGCAGTCCCTAAATTCCATTTTGAATGGGCAACACGAGATCAGCTCCATTTTAGTTAACTGGGAGAGTCAAATTGAAAGAGATTTTTCTCTGCTGCTCAAAGGGACACAGTCTTTTGAACGCAACGTGTCAATAGCCATGGCATGTATGCAAGCCCAACAATTAAATCAGGCTGTGGCCATGGGGCTAATTCGGCAAGCCACGGACGGGCACTTGCCCCTGGAAATTAAAAGATTGATTATGCCCAAATTGTCACCCATAGGAGCTTGAATCCTGGTGGTCTCTCGTAAATTCCTCATTCTCACCGACCACCCAGGAGCTTAAATTATTTTTATTAACGGCCAGTGCGCACGAGTCATTCCACGTGTATCCAGTCGTGCCTCTGGGACTCCAAGTCAGCGACACCGAAGTCCTCTACGCCCGCCACCCCGACCATTGGGCCCGCTTCACCCCGACCGGATGGCAGCTCGTCAGCCTCCAAGGGTGCCAGCATCGAGACCAGACCGGCTTCACTTGCCAGGACCAAGCCTTTGCACCTCATCACCCCTGTGTAGCCCCGCAAGTCGACGCCCTCAACGAGTGCTCTTTTGAGGTCGTCCGGGAGAATAGCTCCGCTGTGGTCTACCTTGGGAAAGGATGTGCCTGCGTGCGAACGGCCTGCGACTTTGTGATCCTGAACTCGTTCCAGCTGAAGCCCGTGATCCCGGGAGTCAACCGCTGCTTCTGCAACCTGTCTTCGGTAGCAGCCTGCGACTTCACCTACACGGTACCGGTCTGGACCCAAGAAGAGATCCTGGTGGCACCCTCCATCTATCGGTATGTGAAGCCTGTCGCCCTTGGCATCGGTCTGGAATTAATCCACGAGCTCCTGGCACACCCGCAGCTCCACCGCACCCTCCAGAGCATCCAGAGGGACGGGGACACCACTGCTTTGGTTGTGTCCCACAACGGAAAGGAGATTTTGGATCTTGTCCAGCGGATTAAGACCACCGGCGAGCATTCCTGGTGGGAGACCCTCTTTGGTTGGAGCCCCACTGCCACTGGAATTTACAATTTGGCGTTGCACCCGATCGTTGTGATTTTGGCCTTTCAAGTTTTATTATGTGCCTCATTACTTTATTTGGGCTGTTGGAGCCGCCGACAGCTCCAGCAACTCCAGCTGTCTTACCGTTTGGATCATTACAACCCCGACCTCCTCCTGCCCTAATGGTTATTCTTGGCGCCCTCCTTTAACCCTTGTTTGCTTTATTGCTTGTGCCGGTATGGACTATGATTATGTTTATTACTATGTGTACGGATCCTGCACCGGCCCCATGGACGCTCTGCTGCCGGACACCGCTCCGAGGCCCTCCTGTGGACTAGGGGGGGGACATATTTCTCGGCCTCCCAGCCCACGGCCTGCCTACGAACGACCGCCAGCAACGCCACCGCCATGAGGGCTAGAACTGTGTGCCTGAAGCCCTTCTCGCCGCCTGCCGACCCTGCTCTGCGGATTGACGCAGACAGCAAGGGGGGGTGGAAGTGTGTTTTGGAGCACACGAACTGAGCTTGCTTGTTCTTGTAAATATGCAACCCAGTCCAGCAGCTGTACTGCGGACTGAGCCGTCTGTGATCTTTGTTGCTCTATTGTTTTATGAATTTCTTCTCACTGCTTTTTATGAATTTTACTCCCATGAATTTAGCCCCGAACTAGTCCCCCCCCTCTATCTATTGCAAGTGCGCCCATGAACTCTATCTCGATGAATTTGATTTTAACCTTAGGAATTGCCTTTTTAACCTGACTCCCTCCGCCGAGGTAATTCTAGCATATCTATTATTTTATGAATTTGGTTTTAACCGGGACCCCTTCTGAACGGTCCCTTTTAAAGGTTATTTTATTTCTGATTTTAAGTTCGATGAATTTGGTTTTAATCTGACTATATGAGTTGGTCTTTTAATTGCAGAGTTTATTTTTCTGCCCCCATGAGCCCTTCCGCCGCCTACCCCTCATGAATTGTTTCCACGCACTTGCTTTTATTCTTGCTGCTTTTGACTTCATGAACTATTGCTTTTAATCACATATATGTATTTATGATCTTAGCCATGTATGAATTACTCTACCCTTGATGAATTATGCCATGCTTGCACATTTCACTTTACCCTGTATGAATTGCTTTTAGTTGTCCCTGCTTTTAATCCTATGTATTTATGATTTTAATTATCCATGAATTGATCCATGTATATGAATTGCTCCTGGTTTTTAGTGCTTTTAATCCACCATGAATTACGTATGAATTACCTTCAATCATGAATTAATCGATGTACACAATTATGAATTATTGCTATTTATATGCATGAATTGATCATTGCTGCCTACTACTATGAATTACTATTGCTATGAATTATTACTATTTATTCTGACGATTGCACTTAGCACACCCCCTGGTGTGAACCCAGAGACCTGCAGCCCATTGGCTGATCTAAATTGCACTTATTCGGTTAGGTGGTTCTCCAAACTAAATTTTTGAGTGACGCCTCCCCCTCCTTCCCTTCCCACTCCTTCTTCGCTCGAAGCTCGACCACCGGACATTGCCGACCACCTCACCTTTGAAGTCAAGTTCGGAGACCCGCGCGCCTGACGTCACGGGGTCTCCGAGGGGGGGAATTGTTGCCAAGTAGGCCCCCTCCCCTGCTTTGAAGCCTGCTATGAACTGTGTTAAAGTTTCCTGCGTTGCTGTTTTACTGCTACACCAAAGACTGCTTTGCACGTGTGTGTTCTGGTACACGTGTCAGTTTCCTGCCTGCGTGTCAATTACCTTGCTGCTGCAATAGACTGTGTAGTTTACTGACTCCATGTTTGGTTAACTGCACAAAAGGACTCTCTTTCTGGGCAGCCCTGCCTTGACCTGTGTCTGGACTTCCCAGTGTGCGTTTGGACTGTGTTACAAGTGTGCCCCGTGCCTGCACTGCCATCTACCACGGACCGTGCCTGTTCCCTGCTTTGGACTGTGTTTTAAAGTGTTGTTCCCGCTGCCTCCATGGAAGCCTGCCTCATATGGGCCCAAGCCGCTGCTAGCAGCCGGGCGCCTGCCGGGGAAACCTCCAGCGAGCCTGGCTAGGCGCTCCCTGGTCAGTTCCCGCCTGGAGCCTCCCGCGGGTAGGTCGCCGAGCTTGCCCTTGCTACCGGGCAGCCTGCTATCCAGCCCCAGCTATGCCCAGCCGGCATCCATGTTCTCAGGCACCCAGAAGACCCAGAGGAAGAGACTGCTTTGAGAAGCCATTTCGGCGAAGCGGGCACACCACGTCCGCAGCGAGAGCCCCTCGCCCCGCTCTGCATATCTTAGGAGCCGCCCCGGAGAAGGAACTAAGTGCCGACCATCCCAAGCACTTAGAGAATGCATCTCAAAGAAACCTCCGCATTCCAAAGCTGATGACATCAGGACAAGCCCTGTCCGCTGGAACATCCTTTCAGCCCACTTGGATTTCCCCCTCCCTCTTTTGTCCCCTCTTCCTGAGGTGTCACTTATCACAATCTGATTACCAAAGTGGCCCATCCAAGCCATTCAGTAGCCCATTAGACCCTTTGTTTTAATCTGTGGGAACCACCAAGTACAGCACCAGCCCCAGGGTACGTTTTGGGGTATTTAAGCTGGTCTCCCAGACCACTCGGTGCTTAGGCCATTCCTATCCAGACTTCCTTGCTGTCCGTCTGTGGTTCCAGTGCTGGCATTGGGCCACCTCGCTGTTGTGTCTCTGCTTCGCTTCAGGATAAGTGAGTATTCCCCCTATCATCGTTGGGAACCAGCTAACGCGAACGTCTCTGTATTTCCTACTCTGTATTTCTTAGACCTTGTATGTTCTTTGTATGATTGTGCAAGCTAGGCTTACGCTACACTCAATACACGTGTTTGGACCTTACTCCTTGTCTGCCTCTTTTTCACTAGAGTGTCTGGGATCGGGACCTCCGTAAACATAGGTTATGATCCTCGCTTAATATTAATAGTTACAGACTGCTACAGCTAATTCCCCATTATAATAAAGAGCAGTTCTGGTAACACTATCTTTGATTAAAACCAGGGCCAGCAGGGTAAACCAATATAATCTTGGAGTATATTTGGCCCCCAATGATCATATTGAGCTCCAGTCATATCTCAGAACTAAGCTAATATGCATAAAGGATGCTAAATACATTATACACTGGTATACTGGGCATTCAACCATGTGGGAGACCTAAACTGATAACAAACTCTGCCTTTAGTACGAGTTCAGTTAGTTTCATATCCTTGGGTTTGATGTCTCTATTATACTAGGAGATGATTCACTGTATTTTAGAATTGTTGGTACCTTTTTTAAAGGCATATTTGCCTAAAAATGTGTGTGCCAAAGATTTAAATACTGTCCATGTTTTTATTACAGTGTAAGAACCTGCATATTAAGAAACACATTAGTCTTGATAGGTGTATTTTGTTACAGGATGATTAAAGAAACTGTGATTCATGACTATATCAGAATCAAATTAGACAGACTAGCATGGATGTGAGGTAGGTGTTTAGCTTCTAAAAGAAGAAAAGGCAATTTTAGATCTCAGCATCATTTAACGTTTTTCTTCCAAAGTATGAAGATCTGATTGCTGGAATGCAGTATTTTCTGAAATGTAAGGTATCAATTAGCTGAAGAGACAAGATTCTGTTCAGAGCATCAGTTTACAGTCAGGGTCTGCAACCTTTTCTAAGAATTCAAACTATGTTAAAGTTCAAAGCAAATGATCAACAAAGCCAGAGCCTTTTCCTATAACTGAAAATGTACATCTCAACATTACTGATAATTAACATCTTGATTTTCCATGAAGCTTCTACAGCCCAAACGCTGGTTGTTGTAAGTCCTTTATTAGAAAATGGTACACATGAGGAAATAAATATACTACAGGAGCACCCAGCGCAATTGTTCTTTACTGGATTACAAGATGTTTCCAAACATTGGCTTTCTCTCATGATTGTAATATGTTTGTAGATAACAGGCATGCCAGCCATCTCCTGCAAGCCAGATGCCATCTGCGGCAGTCTGTTTGCTGCTAGATCCAGGGGTAATAGGATCAATGCAGGGATATTGCCAACCATTACATGAAATGAACAATGATACATCCATCTTCCAAGTACCTCTTGGCTACCATTATTGGGGAAGGTGACATGTGGAAGTATTCTCATCCTCTATCTTGCTGTCTTACTACTTTAAATAGTAATCTTCTTTTCCCATGGCTGGAGGCCCTAGAAATTTTGCTGTCTCCCCCTTTCCTTTACAAAAGATTTAGACTCTGAAATGGTCAAGGTAGTATAAGTATAAATATACTGGAAGGAATGTATTCTGTTTAAAGCACGAGCAAACCTACCATCTGTATGTATTAAACTGCTTTAGGCAAAGGTTTGAAGCATGTCTAATATGAAGTTGTTTTTGTTTTTGGAGAGTAACTCCATCCTGTGTATTGTGGTACTTTTAGATGGACATTTTGCTCATCACATCAGAGGCATTAAAACTCATAAGTTCAGCTATTAAGCTGGAAGATAATGAGATGAGGCATCAATTATGGAATATATCCTTCTTTCCAAGGTGTCCAAACCTCTTACTATTAGACTCTGGAAGTGGTTGAGATTCATTTCTGAACTCTTATGTCCTAATTAGAGGCAGGCATGAACTGAAATATGAATTGAAGTTCATCATGAACTGGGCTGGTTTGTGGTTCGTGACCCAGCGGTTCATGGGAGCTCATTTCTCATGAATTGTGATCAATTTTAGCCCGGTTTGTTTGGTTCGTATTTTGGTTCATCACTGCAGACAGCCTGGCACTGATTAATCAGTGGGGAATGGGCTCTCTTCAGACCTTCTGCTGACTCAGAAGTGACATTTTCATGAACTGAATGAACTGATTCGCGAACAGGGGCAAATTTGTGAAAATTTGTAGTTTGTGAAACATGACAAACCACAAACGGCATGGTTCAGAATTTTCCCGGTTCATGCCCCTCTCTAGTCCTAATTTCTTAAACTCTTATGTCCTAATTTCTTTTAGATCATGGTTACTGGTCTCAATGAAACATTGATCTGGACAAGATATGGCCACTCTTATGTAATCAGCATTGCTTCATAGGTATTTGTGTTGTTTATTGCCTTGGAACTTTCATGAGATTGAGCTCAGCAGATTCAAGTATAGAATCTGAAAGGTACCAGAGAGTTTGGGCCATTGATTCTGAACAGTGCATGACCATTGAGGCTGTCTTTTGGTAAGAACTATAGAATCCTCTTATGATTACAAAGAGCAGTTTGGATACGTAATGACAGAAATTTGTGTATACTCTTCCATGTCAACCATCTGATCAAAGCTAGTATGAAGAAACTTGAATACATTAGCCAAGCAGTGTTCAACCAATAGGTGGGGACACTCAACTGGGTTGCTGCTGTAACATAGTGGTTAAGTGATTGGCCTGTAAGATAGCACTCTGTTGGTTCAAATCCCACCAATGCCATGAGCTCTGCAGGTAGCTTTGAGTCAGCCATTCCTCTCAACCCCAGCTGCCCAGCTGTATTGTGGAGATAATAATAACACTTCCTTTGTTCACTGCTCTGAGTGAGCAGTAATCTGCCTAGAAGAGTGGTATATAAGCACGCTGTTACTGTTATCATTATTTGTGTGGCCTCAACTACTGATTTATGAGCCTCTATAGAGCTACCATTTTTTGCTGTGCTTTGAAAGGACCTGCATGCTTTGGGAGTTCACACTTCCTGCCTCTCTTTGGATACATGCTGAGAAGAGTGGCTGATGGCAAGGTGAGCTCATTCAGTGGTGAAGAAGATTCCTTTTTAGAACAGGCGGCTTCAGAATATGCAGTTGTCAAACTCTCTCTTTCTTTTTCTCTTTTCCCCTACTCAAGGCATACTCCCCCCCCCATTGATCCACCAGTGCTCCATGCATGTGTATAGCACAGAGCATCCCTTTGAGGTTGTTGTAACTCTATCCCCTTCTATTTCTGTCTTGTCAAGTGATTCTGATGTAATGCAATTTCTTATCATGTGCTTGCAGTTCCTGCTGTTGTCTGGGGGCTAAAAGTAGATATTGGGCTTGGATAGGTTGAAGACCAATGAATTAGGTCATATAAAAGATGGAATTTTAATGTTCTTGATTTCATCTATACATAATATATAGCAACCAAACAACTGATTAAAAAAACACTCAGGTGCCTATTTGGAAAAAAACAAAAAACAGATGCCAGCCTTCACAAAGTGCTGGATTATTTAAGATAAAAAAACACTGGCCATTGACTATGTATGTAAACCTTATGAATTCAGGACATATTTTGTGTGCTAAATGGGATACATTCTTAAATTCATGCACTGTGATGTTTTTTAGACTGTCCTAAGTCTTATATTTGTTTGCAACTGTAGTAGATATTAGAAACCACTGATACGTGTGTATATTGAACCAGCTGGGCCGTGTCACTGATTTCTAAACATGTATTTGTTTAAAATCCATTACCCTGCTTTTCCCATAAAAAGAGACCACCATAAAACACAATTTTAATAGCATAAAACACACTCTGTAGCAGAACAGCAGTTGTCTCCTCCCTCCAAGCCCCTCTTGAACATCTTGGCTATGCAAAATCTGAAAGCCAGATGGAAAAAAAGCCTTTCTGACCTGCTGGGAAGAACATCCATCAAATTGAAGTCACCATTGACCAGGATGCCACAGCAGTAGTTCTAACTGATCTGCTGTAAAGGACAGTAAGGAAGAAGTTCTGAGACAAGCGTTTCATATGCTCTCCTCCCACCTTCTTCCTGGGAGGTCAGAGCAGTGTATATCGTTTTACCTGCCTCAGTTTTCTCCTCACAACAACTGCATGAGGTAGGTTAGGCTGAGAAAGAGTGACTGGCCTAAGGACACCCAGCAAACTTTGTTGAAGCTTGGGTTGCAATTAGGGATGTGCGTTTCGGCATTCAGAATGCCGAAAGAATGCCGAAACAAAAGTGTTTCGGCTTCTTTCGGGGAATGCCGAAACGTTTCGGGGAATGCCGAAACGTTTCGGGTAGCCGAAAGAAAAAAGCCGAAACGTTTCGGGATTCTTTCGGCTTTCTTCCGGCTTTTCTATGGGAAAATGCCTCCGTCTTCCAGGACGCCTGGAGGAGGCATTTTCCCACCGAATAAGCCCAAAATTGGTGGGGACCTTCCTCTAACCCTTCTCTGACAACCACCCAAGTTTCAGACAGATTGGACTTTGGGGGGCCATGTTATGGCCCCCCAAAGCAGGTCCCCCCATCCTCCCATAAGAAAGCGAAGGAGCAGCATATTGTTAGCATGCTGCTGCTGATCTTTCTTCATTATTTCCTATGGGGAAAAAATGAAGAGGCAGGCTTCCTTTGCCAGGGGTGGCATTTTGCATGCAAAATGCCCCCCAGCCCTCAGGGGCCCTTCTCCCACCCCTCCTCCCACCCCCCACCAAGGCTCAGCCTGCTCCCACTTGGGGGGGCCATTTCATGGCCTCCCCAAGTAGGTGCTCTAATCTCTACCACTGACAGCTGGGGGAGGCTTGTGTTGCCAGGGGTGGCATTTTGCATGCAAAATGCCCCCCAACCCTCTGGGGCCCTTCTCCCACCCCTCCTCCCACCCCCCACCAAGGCTCAGCCTGCTCCCACTTGGGGGGGGGGCATTTCATGGCCTCCCCAAGTAGGTGCTCTGCTCTCATCTCTACCACTGACAGCTGGGGGAGGCTTGTGTTACCAGGGGTGGCATTTTGCATGCAAAATGCCCCCCAGCCCTCTGGGGCCCTTCTCCCACCCTTCCTCCCACCCCCCACCAAGGCTCAGACTGCTCCCACTTGGGGGGCCATTTCATGGCCTCCCCAAGTAGGTCCTCTCAGCCCCTAAAGTCCACCCCTTACAGCCCCACACAAACCCAATTCCCCCCAGCTGCCACACACAGACCCAAATCCCCACATTAGCCCCTCACAGACCCAAATCCACCCCCACCTGCCCCACACCCATAACCCCAGCAACAGGCTGGCAAAGGCCAGCCCTCTCCCTTTGTTCCCTATGCTGGGAACTTCTAAACTCTCTTTCCCTGAGCAATTCTGCACAGCCCAGGGGTGCCACAATGGTGGGCACACTTCTGAGTGCCAGCTGGTCCCTGTGAAAGAGCACCTGAACCACAGACACCCTCCCTCAAATTCCCCCACCACCTACAGAGATGGCTGGCCAGCCAGCCCCATTGTTCCCTATGATGGGAACCAACTGCACAACAAAGAATAAAACAAGAACAACACAAAATAAAGTTTTAAAAAAATTATATTCTCCCTTCCAAAGTACAAGTAGGCAAAGCATTATGACACATTACACCAGCAGTCCCCCACACAGAAAAATTAAAACAAAACTCACTTAACATCAGAGAATCACAAAGCATGATTCCTGTCAAAAACACTTTATTTCTTGAACAGCTTTAGGTTACACAGTAGGAGGGCACAACAGGGCATGATAGCAATGTACTACAAAAAATAATACAACCCACTTCACCGTTTTTGACAGCAATTGTGTTTGTGTGATTCTCTGATGTGAAGTGAGTTGTGTTATTTTTGTGTAGTACACTGCTTTCCTGCTCTGTGGTGCCTTCCTACTGTGTAACCTAAAGCAGTTACAGAAATAAAGTGCTTTTGACAGCAATTTTTTGGGGTGATTCTTTAATGTGAAGTGAGTTGTGTTATTTTTGTGTAAGATAGTGCTGCCATGCCCTTTGGTGTTCCCCCCTGCTGTGTAACCTAAAGCTGTTCAAGAAATAAAGTGTTTTTGACAGGAATCATGCTTTGTGATTCTCTGATGTTAAGTGAGTTTTGTTTTAATTTTTCTGTGTGGGGGACTGCTGGTGTAATGTGTCATAATGCTTTGCCTACTTGTACTTTGGAAGGGAGAATATAATTTTTTTAAAACTTTATTTTGTGTTGTTCTTGTTTTATTCTTTGTTGTGCAGTTGGTTCCCATCATAGGGAACAATGGGGCTGGCTGGCCAGCCATCTCTGTAGGTGGTGGGGGAATTTGAGGGAGGGTGTCTGTGGTTCAGGTGCTCTTTCACAGGGACCAGCTGGCACTCAGAAGTGTGCCCACCATTGTGGCACCCCTGGGCTGTGCAGAATTGCCCAGGGAAAGAGAGTTTAGAAGTTCCCAGCATAGGGAACAAAGGGAGAGGGCTGGCCTTTGCCAGCCTGTTGCTGGGGTTATGGGTGTGGGGCAGGTGGGGGTGGATTTGGGTCTGTGAGGGGCTAATGTGGGGATTTGGGTCTGTGTGTGGCAGCTGGGGGGGAATTGGGTTTGTGTGGGGCTGTAAGGGGTGGACTTTAGGGGCTGAGAGGACCTACTTGGGGAGTCCATGAAATGGCCCCCCCAAGTGGGAGCAGTCTGAGCCTTGGTGGGGGGTGGGAGGAAGGGTGGGAGAAGGGCCCCAGAGGGCTGGGGGGCATTTTGCATGCAAAATGCCACCCCTGGCAACACAAGCCTCCCCCAGCTGTCAGTGGTAGAGATGAGAGCAGAGCACCTACTTGGGGAGGCCATGAAATGCCCCCCCAAGTGGGAGCAGGCTGAGCCTTGGTGGGGGGTGGGAGGAGGGGTGGGAGAAGGGCCCCAGAGGGTTGGGGGGCATTTTGCATGCAAAATGCCACCCCTGGCAACACAAGCCTCCCCCAGCTGTCAGTGGTAGAGATTAGAGCACCTACTTGGGGAGGCCATGAAATGGCCCCCCCAAGTGGGAGCAGGCTGAGCCTTGGTGGGGGGTGGGAGGAGGGGTGGGAGAAGGGCCCCTGAGGGCTGGGGGGCATTTTGCATGCAAAATGCCACCCCGGCAAAGGAAGCCTGCCTCTTCATTTTTTCCCCATAGGAAATAATGAAGAAAGATCAGCAGCAGCATGCTAACAATATGCTGCTCCTTCGCTTTCTTATGGGAGGATGGGGGGACCTGCTTTGGGGGGCCATAACATGGCCCCCCAAAGTCCAATCTGTCTGAAACTTGGGTGGTTGTCAGAGAAGGGTTAGAGGAAGGTCCCCACCAATTTTGGGCTTATTCGGTGGGAAAATGCCTCCTCCAGGCGTCCTGGAAGACGGAGGCATTTTCCCATAGAAAAAAGCCGAAAGAATGCCGAAATAATGCCGATAGAATCCCGAAAGCCGAAAGCCGAAAGAGATTCTTGTTTCGGCTTTCGGCTTTAACGATAGAGAATCTTCTTTCGGCTTTCTACTTTCGGCTATAGCCGAAAATTTTTGGCTTGCACACCCCTAGTTGCAATGTAGGTTTATACAGGGAGAGATTGTCTTCCTTGGAAGAAATTTACAAGATAAATGGAGGTGAAGAAAGAAATACCTAAATAATGAAAAATTGCAAAATACAAATAAAGAACACCACCACCTCTAACCTGATGAAATACAAAAATGGTCTCTGAATTTACAAAATGACTATTGTTCACATCAACAGTAGGCAAGGAGAAGGGAATTGCTGTGGAGATAATTCACAAGTCAAAATGAAAGGCCATGTATATTGTTTAAATACAACCAGTTTTGTTTGCTGTTATAAATTGAACTTGTATTGAAATGAATTGAAACTGAAAAATAGAAAGTCTATTTTTAATATGCCATAATCCACTGTAACACTGAAAATATTGAATTCTTTGCTAAAGTTTAACTTCACATCAATATGCTGGCTAGGTCTAGTGCGATTTTGTTTCTGGCCTATTTCTTTTATTTACTACAAACCTGTGTTTTCTATTCATCTTCTATTTTGGTAAGGTAGTATAAAGTGCAGCGGTTGATACTATTTTTCTCTCTGGTATTTAGTAAGTTCATAATTTTACTTGTAGAAAGCTAATGTAACCCTTGTCCACTAGAGACAGCTAAAGATTTGGGGTATTCCTTATAAGAAAAAAAAGGCGCAATTTTCCCTGAGAGACTGGAGGGCCTGATACTGCAGGGAGAAGCACTCCTCAGAAGCGCTCCTTTCTATGAACTCTCTATTAATATTGTAGGTATGAGAATTTCTTATTACTGGAAGGAAGAATTGTGTTTATATTAATTGGCTGTTAATTTGTTTGATTATTGTTGGGACTATTTGAAATGGATTGTCAGTCTATGAAGGTCAAATTACTTTGATTTCATCTCCCACCCCTTGCAGCAAGAAATCCAGATCTCGTGAGTCAAAGGTTTTTTATTGGAAGAGTATATATTCAAGGTACAAGAGTCCATAGATAGTCCAGATGCTGTAAAAAAGTCTGGCTGAACATAAGGCCTTTGTTGAGAATGATGTTAGTCTCAAGCAACAGTATATCAAACCCTCCTTTCCATCCCCCGCCCCCCGGATGCCTGGTTTGTATAGACAGACTGGGGAATGTGAAAGTTATCACTCCAAGGTCTCTTGCGAGTCTTCTCAGATAAGGCTGTCTTGGGAACCACATCTGTTCCTGTGAACCTGCACACAAAACAACACTGGAAAATTACAGCAGAACAGCAGTGGGAAAGCAATATGGCAGTTGTGTGGGTCACAGACCTGACATGGATGTTATATGTTACTCCTACTTCCGGGTTTTACCTGGAATTGATGAGCTGGCATGGAGGAGGCTGACATTCTTTCACTGTATTTTTCTTTTGCTGCTGCTCCAAGTGCCTGTGGGCAACAGAGGTAATTGGCAGGAGGCCACCTGCCTTAGCAGGAAGTCCGGCAACCCTAAATCCAAATAGCACAATTTTATATGCTAATGAAGTTATAAATGATACATTTCAGCCTGAAACTGTGAAATAAGTCTAGCAATTATGAGAAAGTATTGCCTATATTTCAAATTTCTTGTTTTTTCCTTGGGAAAAAATATTTTTTTGGTCCCGTTGCTTCGAAATTTTGTCCTATCACTTCAAAATTCCCAGGACATTTATATATCTACTTTTGCCTTTAGTATGAGATTCAGTCTGCATCCTGTATCTCTAGATACCACTAAGGTATCTTAGGGATACCACTAAGTGGTATCCCTAGATACCACTAAGGGACAAAGTCTGCTCCGGTGAATGTAATAAGCAACACCCACATTCATGCAGTTGGTATGGATTGCAACTCCATTTTTAAACGTTGGTTTTAATATGCAACATAGTTTAAGAGGAAGCCAGAATGCTTGTGCCTTTGCCTTTAAGCTAATAATTTTGGCATAAAAACAAGTTAGGAATATTCAGGTTATGGCTGATAAGTAAGTGATTGGAAGAGGAGTTTGAATGCAATATAGAATTCCACAGGGCACCCATATGTTTTCTTGATGTTTATCAGTCAGGTCTAGTTCCATGATGTGATGTTTGTTTTGTGTGATTTGAGTCCAGCGGCTCCTTGGAGGCCAACAAGATTTTCAGGGTATAAATTTATACCCTGAAAATCTTGTCTCCAAGGTGCCACTGGATTCAAATCCTGCTGTTCTACTGCAGACCAACGTGGCGACCTACTTGAATCTTTGGTTTGTGTGTTTTATATATCACAGGCTGAAGGTTTTTCTGACTAGGATGCCCAAGACAACTCTTTCCTTGCCCGGCTAATTGGAGAATCCATGAACTGAAGCTGCAGGTAAAGCATGTGTCCTAGACTGAGTTACTGTGGATTGAAACGCAATTTGTTTAGTTCTGAGTTATGTGCTGTTCCAGTTTTCTCAGGAGATAGTGATTAAAATCTGAGGTTAATATACCTGAAAAGGTCATGTTGGTTATTGTATAGCTTCCTGTGTCTCAATTATATATGGTCTAGTTCAGCCAACACTAACTAGGCAAACGCTGGCAGATTTGGGGGACAGAGAGGGTAGGTCAGGGCCTGTGGAGAGTGGTGTTTGGGGAAGATGTGATGTCACTTCTGGGTGATGCTCTAGTAATTTCTCATAATCTTCATGGTTAAGACCATAAAGGCATAGGAAAGTTTCTAAAGTGTCACTATGGAGACAATTTTTTCTGCTGCTCCTCAATTTCTCAAAGGCAGGAGATTGGGGCTGGGGAGAGTGAATCCCCCACCAGGTCAAGCCAGTTAGGAAGCCCAGGACAGTCCGGGCATTTAGACACAGAGGTCTGAAGGTTCAGTAGAGCCCCACTCCCTCCCCACTTAGTCCTTGTCCTTCAGCATGACCACAAGTGCACAGATGCAGGCTGTACAAGAAACACTGCAAGGAATGGAAGATCCATGCATGCCTCCCACACACCCCTCCCTCCCCTCTCTGTGTGTACGCTACAAGTTATTTGCTGTATTGTTCCCCATGTTGATTTTCTGTCCTAGCAAAATGGGGTAATGGCTATGTTTTAAAAAGCATTTAACAAAGTACAGATAAAGGTCAAAAACCTGTAATTGAGATATAAAAAAATGTGAACACAGCATCTTGTTTGCTTTCAATTGTATAGTAAACCTTCACCTTTGGCTTGTTAAATAGATCCAGAGGGAGAACACAATTGAAATTTTGGCATTGACTCAATAAGAGTTCATTTGTGGGAAATAAAATAAAATCTTTATTGAACTGTACAACATTTTGAGGCATATCCCCATTAGAAAATCTACAGTTTGTTCATTTAAACTAGAATCAAGCAAATCACATTTTTATTGTCAACAATTTAATAACCAGGAATGTCAGCAAGACGTATTCAGTTTACACTCAATTATATTTTCAGTGGCTATATTGTGTTCTCAGAGAGATGACTTATGCTAGCAACTTTTCAAATAAAAGTCAAAAAGACGTAAAACTGCAAAAATCCTTAGCAGCCTGCTTAGGAGGATGATTTACCTTCTGTTTCTAACAGAAGGGAACTACAACAAAGGGAATGCCCCTGTCATGAACAGTAAATAACACTAACAAGTATATAAATAAAATTTATAAAGTGCAAAAGTACAAGGTGCTATGATACAATAAATAAATAACAATTTTATAAATAGTTATTAAATACATCAAAAAATAACATTATCATAAATGACAACCAAGATAATACAATTCACAATCAATAATCATATACAATACATGTAAGAGAAAATTCGCATCCTGCAATGCTGTACCCTGGGTCTGAGGTAAGTAGTTAATTCATAAAGATAGTCTTTGTAATAACTCTGGCCGATTCCAGACGGCCCTCCCCATGCCGAAACGTCACGCGTCGTCGTGCGGAAAACGTGAAATATTGCGTTTTCTCGCGCGAGTTTTGCGCGACGATGTGCGACGTTTCAGCATGGGGAGGGCCGTCTGGAATCAGCCTCTGTTTCTTTTCTTTTTCAGGTCACCTCAGATCCAGAGAGGAAGTTGGAAAGTACAAGGTGGCCCCAACAGGCTGCTAGCAAGTAGCTAGTTTTGCAGAGCTTCCTCAGGCATTCATATAGCTGCAGTCTACAATCAAAGCAATCAAAAGGTAACTGACATGGACGCCATCTCTCACAGGTGTCAATGGATAATTCCTGGGAATTATCCGACGACACCTCTGAAACTGGCTACTTGCTAGCAGCCTGTTGGGGCCGCTTTGTACTTTCCAGCTTAGTTTGTGGTAGCGTCTCCTTTTTGGGGATTTCTAATAGAAGGGAGACTGCAAAGAAGAAATCAAATGGAGATTGAAACTTGAAAGAGTAGCCATGAAGGAACTAGAAAAGATCCTTAAGGATAAGGGAATGTCACTGAGGACCAACATCAAGATAATTCCTTCTATGGTATTACTATGTATGGATGTGAAAATTGGACAATGAAGAAAGCTGACAGAAAGAAACTTGAGTATTTGAAATGCAGTGCTAGAGGAGAGTTTTATGAGTACCATGGATGGCCAAAAAAACCAAAGTGGGTTCTAGATCAAATCAAGCCTGAATTCTTCCTAGAAGCTGAAAAGATACAACTATTGTACTTTGGTCACATCATGAGAAGACAAGACTCATTGGAAAAGACAATAATGCTAGGAAAGGTGGAAGAAGAAGACCCAAAATGAGATGGCTTGAAGGTGACCTTCACTTTACAAGATCTGAGCAAAGCAATTAATGATAGGATGTTTTGGAGGTTGTTAATTCACAGGATTACTGTAAATTAGAAGCCACTTAACAGTACATAACATACACAGACACATATACACTTGTGTATATCTATCTATAGGTATCTCAAATGGACAGACAACATTATGCACATCAAACTCAATGCACATAGAAGGCAAGTGGTCACAAGCATGCTGGCTTCACCCCCCACCTGCACATAATCTTCAGTTGTGTAGCATGGAAGCTACACATCTGGGCTCCTTTCCAGTGATTGATAACATTTGAAAACATAGTATCCCAGATCACTGGGACAGAGCCTACTTGGTAACATATTTATGCTTTGTACATACATAGTATGTAGTAATCCCATATAGGTGGTAGCGCAGGTGAAGCATGCTCATATATGGCTGCCAACTTGGGGTGAGTGGGTGGAGTTCTCTTGGAATTACGACTAGAGATGGGCATGGACCAGGAAAATCCCACGGATTTTCACGCACCATAAACTTTCCACGGACCAGCCCCATTCACGGACTGATTTGTCGGTTCATGGTCTGTCACTTTCAGAAGCTCTGGCTCCACCCTCTTTATACCCAGAGAGCCTAAACTCACAGAGAATCTTCAGCAGCCTCTCCTCCAGCCATCCTCCAAGTTTGGTCAAGATTGCATTTCGGATGTCCGAGTTACAGACCCCCAAATCAGCCACCCCCAGGAAACTTCCAGTAGATACTGGAGTCACAAATGCCAATTGACTTGCATTGGCTAGCAGCACCAAAAAGTTGCAATGAGGCAAAATCAAACAGAAAAGGGTGGGAGAAGAGCCCCCTCACTCACCACACAGACTCCTTCCCAGCCGTTGCTAAGGGAATTCATTCTTGCTTCTTGCTCACATAGAGAAGAATGGAAACTCTCTGGTTGGCAGGCAAAGCTGCCTATCAAGGTTTTGAAGGCTAAGGTTGGTGTTGCCATGGCTGCAGAATGTCCACCTCTCCCTTGCAGAATGAGAGCTCTCTGGTTGGCAGGCAGAGCTGCCTATCAAGGTTTTGAGGGCTAAGATTGGCTGTAGAACATTCACCCCTCCGTTGCCTAGGGAATTCATTCTTGCTCCTTGCTTGCATAGAGCTGAATGGGAGCTCTCTGCTCTGCAGGCAGAGCTGCCTATTAAGTTTTTAAGAGCTGCAAAAGGTCTGTAGACATCTTCTCCATTGCCTAGGGAATTTATAGATTGGCGTCAGGATGTCTGGACTCATGGACCACGGACCAAGGGACCGACCCAAATGGACCAAAATTCATGAAAAAGGTGAGTTCCATGAACTGTGTGTTCATGAACCATGAACCAGACCAGACTGTGCAAAATTTTGGTCAATTTTCCAGACCGTGCCCACCTCTAATTACGACTGATTTGCAGACTACAGAGATCAGTTCCACTGGAAGAAATGGCAGTTCTGGAGGGTGGACTTTTTGGCATCACATCTCTGCTGAGCTCTCTCCCCAACCTCTGTTCCACATGGCACCACGTCCAAATCTCCAGCAATTTCCCAATCCAGAGTTGGCAACTTTGTGCTCATGCCTGTTCCACCTCTATATCCATTGTTTTGTATACACATAATGTTGTCTGTAGAGGGCTAATATTCTGGATTGGAAATATTCTCCATTCCTAGGGATGGATGAAAACCCTAACGGTGGTGAATGCTGAAAGAAAACCTAGAATTTGTTGTTTGTACAGTCACTCATTCGATTTTTTAAAATAAATTTAGAAGCATCATTTAGCATGCGTATTTATTTTAAAATAGTTTTAAATCAAAATCTCAAAATTAGGTAACAATCAGCATCCTTATAGTTCTGTCTAATCTTACAAATAAAACATTAACATGTAATGCAGCTAATGAAATACAGAATAAAACCACTATTAAATAAGATCATTGAAAACTTCTTGAAATGAAGGAAGTTTTATAACTTCTTCTATAGCTGTGAGCCATTCCCTATAAATATGAGGAATATTTCCTTTTAACCATGTCTGTTGATGGATGATCTTTATTCTCATTGAGCTGGCTACTCAAAAAATTCCCACAAGGCATTAGAGTAGCAGCCGGATCATATATGACAATTTTTAAAAACATATTTCACAGCTGTTTACTATTTTAGACCTTAAAAGTTCTTTCTATCTTGATATCAAAAAGAGTTGTTTTGGGAATATGAAATTTGGAATGAAGAATCAACCCAGTCAGCAGCGCAATCCTGCCAAAATTCAGAAAGAATTGTTGCAGGAGGGCGGTACTGTAGCAGTTTAAAAGATTTGCTTTGAAGTCAATATTTTCACATTTATGACTGATGCCCCCTGCTCCGTGCTACAAGTAGTACCTCCTCTGATCGGTTTAGATTAAATCATATTCCAGATTATTCTAGGGGTCTTGTATTTATGCGTTTGGTGAAAAATTCCTGGTGTAGTTTTAGGTTATGAGGTGTCATAGTGTCCAGTTTAAGCAGTGAGAAGTAAAGTAATAACAGATTATTCAGCATAAATCACCCTCAGTACAGGCCCTCTATATTCTGATAGGAGAATGTGTTTATTTATTTAATTCAGTATTTAGCCTGTCCTGCAAGCAGGCCCACGGCGGGTTAACAACAACATTAAATAATACAATAAAATGCAATAAAACTTCAATCTGTAATAAAATGCAATAAAACTTCAATCTGTAACATCTAAAATACCAGTTAAGTATTTTGCCTCTGCTGTAGCCCACTTCCACCGCTGCGGCTCACTCCTGCTGCTGCTGCGGCCTGCTATCGCTGCCATGGCTCGCTCTTGCAGCACGGGAGTGTGCTCCCTGCCCAGGGGTATGCCATGCCACCCAGGGAGGGGACGCCCCAGGGAGTGCACCCCCCGCTGGTCAAGTAAGTGGGCATGGGGGGGGAAGAGTGGGATCGGGGGATCCCCTGCCCTGGTTAGGGGAATGGGAGCCCTAGTTCTACAGGCCCTGCAGTCTCACAGGGCCCAATCTCTCAACTGGGAGAGGGCAAAAAGGAAGAGCTGGCCACTCACTATATGAGAAGGGTTTCTTCATCATGTGTCTTCAGTCCATATCTTTTCCCAGTGGGTTGGACACTGCCCAAAAGTTCTGCAAAGGGAAGGGGGAATTTTTGCCAATTCTCCCTCCCTAATAGGCTAATGACTTCCCCTGACTCAGGGGAGGGGTCCTCCCAGCTGCAGCATTTTAGGGGGCATTTTAAAAGAGGAAAGGAAGGGACATCATACATTGTGGGTGGAAATCCTTCCTTCTACAGACATTTTGGGCAAGATCCACGCCAATATGATATGACATTGTTTTCAGTGTTTTCTCAGCCCTGTGCCTTTGCAGCAGCAGCTGCAATGGTGCTGGTGGAGAGAAATACTTGAAGAACCTCAAGACTAATTTTTCTCCAGTTTCTTTGTGCTGGGGGCAGGGAGAAGAGTATTCCTCACAAACGTGGGATTAGACTCCTAAAAAGGGTGGGGGGGGGGGGAAGAAGCCACAGAGGCAAAATGGTGGACAGGAAAAGGGATAACTGCCCCTTCATCCTGCCATTTGCCATACAACAGGCCCTCCCGATTCCACTTTTGTTTACAAAAACTTGTTGTTACATGCATATACCATGTAATTTTCACTCCAGTGACCGAACTATTTAAAAACTGACTCTGTAATACAGCTTAGCAAAACTAGGCAGACCTCTGAATTGTTGTCTAATTTCAAGTCATGGTATAATAGAATGTATTCAGGGTGTAGATTCTTTGAATAATATTTAGACAACAAATTATGTCAGGGTTTTTACTGTCCCAATGACATGTCCCCTGACAGTATTAGTCTCTAAGAAACAGAACTGAAAGGCATGAAAGCGTGCTGTATGGTAAGATGAAAAACAAATATTAATTTCCAGACTTAGTATTTGCACAAAGACAGACTACAGAGTGAACAATTTCTATTTAAATCTGAATAACATTGACTCACAGATCAAGGACCATTCAGATGGATTTGAAGGGCAAAACTGTGAGCTATGCTTAGAAAGACATTGATTGTGTTCTTTGTTCCCAGAAATGTGCCATGTACTAAAACAGCCTGATTTTGCACACCCAAATTGTACATTCCTGGTGCAGGCTGCAGCTCTATGAATACTTCCCTGGGAGTAAGCATCACTGAGTAACTAGGGACTGACCTTCTTAGTAGTGTTCCCAACCTCCAGTTGGGACCTAGAGATCTCCAGGAATTACAACTGATCTCCAGAATTTAAAGATTAGTTCCCCTGGACAAAATGGCTGCTTTGGAGGATGGGCTGTATGGTATTATACCCCACTGAGGACTAGGGGTGTGCAATTCAGGTTTCTGATTCGAAATAAGCACCTGACTCAGGCCTGAATCCTGAACCAAAGCTTTCTGAAGCGATTCGTATTGCTTCGGGAAGCTTTGGGTCAAGGGGTTTAAAGCGCCCATTTCCATGCCACTGGCAAGCGGCTTCAGCTGACAGGCGGGGACTTCTCCACCTGCCAGCTAAAGCAAGCTGCGGGGTTTTAAAACTACTGTCCGCCGTTTATTTCTCTCTCCATGTCAGGGGAAAAAAACCCTTTCTCCTTAGATGCGAGTTTGCCCAATGTAACACAGTTTATGGTGCAGAGACAGTAAACCAAGGCACACAGAAGGAAAAATATTTTTTATTCTAAGGAACTCAAACTTTGCAAGCATCTATAAAATAACAAATCCTCACTAAGAGGCTAATTAGGGCTAACATAACTGAAACAGATTAGCTGACTAATACTCCCACAGGTCGGCCTCACCAATGGACTCCACAGCGTGATAACAGGTCTTGCGACGTTCAGATCAAAGCAGTGGTCCAGCAGTATCGAAAGCAGGGAAAGCCGCACCCCTCCGTATAGCTGGAAACAGGCCCACCTTAAAGCGAATCCGGCCAATCAAGGCAAACCTCCATTAAACAATTGCTACCCTGAGAAACTTGTGAGAGGAGATAAGCCATGACGACACACACACACTAGTCGTGCCAAATTCACACAGGTGCAGGCAATTAGCCTGCTAACCCCTCTCAAGCCTGTAGCACTACTTTTTAACAGCTCTTAAAGTCAACTCACACCAATATATTCTTTCAGGCTCAAGTTCTTTTCCTGACACCCCCCCAAGTTTCTCAAGTTTCTAAAACGCGAGAAACTAAAACATCAATATGATTCATAGCTTCTAACAATCAAATGTTCAGCAAATCTACATAAGTGACAGTTAGTCAGCAAGATTAGATAATAAAACAATATAAAACACAGGATACATGATTATATACAGTTCAAAAAACAACATACAAGATGAACATTTCAACACGTACTGCCCGCCGCTTATTTCTCCCTCCTACCCCTCCCATCGGGTGAAATAAGAGGCGGGGCAGGAAGTTTGTCGGTGTGCTCTGAATCTTTATGGAGCACACCGAAGTGAGTTAATAAGCAATTTCCAAAATGGCTTGCCGCTTCAAAAATTGCTTATTCCCTACTCTGTTTCCTGCTTCAGAAATTCCGTAGAGGGAAATACGGTTTTTTTTGTTACACACCCTTACTGAGGACCCTCCCCTCCACAAACCCTACCCACCCCAGGCACCACTTCCAAATCTCCAGGAATTTCTCAACCTAGAGTTGGCAACCCTACTTTTTAGGATTGCTCTTGAAGTGTTATTGCCACCAAAAAGCAACTGTCCATTGTGATGATTTCATGTCCCTTCATAAATGTATACAATCAAGGGAGGTAAATATGTATTTATTTAACATTCTCCTGCCCCTCTCCCCTAAAGTGGCTTGTAATAGTGAACTGAGATGATAGTAGCATGGATCACTAAGACACAACTGGCTAAGTCTGAGAGGGGAGATAACTTCTGAACTAAATGAAGTTGGGGGAAAAACCCACTTTAAGATTCTATACGAATATGTTTGTTCTAACAATAAAGCTGGGTCTGGCAAGATCCCCAAGTTTTTAACAGAGTATCTGAAGAAGTGAGCTCATATCCTACCACAAATTTTGTTAGTCTTATAGGTGCTCCTGGACTACAGAGTCTGTAGAAAATAGCAAGACTCACCCCATCAAGGATGCACAACAGAGTTCTGAACACATGTTAAAATACAGAAAAACAGGATTCTCACCACTGTCTTCAAGACAAGATCTAGCATTACAGTACAATCCTAAAAGTGCTTTCCTAGGAATAAACCCCATTGGATAGACCTGAGTAGGATTCTGACTAGACATGCTTAGGATGGTGTTGGCAGTGAAGTTTCTGTGATTTTTCAGCCAGGTAAAGTACATCATTTGTTTGTAACCAGCTGTTCATACAAAGTAACGGAGGTATCATTTTGTGAGTGAATATGATCAGCTGCTAAAGACAGTTGAGTGGCTTCTTTCCAGAACAAGACCAAGTGTCATGATTTCTTGTGTTGCTTTCAACTTGCTTGATGAAAAGATCAGTCAGCTTTGGGTTGGTATCCCTCAGCTGACAACCTATGGCAGACTTTGGAGGGTAGACACTCACTAGAACAGTATCCCCTGATGTTATGATGTGTTACCATAGAGTTTTGAGTGAATACTAGATCAGCTAGTGACACAGGGACATCACTTCCAGTTACATGGCCAGAAATAACGTAATGCCATCAGGGGATGCCATTCTACTCCTCACATTTTCCCCATGCTGCTCAGTGTAACAAGGGTGGGCAATGAGGTACAGGAGTAGGAGTTCTACCACTCCCATCTAGCAAAATGGTGGTCCTGTTCAGCTCCACACTGCACAGGGAAATCTGTTTTTTCACCCCGTTAGTCATGGTTTTCCTTTCACATCAGATGCGGATTGCATATTTCCTCCCTGTTGTAATGCCACTGTCAAGATTTTGGGTTGCGTGTGTGCTGCACAATGCTACACTTTTTTTAAAAAGTGCATATCTCTACTCCAGAATAATGCAATACTTGAATCCTTTGACAATGTTAATTGCTGGATGGTCTCCCATTGAAGTCATTTATGTTGAAAAAACTACTTGGGAGAAAGGGAGAGAGCACTTCAGGATTTTTCAAATAGTAATCAAAACAGCAGAGAAAAATGTTTGCCATTTCTTGTCATAATGTAGTAACGGTACTACAACATTTCCCTGGTCCTTTTTTTAAAAAATCTGTTTTTTCACTGCTGTGCCATGTGGAACCTCTGTTAGAAGTGTGAACTGAGGAGCAATCTCACTGTCACTGTAACCACCATGGAAATTCACCCCCCCCCTTGTTGTGTGGAATCAGCCAAAATGTTGCTCATGTGTTCTTTTGAGCTCAATGTTTAGTTTAACAATAAATTTTGGACAAATCTGTATTTTACTGCTTCTGTCTCCACCTGATCCCCCCCCCTCCCATTTTAGAAAATGTAATCTTCACAGTCTCTCGTTTGGTACTGCAGGGCTGACCTGCTACAGTATTTATTGTGGTAATGCATTCATAAATCGCAGAATCCGATGGGCGCACCAGGAAAGGGTTCTGCTGAATTATTATAAATGTGATAATGAGAGGCTGTATATCACTGTGAAGGGCAAAAATGTCTGGAAATATCTGTGGTCACTGGTGCTTGTTTTCCATGTTTCAAAGCCTCTGACTTAATTTTTTAAAGCCCATTGTTAAGTTAGAAGAAATAATTGGGCTAGGCAAGTATTGATCGGAAACCAGAACTTGCTTCATCCATTTACTTAATTTAATTTATTTAAACATTTATATGCCACTGTTCAACCCAAAATAGGGTACAATGAAAAACATATAGATATATAAACCAATAAATATACAGAAACCAGGAGGAGGGTCAAAAAGAGTTTACTGGGGGTACTCCAAACAAAACAAGTCTTCACCCACTGGTGGAAGACAATGACAGAAGGAGACAGGCAGATCTCCCTATGGCACCATGACTGAGAAGGCCTTTTCTCAGGTTGCCACCTGTCTACCCTTGGATGGTGTGGTCATCAAAGCAAGGGCGTTGAAGATGACTGGAGTTGACAGGTTCTGGACCTAGTCAAGAACCAACTGGCTGGCCTTCTTGGATCTGAAGGTGCTTTCCTCCAGTATTCAAGCTCCTTAAGTCAAGATGACAGCATGGGAGTAAGGCAAAAAAAAAAAATGTGGGGCAAAGTAATGCGGTGGGAACAATGCAGGAGGCCATACAGAAGAGCCCAGAAAGCTGCCGGTGGAGGAAAGCGCATTGGATTAGTGTCTTGAGAAGCTTGGGTAGTTCTCTCCATCTTTTCTCCATCCTCCCAGCACTGAAGAGACTCCCTGCCTGCTTGGGCTTCTTCAGTGCCCCATGCCCCACCCACAGTCCTAAGACCAAACCCTTAATAGCTGATTTAGTAATTGTGCAATGTTGGTCTTACATTGCCTGCTGTGTGAAAGAGGATTCTGGAGTGGACCAATGGTTCGGTTCAGAAGGCTGTTCTTATGTTTTTCTGTTGCTAAAGTACCAGCTTAATATCATGTTTTTTTTTTTAAACTACAATAAATAGTAGTTGACATGTGTCCTTCAAAGGGCATATTTGCTGTTAGAGAAAATTTTAGGACTGGGTCATAAATTTGAAGACATTGTTATCAGAACCTGAAAGCTTTCTGAGATGCTAGTTTATCCTTTTCAGTAATGTCGTAGATTGAAAAAGTTTCAGATGTCTGTGTGGAAAGAACAATAGAAGGACAGAAAATTGCTGGCAAAGCCAAATGATCTGGGTATAAACATTACGGCAACTCTCCTATCTCCTTACTGTGAAATTCTTCTTTCCTGTGATAAGTTTGTTAATTGTACAGCTGCCCTCCCTCAGTCTTATTGCAAGCAGAGGATTAGAAAAAGAGAGAGAAGCTTGTCAAGGTTTAGAAGCTGGGGAATTAATGGCTTTAATTTGTTTTCATGCGGCTAAACCTGTTGAAATAAAGCAAATTGGATGACCATCTGAAGGACTAGCTCCTTTAGTGCTGTGCTGGAGTTGAAAGAGGATAAATTTTGTGAGGTTTTGAAAGTACTTTTCTGAAATGTTCTTAAAGGGCATTGCTATCTTCCCAGCTGAGATAAGGAGACTTTTAATGAAGTTTAAGAAATTCAGCTTGCCTGTTATTGGGAGAAGCCAAACTAATTTTATTTCTGTAGACAGACCCTATAATAATATAATAATCAAGTGCTGTCAAGTCACAACTGACATATGACAACCCCTTCTAGGATTTTTTTTTAAATTCTTTTTTTAAACGATAAACTATACACCATAACATAATAAATGAATTAAGAAACATGAACAATAGAAAAAAGAAGGATTTTGTGACTAACCTAGAATAAGTGTGACTCTAGAAATGATATATACTTGTTGCGGAGAAAATCGAAACTCAACCTGTAATGTAATCTAGGGTTTTTTTTGTTGTTGTTGTTTTCTTTCCCCTTTTCCTTTTAATTATATAGATATATGTATTGTTAGTGTGTTGTGTTTAGAATTGTGTGTTTTTTCTTATTCCCTTCTAGGATTTTTGTGGCAATAGATGCCTTCCTCTGCATAGCAACCCTGGTCTTTCTTGGTGGTCTCCTATTCTGATCCTTTTTGGTGGTCTCCCATGGCCAACCCTGCTTAGCTTCCAAAGTCTTATGAACTTAGGTTAGTCTTGCTATTCAGGCAGGCCTATAATATTTTAGATCTTATAGAATATTTAGAACATTGCAGTCAACTGTGTTTGTTCCATGTCAGAAAGGACATACCAAGAGTCAAAGCAGCTAACAGGTGAAATTATAAACAGCATTATAAGAAAGCGTTATAAGAAAAGGCTTAAAAGTTTGAAAAATTTAAGCTGAGAGGGGGAGATGACTAAAGCAGAGGTCCCCCATACATAAGCTGAGGGTGCCAGCAAACACCTTTTTGTGAGCCTGCCAAGGCTTTTCAGGAAGTGGGTGTGGCCAATCAGGGCTTGTGTTTAGTAGGGCTCATTCTGCTTGAATGTCTGTAGCTGTAGCAAGAGAATTTTATTTGCCTGAAGCAAGCTACCCTCCTAGGCCTTAGAAATGATCTTACTTGTTCGTGGGCAGGGGGAGCCCCTTTTCCCATCCCCAAGTGGTGCTGCTGCAGCCTGAAAGGGGTTGAGCACATGTGGGAAAAGAAAAGCTATTCCTACTCAAACCTGTTGCCCTGAGTTCTTCTCTGTTCTGCAGCCACCCCAGGAGGAAAGCAATTAAAATAAAGCTGTTCTTCCACAGCCCCCCCCCCACAAGCCAGCCAGAGCTGTTTTCTCTAAGTAACAGAGCTTTGGAGAGGAGTCTGCAGGGCTTGGGTGGAAGAGGGAAATTCCTCCCAAAGCCAGCCAGAACCAAATTTCCCTTTATCAGATTTAAAGCTCCTACCTTGACAATCTAGTTAGTTTCTAATGTGCTACTGGACTCAAATCTTGTTCTTCTGCTCTAGACCAACATGGCTATTCATTAGAAACTCTTGACATCTGGTTAGAATGGAAGGAGGAAAAGGGGGACTTTTTTTTTTATAAAGAAAAGAAGTCTACTTGCAATCCTATTTGGATTTACATGCAAATTAACATTATTCTTATTTCAACTGACTTGGCTAATTGATCGGCTTTGTGCTGATGAAGATTATGTGGGTCTTTATTGAGGTGCTTTAATATTTTGTTCATGTTTATTTTAAGCTAGATATTTTAAGTGTTGGTAATACATGATTAAAAGGTCTAATAACAAAAGAGCACTGCTGGGTTGGGCCAAGGGCATTCTTGTCCAACATTCCATTTCCCCAGTGTTCCTCCATGTTCATTTTAAAATGATGCTAGAAGGGCAATGTCAGAACACAATCCCAGCAAAATAATGGGATTTGGTTGATTATTGCTGTATATTCAATTGATTTTAATAGGATTCAGCTATTGCTAAGTGCTTCAGGATCAGAGTTTTTTGTGATTGTCTGTTGTCGCTAGAAGTAGAAAAGAGCAAGAGTCCAGTAGTACTTATAAGACTAACAAAATTTATGGTAGGGTATAGGGATGTGCGTTTCGGCTTTCTGAATGCCGAAAGAAAGCCGAAACAAAAGTGTTTCGGCTTCTTTTGGGTTAGCCGAAACGTTTCAGAGAAAGCCGAAACGTTTCGGCTAGCCGAAAGAAAAAAAGCCAAAACGTTTTGGCTTCTTTCAGCTTTCTTTCGGCTTTTCAATGGGAAAATGCCTCCGTCTTCCCGGACGTCTGGGGGAGGCATTTTCCCACAGAATCAGACCAAAATTGGTGGGGACCTTCCTCTAACCCCTCTCTAAAACCCCCCCACGTTTCAGACCGATTGGACTTTGGGGGGCCATGTTATGGCCCCCCAAAGCAGGTCCCCCTATCCTCCCATAAGAAAGCGAAGGAGCAGCATATTGTTAGCATGCTGCTGCTCATCTTCTTCATTATTTCCTATGGGGAAAAAATGAAGAAGCAGGCTTCCTTTGCCAGGGGTGGCATTTTGCTTGCAAAATGCCCCCCAGCCCTCAGGGGCCCTTCTCCCACCCTTCCTCCCACCCCCCACCAAGGCTCAGACTGCTCCCACTTGGGGGGGGGCATTTCATGGCCTCCCCAAGTAGGTGCTCTGTTCTCTACCACTGACAGCTGGGGGAGGCTTGTCTTGCCAGGGGTGGCATTTTGCATGCAAAATGCCCCCCAGCCCTCAGGGGCCCTTCTCCCACCCCTCCTCCCACCCCCCACCAAGGCTCAGCCTGCTCCCACTTGGGGGGGCCATTTCATGGCCTCCCCAAGTAGGTCCTCTCAGCCCCTAAAGTCCACCCCTTACAGCCCCACACAAACCCAATTCCCCCCCCAGCTGCCACACACAGACCCAAATCCCCACATTAGCCCCTCACAGACCCAAATCCACCCCCAGCTGCCCCACACCCATAACCCCAGGAACAGGCTGGCAAAGGCCAGCCCTCTCCCTTTGTTCCCTATGCTGGGAACTTCTAAACTCTCTTTCCCTGGGCAATTCTGCACAGCCCAGGGAACAGCTTGAACAGCTTTCTTGAACAGCTTTAGGATACACAGCAGGGGGGCGCACCAAAGGGCATGATAGAAGTGTACTACACAAAATAATACAACCCACTTCACCGTTTTTGACAGCAGTTGTGTTTGTGTGATTCTCTGATGTGAAGTGAGTTGTGTTATTTTTATGTAGTACACTGCTTTCATGCCCTGTTGTGCCTTCCTACTGTGTAACCTAAAGCAGTTAAGGAAATAAAGTGCTTTTGACAGCAATATTTTGGGGTGATTCTCTGATGTTAAGTGAGTTGTGTTATTTTTGTGTAAGATACTGCTGCCATGCCCTTTGGTGCACCCCCCTGCTGTGTATCCTAAAGCTGTTCAAGAAATAAAGTGTTTTTGACAGGAAGTGTGCTTTTGTGATTCTCTGATGTTAAGTGAGTTGTGTTATTTTTGTGTAAGATACTGCTGCCATGCCCTTTGGTGTGCCCCCCCTGCTGTGTAACCTAAAGCTGTTCAAGAAATAAAGTGTTTTTGACAGGAATCGTGTTTTGTGATTCTCTGATGTTAAGTGAGTTGTGTTAATTTTTCTGTGTGGGGGACTGCTGGTGTAATATGTCATAATGCTTTGCCTACTTGTACTTTGAAAGGGAGAAAATAATTTTTTAAAAAATTTATTTTGTGTTGTTCGTGTTTTATTCTTTGTTGTGCAGTTGGTTCCCATCATAGGGAACAATGGGGCTGGCTGGCCAGCCATCTCTGTAGGTGGTGGGGGAATTTGAGGGAGGGTGTCTGTGGTTCAGGTGCTCTTTCACAGGGACCAGCTGGCACTCAGAAGTGTGCCCACCATTGTGGCACCCCTGGGCTGTGCAGAATTGCCCAGGGAAAGAGAGTTTAGAAGTTCCCAGCATAGGGAACAAAGGGAGAGGGCTGGCCTTTGCCAGCCTGTTGCTGGGGTTATGGGTGTGGGGCAGGTGGGGGTGGATTTGGGTCTGTGAGGGGCTAATGTGGGGATTTGGGTCTGTGTGTGGCAGCTGGGGGGGAATTGGGTTTGTGTGGGGCTGTAAGGGGTGGACTTTAGGGGCTGAGAGGACCTACCATGAAATGGCCCCCCCAAGTGGGAGCAGGCTGAGCCTTGGTGGGGGGTGGGAAGAGGGGTGGGAGAAGGGCCCTAGAGGGTTGGGGGGCATTTTGCATGCAAAATGCCACCCCTGGCAAGACAAGCCTCCCCCAGCTGTCAGTGGTAGAGAAAAGAGCACCTGCTTGGGGAGGCCATGAAATGCCCCCCCCCAAGTGGGAGCAGGCTGAGCCTTGGTGGGGGGTGGGAGGAGGGGTGGGATAAGGGCCCCTGAGGGCTGGGGGGCATTTTGCATGCGAAATGCCACCCCTGGCAAGATAAGCCTCCCCCAGCTGTCAGTGGTAGAGATGAGAGCAGAGCACCTACTTGGGGAGGCCATGAAATGCCCCCCCAAGTGGGAGCAGTCTGAGCCTTGGTGGGGGGTGGGAGGAAGGGTGGGAGAAGGGCCCCTGAGGGTAAGGGGGCATTTTGCATGCAAAATGCCACCCCTGGCAAAGGAAGCCTGCTTCTTCATTTTTTCCCCATAGGAAATAATGAAGAAGATGAGCAGCAGCATGCTAACAATATGCTGCTCCTTCGCTTTCTTATGGGAGGATAGGGGGACCTGCTTTGGGGGGCCATAACATGCCCCCCCCAAAGTCCAATCGGTCTGAAACTTGGGGTTTTTTTAGAGAGGGGTTAGAGGAAGGTCCCCACCAATTTTGGGCTGATTCTGTGGGAAAATGCCTCCCCCAGACGTCCGGGAAGACGGAGGCATTTTCCCATTGAAAAAGCCGAAAGCCAAAAGAAAGCCGAAACAAAGCCGAAAGCCGAAAGCCGAAACGGCTGGCCGTTTCGGCTTTTGGCGTATTCGAAAGAGATTCTTCTTTCGGCTTTCGGCTTTTGGCTTTAGCCGAAATTTTTTGGCTTGCACACCTCTAGTAGGGTATGAGCTTTTGTGAGTCGTAGATTACTTCTTCAGATACCATGTGGGTTGGTATCTGAAGAAGTGAGCTATGACTCATGAAAGCTCATACCCTACCACAAATTTTATTAGTCTTACAGTTACTACTGGACTCTTGCTCTTTTCTACTGCTACAGACAGACTAACATGGCTACTCATCTTGAACTGTTGTCACTAGAGTTCCTTCTTGATCTTCAGTAAGCAGAAGTGTGTTCAACTTCTACATCTGAATTCAAAATATGGGGGTGGAGAGTGCAGAGAGGATGTGTCAGCATTTCTTGAAAACACAGAGTGGGATGCATTTGTGTGTGTGTGTGTGTTTTGGGAGAATTTATGGCTCAGGATCATTGGAACCTCAGTGAGACCTGCTTCTATTTCTTTTGTTTCAGGATCAGACAAAGCCTTTGCAACATACAGTCTTCATTCGGTGCACTGTGCTTATCTTCAAGTAGGAAAGTACCACCCTAGCCCGAAGGAAGTTGCCATGGATTACAAGCATTCATAGTATTTCTCTGTGAATAAAAAAGGTGACCTTGACTTCTTCATTCACATTCTCTCTCCCCCACCCCTCCTTCCTTTCTAACTAGCGGAAAAGATGGCTGGATCCACTGCTTAAATTTTCAGAGTAACACACAAGAATATACTTGTAAATGTCTGAATTGAAGTATACTGCCTCTTTCCATGGAAGTTCAATGTCATTTAATAACTGTGAAAGCATTCTGCTTCCAAGGAAGATAGCAGTTTTATGCGTACTGGTTCTGGAGTATGTTCAATTAAATCCAGTGGGTCTTAGAAGTAATGTGTGGGCTAAAAGTAATATGTGATGGCTCCTGCTTTGGGGCAAGGCCCTGTGTGGTCTGTGTCTGCCCTGTACTTCTCCTACCACCCAGTGATGTCCTTTGGAAACAGATCTCAATTGCCCCTCAGTGGCAACAGTGAGGTGGTGCACTGCTCTCCTATATAGGCACTACTGTTTTCAACAATAGTAACCAACAGCATATTGTTTTCCTTATTCATATGTCCCTTTTTATTTGTTTAATGTGTTGTCTGGGAACTGAAAAGGGTGAAAGGTTAGCGTCATCAGACTGCTGACTGTCAATTTCTTTGTTAGGCTAACAGCTGAGAATGGTTGGCTGATATTTTATCATTGAGCGCTGATGAGATTCATTGACAGTTGCTTGATAGATGGGGAACTGAAGTCTTTTCTAGACATTACATTTAGGGGTATCCAACCATGGGTACCAAAAGCATGTGCTACCCATGATCCTCCAGGTATGTGTATTTTGTCTGAAACTGGCATCACAGGCATGCATATTTTCGGTTTCAGTACTATACTGAAGTAGTAATTCTTCTGTTACTTTAAACACATGTCCAGTTGAACATGCAATTTTAAGCCCAATATTTATTCTGTACAGTGAATAGAGACAGATGTTTGCATGTATATGCAGGATGTGTGCATGTCTGCTGTAATGTGTGTATATGGTTTCTGTGGGTTTGAATTATTTAGAGGGGTATCTCACACACACACTTGAAGGCCAGAGGCAAGTTTGTAGGTGTGTGATGATGAAACCGTAGTTTACAATCTTGAAGAGACAGAGGTAATTTCCACACAGGTTTATCTGCCCTGGGTTCAAAGCTGCTGAGAAGTGGTTTGTCCCCCTACTTTCCCACAGCATTGTGGTGCATTTGTGCACTTCCTCGGGTTTCCCTTACTTTTTTTCTTTCCCAAACTTGCTTTGCTGTGACATGTTGGGAAAGATTGTAGCAAAGCATAGATGGCTGCCTTGTGGGTGGGGAAGTTAAGAAAGTTTTCTTGGTCCCACCTATATAGCAGCCATTTCCCTATCCCATAAGGCAAACACCAAAACGAGGCTGAAGCCTCTTGGAGTCCAGGGTTTGTTTTCTTCCTCTGTCTCTGGGGATCTGATGTGTGGTAGTAGACCTGCTAACTTGAAGGCAGACGTGTTTTATTTATATATTGCGAATAAAGCATCTAGCACAGAGTCATCATAACTTGCCACTGCTCTCTCATTGAAATCTGGAAAAAGTTCACTGTTTGGGGAAAGGGGAGGGAGCACATAATATTGGAAGAGTTGTCTGATGGGAGTCTGACACGTGCAGTTGGATAATGGGCTTGGAGATCTTTGGCATTACAAAGATTCATGTCAAAGATTCATTTTCAGCCTTCTTTCATACCTTCATCTTAAGTATGTGAGCGGAGAAATGTAATGTTATTACCTGTCTACAGATTAGCAGCCAGTGAACTGATTCCGTACAAGAACGGTGACCTTTTAGCTAAATATCTATCATCTACAATGAAGCCCCAATAAAGGAGAATAAGAGCTTAGCTCCTTCATATATAAGACATTCTGCTTAGACTAGATATTACTGTAATCTTAAACATCTTGTCCACTAGAAAGCAATCAAAGGGCCATTGATTCTCTTCTCCTCATGATACTACTTGGCGTCAAAAACAAACATCTTCAGGACACTTTTCATGATTATCTGAGAGTTCTTGAAATAAGCCACTTTCAAAATCCATATTCTGCACATCTCCAAATAGATAAGGCTACATCTAGCCTATACAAATCAGTTCAAACATGAAAGAAGGTGGGAAAGCTCCCAAGGAAGTTTTCGAATCAGATTTAAGTCTTTTCAATAGTTCTAAGATCTGATCTTTATGAGTTTCTTCATGTTACATTTTTTTTGTTTCTTTTAAGCATTCGCCTAAAAATATAAAATGAAAAGGCAGCTGTGACAGACTGCGTGTGTTAAAAAGTCTGAAAGTGCTGTACATAGAGCAGCACAACTATTAAGGGTTAATCCCTCACAGACAGAGCTGCGAGTGACAGGCTACTCCAAGTGATCTGATTGGGTAGAGTGAGCTTGAAAGAGGCGGGGCTGTTTTCAGTCCTAGCAGAGCGGAATCCACTCTTTTCATGGAAAACTTAACTACTGTTAGGACAAGATGAAGTCCTAATAGAGAGTAGTTTTAAAACTGACAGGAGAACTGGGAAAAGTTGGCAAGGAGGTTTGGGAAGTGAGTGCAGACTCCCAAACAGGCCAAGGAAAAGGGGATAGAACTTCTAAGGAGAGGAGATTTTCTCTACCCCGTCAAAGAGGGAGGTAAAGAGGGAGTGGAGAGATCCCTAATCGGTGCGGTTGGAAACTCCCTGTGGAGACTGTCAGATTCAGTTATGGACTGAAGGAAAGTGCTGGTGTGTGATGAGAGGGGGTTTGGGATACTAGAAAGTAGGTACCAGCATTCCTAACTCCAAATGTGACAGAGAATACTAAAAGAAAGTATACCAGAGTGCTTGGGGAAAAGTAAGGGCAGAAAAGCCTCAAGACAAAAGTATTTTATGTATCTGTGGAGAATATAAGAACTGAATACTGTGCAAGTTCTGATTTTACCTCATACATTTTAAACCCCTGATTTCACCTGACCTTTCCCTTCCAAAATAAATAAACTGAATTTTAAAAACGCCTCAGGTGCCATTTCTGTTGTTTAAGGATGAGGGAATGTCATAGCAGCAAACAAGTTTTGTAAATAAAAAAAGAAAGAAAGCCCCAAACCATTAATCAGATACAGCCAAACTGTCAGGGAGCTTTGACTGGTTGCAGCTTTTATATACGTTATGTAAGGTGTCTGAAGAAGGGAGCTCTGACTCTTGAAAGCTTACACCCTGAAAATTTTATTGGGCTCTCAAGTACCACTGGACTCAAATCCTGCTATTCTACTACAGATCAACATGGTTATTTATTTATTTATTTATTTATTCAATTTATATACCGCCCATCCCAGGGGCTCTGGGCGGTGAACAGTTAAAATTGATAAAAACAAAAACTAAAATCAATATACAAATAATAAAACAAATTAACAAGGTGCAGTGGTGGGGAGAACCTTCCCCACCCCAAAGGTGGGAGGCCGACATGGCACCGCCCCCTTCAATCACCAAACGCATGGCGGAACAGCTCTGTCTTACAGGCCCGGCGGAACGATAATATGTCCCGCTGGGCCCGGGTTTCCATTGACAGAGCGTTCCACCAGGCTGGGGCCAGGACTGAAAAAGCCCTGGCCCTGGTTGAAGCGAGGCGGGCTTCCTTAGGGCCGGGGACCACAAGTAAATATTTATTCACTGATCGGAGCGATCTCCGGGGAACATACAGGGAGAGGCGGTCCCGAAGATATGCCGGTCCCAACCCACTCAGGGCATTAAAGGTAAGAACCAACACTTTGAACCTGATTCGGAATTCAACCGGAAGCCAGTGCAGCTGGCGCAGGACAGGTGTGATGTGTGACTGGTAAGGTATACCAGTCAGGACCCGTGCCGCCGCATTCTGGACCAGTTGTAGTTTCCGGATCAGGCCCAGGGGTAGCCCAGCGTAGAGTGACTTACAGTAATCTAGCCTGGAGGTGACCGTTGCATGGATCACTGTAGCCAGGTCCTGGGGCATCAGGTAGGGGGCAAGTTGCCTGATCTGACGAAGATGGAAAAATGCAGACTTGGCAACCGCCGTGACCTGGGCCTCCATCGATAGGGAGGCATCCAGGAACACACCCAGACTCTTTACCACTGGCAAAGTTGCCAGTGGTGTCCCATCCAGGGCAGGGAGCTGGATCCCAACATCTGGCAGCCCCCGTCCCAGCTGCAGGACCTCCGTCTTCACTGGGTTCAATTTCAGCCTGCTCTGTTTCAACCATGCCGTCATAGCCTCCAAAGCTCTGGCCAGATTGTCTGGGGCCGTGTCTGGCCGGCCGTCCATCAACAGATTGTCTGGGGCCGTGTCTGGCCGGCCGTCCATCCACCTAAAGCTTCTCTCTATATATAACCTAGGAGAACTTTAGAGCTTGTACTTATACTAGCAATTCTTGCAGCATGATGGAAGTTTGAGCAAAGACCTTTTACAATGCACTGTTGTTAATAAATATTTCCTTAAGGAACTTAATCAGAAGTTTGAAAATGCTAATGTATATGTTCCCTGAGTTCTTTCTGTGTCAGCTAATATTCTGCTTCTACTACAGCAGCAGCAGAAACACTTTTGTTGGTGGTCACAGAATTGGCTTGGAAAAAATTTCCAAGTCCTTCAGGGGACGCTCTGATCGAAGTTATAGCACTCCTCTTTGTTGGGGGGGGGGGAGGTGAGGGAGGATTCTTTTTTCAGCCGGTAGAAAATCAAAACAGGGAGTTTGGGGAACAAATACTTTTTATTCCAGTGATGTAGAATTTATGAAGCTTTTGAGGTGTGCACAAAATCAGGATCTTCATAAGATTCACCTCATGACTAAATTCAAATTGGAGGAGCACAGGGTTCTGCTGAAACCTCAGTTTGCCCCACTGTTCCTATCTGCCAGGTGTGTCTGATGTTTTTGCAATGTTAAGAGAAAAACAAAGCTCAATGGCAGATGAGACTGATTAACAGCGCAATCCAAAGTACACTTGCACCCTTCCAAGCCTGTTCACTTGAATGGACTTATAAAGGTGTAACTTTGTTTAGGATTGCCCTGTTAGGTGCCTATTGGCTTGCAATGTAATCACTGTTTTGTTAATTTATACCTTGCCTTTCTCCCAAGTGGGGACCAAAAGTGGCTTATATTGTTCTCCTATCCTCCTTTTTATCTTCCCAACAACTTTGTGAGGTGGCTTAGGCTGAGGCCGTTTCCATACTACCTTAAAAAAGCGGTAGCTCCCGAAACGCTGGTGGCTTCTTTGCGCAATGTTTACTTTAAAACGCATGTGGGGTGTTTTTTCAGCTCATATCACACGAAGAAGCCGCCAGTGTTCCAGGAGCCTGCTGCTATTTTAAAGCAGAGTGGACTGAGAGAGAGGGAGAGAGAGAGAGAGAGAGAGAGAGAGAGAGACTGGGCCAAGGTCACCCAGCAAGCTTCCATGACAGAGTAGATATTTGAACATAGCTTTCCCAGACCTAATCTGATGCACTAACCACTGCACCAACTTGACAGAAGTGCTTGAAAGCTGTGATGAGAGCTTAAATATTTCATGTATAGCTGAACTGTGTGAAATAATCCTGACTCTTATTTGTCAACTAAGCGTGAGTTCGAGCCAAAAGCTTTTAACCACTTGATCAAAAAAAGAGAGTGGCATTCTGTTTTGCTGCAATCTGTCTCAGATGTTGGCTTCCAACACAGGGGGACTTAAATGCACATTACATACAGACATGTACAGCCAACCACTCATAGCTCCTTTTCTGAGAAAATACTTATTTGAGAAGGGAAAATTCAGTATGGATAAGCTCTCTGTGGAGGGTTTGCTCGTTCCCACATTGTTTATGGTGAGCCAGTGTGCTAGATAGTGCCTTTTCATCTGTGTATGAACACATTAACATAACATTTGAAACCATGTACCTTATATGAATTCACACATGCACATGGCTCGTGATGACTGCAGTACACAGGGAGAGACACACAAGCCATTTATTTTTATTTTATTTATTTGAAACAATAATAAACCTGCCTTTCCTCCAGAAAACTGGTACTGAATACCGATAAAGATTGGTCCAATACAGGGTAAAAACATCAGTACATTAAAATAGTCAGTATTGGCAGTGGATGGTTGTACTATGCTGATGTTTGGGGCTGGAGCTCGGTCTTTGCAGAAAATCAAATGATCCTATAATGTCAGTATTACACACTGTGGGCTCCATCTGATGATACACCACCTGAGCTGCCTTAGGATCAAGCTAGCTGAAAACATAATCCATCTGCTCTTGAACACCTTTTCACTCAGCTTTACTTCCTTTACCCCTGCTACTTCAGTATTTTGTTACTGCATATTTCTGGAACCAATATATTTTTGGTATCTCAGTTTTGCAATAATATCTCTGGCTGTGAGGACTAGGCACATGACCTTAATGAAAGCAAGGTTTCCCTGGAACTGAACAAGAACTTGGTACTGTTCTAGCAGCTGGCAGTAGCTAGCTCTTTTGCTTGTTACTTACATGGTCTATCCCTAGTACCAGCAATTACATTTTTCTCTTGCTGTAGAGACTATCACCTGTGTCCTAAAAGCAAAATGTATTTTCCCTACTTTATTTGGCTACTGGTTTAAGCTAGATGACTACTTGAAAGCATGTCAGCAATACTCCATTGGCAAATGTTTCAAAAGACAAAAGTATAATATCCAGTTCAAACATGATGGAGCTGGGTGGCTTTAAGGGAGGAAGGATAGCTTTACTATGGGTAGAGGAGGCTGCCATCTTCCTATTAAAAAGGTTAGATGACATGCAGTCCTGTGAGGGGGTGTGTCGTCAGTTTGCAAAGTGGGAACTTACTTGGGGAACTGAAATTGACTCAATGTGGGTCACAGGGGACCATATCATTCCAGTCTTTGCTTCTCTACGCTGGTTCCCAGTTAGTTTCTGGGCCTGATTCAAGGCGCTGGTGTTGCTTTTTAAACCTTATTAGGTTTGGGCCCAACATACCTTAAGGACCACCTACTCCCTTATGAACCTATTTGACCACTATAGTCATCTTCTGAAGGCCTGCTTTGGGTACCTAGCCTTCTCATGATAAATGGGTAGCAACCTGAGAAAGGTCCTTCTTGGCCATGACATCAAAATTATGGAATTTTATCCCCAGGGATATTCATCTACTCCCTTCTATCAGTGCCTTGCACCAGGAGATGAAGACTTTTGTTCCCTCTGGCATTCCCTCAGTGACCTCTCTTTCCTGCCTTATGTTTTAGTGGATGTTCTGTTTTTTTGGGGTAGTGGTGGTTTGGTTTTAATTGGTTTTATAATCTGTTTTTATAATGTGCTTTTTATTGTCAGCCACCTTGGTGACTCTGGTTGGGCAGAAAGATGGGAGAGAAATGAATATATAAAATGTACAGGAAAAGGCCACAGTCAGTTTCTCCTGGGAAAATATTCCACCTGAAGGGTGAAGCAAAATCTGAAAGTTCTGTCCCACTTGAGTTGAAATTAACAAGAGACTTCTACACATCTGGATGAGTTTTAGCTTCTTCTGGGTCATAGGAAGGGCATTGTGTTGAGCCCTTAATATTTGTTCACTCACAGTCCAAACTGCACTGCAAATTGCACTGACCCTACTAGCTAGGGAAACAGTAGAGCATTTTCCAGCAACCATGTAATGCAGTATGTGTGCTAGGAAAAAATACAAAAGCCTTGGAACAGAAGCTCGTCCTTGAACCTATGCAAGAACTATATAATGGACATGCAACAATCTAATAAATTGGAAAGGGTCCTTGCATTTAACATGTTAGGCATATTACTACAAATAATCGCAGAAAAGAAACAGGTGATTGGTTTTCAACAAAGATAGTTTCAGGCAGGTAGCCACATTGGTCTGCAGTAGAACAGCAGGATTTGAATTCAGTGGCACCTTAGAAACCAACCATCTTGTTGGTTTATAAGGTGCCACTGGACTCAAATCTTGGTTTTCAATGGGCAAGGATATGTTAGAGGTTACCTGGAATTTGGAATCACTCTCCAGCACTTTTCTGTCACGGTGGAGTTTGATATTATAAAAGACACAGGGTTGCTGCTGAGACTGGAAGCCCTGTGTATCTCCTTCCTCTCACTCTTGCAATGTCTAGAGATACCTATCACACAGCATGTGGCTTGTTAGTTTTGTCACACCCTCTGAACCTCACTGGCTGCCACTGGTGAGGATGCGGGAAATGTCAACATGATGTTGTCATGTCACATTTTGAATATCCCTAGATATTTTGAGAAGAACGAAACACCAGGCTTCTGCTTCTTGTGGCAGTTTCACTGTGTGAAAAACATCCAGTTCCAGCCTGTGACACCTGTTAAGTCTAGCTTCTCAGTTACTTGTTTCTTCCCTTTAGAGTTCCTGCCAGATATGTCTTAATTTGAGCTCATTTTCTGGGTCATCAGCTCAGTTTCTGAATGCTTTATAGTCTTGAGGAATCCCATTTAGAAAGAGGTCGTAGCTTTTAATCATTGTAACCATCTCGGCTTCCTGCAGTTTTAGAACCATGCTTTCAAATATGTGTTCATTACCATGACCTGAAATGCCTTCAACTGTTATAATGCGATGGCAGAGCATCTATTGGTATATTGAATCCATACTTCATCAGTATCACCTCTTCAATCAAGATTAAAAATTAATATTAAAAGAGAGTAGAGGGCTGAACTGTTTCGATTAAGAAATATTTCTTGAGCCTTGTTGTCAAATGGAGAACTGAAGCACTTGCCTCTGACTCAGTCTTCCATATCCTTTTCGTGCTGCATTGATAAGAATTGGTGCCACTAGAATCACTGATTGTGGTCATGTCTCACTTTTAATCATTGTTCTGTGCTGCATTGATTCTGAGGGTTGATGGGCACACTGGATGGGTAGAGTCCTTCCACCTTCTTGACCTCAAATGTCAGCATTCATGGCTTGACATGAAACCTGTGAGGCAGCTGTCAAACCCTGGCATTTCCAGTTTGTCCTCTCTATGTCCTATTGCCACATTGTCTTGGTTCTTCCCTTCTGCCTCCTCTGTTGTGTCTTCATCCTCCCCTGCCATCACCACTGCCACTTCCTCTTCCATTCTGGTATCTGGCTGTTGTCACCACTAGACATGGGCACGAACCGCATTACGAACAAAAAAACCCCACAAACTGTCCGTTCGCCTGTTCGCGATCCAGCGGTTTGTGAGCGTCCACGCCCAACGAACCAGCGTTCATTAGAGGCGTGGTTCGGTGTGTTCTTCTGCGGTTCGTGAAGCCAGACAGTCAGGCACCATCAATCAATCCCCTTGGAAACGGAGCCGAGGGAATGCCTGAACTCTGTCGGCACTTCTTCTGTCACCCTGGAAACCCGAATAGAAGCCCAGCTTACCTTGATCGGCAGGTCTTCCTTCCAACCACGGAGCTGCAAAGTGATTACAACCTGGGAGAAGACACCCGGGGGAGGGAGGGGGGAGGAGGTGTTCTGTAGCCATGGGCACTCCTATCTCATCCCTGCAAAACCTGATAGGCAACTCTGATGGCCAACCACAGACCTCCTGCATTGCTCAATGGGACCTCAGCTTATAAAAAGCACTGGGCTCCCAGGCTGGGTTTCACTTTCAGCGAGCAGTGGAGCTGGATGGAGCTGTTGCTTGCTACTTGTTAGCCTTTGGGAGAGAGAGACAGAGAGTTTAATTGAGCTTGGATTTTGTACACTGGGCCAACATCAACCAGTGGCTCTAATTGTATCGAGTGGGAGTTTCCTGGGGGCCTCAGATTGCAGAGGGTTTAGCTCCAAGAGCCCTATTGCAATCTTGACCATACTTGGGTAATGGCTGAAGGAGAGCTTGTTAAACATTCCCTGGAAATATGGGCTCTCCAAGTCCAACGGGGGCCATTCTGACACCCACGAACCAAGAACCTTGAACCGGTTCGGCAATGGGAAAAGTTTGTTGCGGTTCACTGGTTCGGGTTCATTGTCGGCACCGAACCATGAACCACAGGTTCATTAATTTTTTTTGGTTCGTGCCCATGTCTAGTCACCACCACCACTTTTCTGTTGTCTCCCTCTCTTGTCACTGCCTATTTTCTTCTTCTTTTGCTCCCTTTCCAGTTTCTTTCTTACCATTGCCACTGCTGCTTTCTTTCCTTCAAAATCTGCCTGTACTGTATCCAAGTGATAAATGAAATTATTAAAACTATCTGTGGAATAAGGATGGCATCACCTGTCTAAAATCTGGTATGGATAACCTCTTGCATAAAGGGTACGGTCCCTGAAAATTTCATCCCTACTGGTTGGAAAACAAACAAAAAAATAGATGAAAATGTTTCCCATTGATACCACTGGAAGGAAAAAAACAGAATCATGAATCTGAACAAGTGTAATAAAGAAAAGAAGTAAAAACTTTAAAGAAAAAACAATTTAATTTTTTTTGTGGACTGTGGAAAGTTTTTTGTGTCTTTTATGTCTGCATTTGTAGTTTAATAGGTTATCCAGAATGGAAAGAACACAATTGGAGCCATTACAAGTTAGATTTGGGGCCAATTTCAATGCTTGAACCAAGCCCAGCAGGCCACACAAGTGGGACCCAGAACACAGGGCATGCTGAGTTCAGCAATTCCTTTCCCTCTGTTTATGCCCAGCAGGAGGATGGTGTTAGCCCTCGTCAGATCTGCATGCTAGTTTTCTAGTACAGGCTAGAAGAGCTTGGCAGTGGGATGCCATGCTCTGATTCCATTCATGTGCAGCATCCCTTCTGCTCTTTTCAGAAATCCTGAAGAGATGTGAGAAGCTGGTGTTTTAGCCTTAAAAAGAAACCTTCAAAGGGAATTGTTTCTCAACTGGCTCTGAACTGGGTATTATTGTGGATGTGACAAAGTGAAAGAAATTCGTGTTGGTTTTTGTAATTGGTGGAAAATGCCATGAACATGGCTATCCTTGCTGGGGGGTTCAAGGCAAAAGACTAACATAGGTGGTTTGCCATTGCCTGCCTCTGCAACCCTGGTCTTCTCTGGAGGTCTCCCATTCCTGCTTGGCTTCTGAGATCTGATAAGATCAAGCTTGCCTGATCTTTCCAGGTCAGCTTAAAGTCTTCTGGTTGGATTCCCCCAGTCCATTCTGCTGATTATTAGCATTCTTTGAAGACATGAAGCATTGTTTAGCTGAGGGAATAGACTCTTACAATGATGGAAGTCTCCTTGCACGGATGAATTGTGCCAGCAGAACAGACTGGTACCGAGCTAATTTTTGGTTTCAATATAAAGAGTTTTTTTCCTTAGCTAAGGTTAATTGCAACTATACACTTTAATCAACTACATCTGATCATTAATTTGATTTCCAAGAACCAATCAATCAGTTGTGTTAAACAGATTAATGAAAAATTATTACAATGAAGACATCAGTTCTAAGGCAATTCTAGGTGATGCATATTGGAAGGAGTGTAGCTTATCTTCCTTATTTGGCTGAAGATCACAGTGAGATGATTCCCATACACCGTAGGGCCATCTTGTGTTATTCTTCCTCACTGGGTTGGTCACAAGTGGGGCCAAACCCACCGCAAACATTATTTCATTATTAAACATCATTTCCAAAGGAAGGACCGTTTATACCACCCATATTTTAATATTATTTCTGTTCATTTAAAACTGAAGGTGACTTTATGCAAACCATTCTCTCTCAGACACTTATGGTGATGAAAATACAGATTTACCTTACAGGGTAAGGATTACTGAGACAATTTAAGTTCTCAGAATGCTGGAAGTATCCTACAAATGCTACATATTCTATGGGGACAGTGCAAAAACATTTAGGAAAACGGGCAATGTTCTGAGGTCAATTACTTTGCCTGGTTTTCTTAGTTTATCAGTGCAATCCTAAGAAGAGTTACTCCACTCTAAGCCCATTGATTTCAATTGGCTTAGACTGGAGTTACTCTTTTTAGGACTGCACTATATGTCTTTCTGAATTTGCACATGCCTATTTTTAAAAAGGAGCACAACTGTGCATGTGTTAGCTTCTCCAAGGGCTTCTCCTGTGGTGAAGCCTTTGTCATTTGAGATGATTATGATAGCAGAGATGTGGGTTTTTTAAAAAAGGTTTTAATTATTTTTCAGGTGGAACGACTACAAATATTGAAAATTTGATTAAAATCTGGAACTGTTAGTTTTAATTTCAGGAAAAAGGGAAAGAGACGAAGCCAACCATCTGTGTTGCATAGGCTTTCAAGCCAAGAGGCAAACAGCCACTGAAAAAATCCGCCGGCAAGGCCAGCACCTCCTCACAACCTGCCAAGTTGTGGGTTTGGGTCCTATATAAGCAATGGCAAATTGGCGGAGCAACTTGGAGCAGCTTTTGAAGAGATGTCATTGACTGGTCTGTGGTCTGTGAGAGAAATTAGTAGCTTGCTCTGAATGTCAGTCAAAGGCCAGAAATCTCTATTTCTCCTCTTCACTGATCAAATCAAGAAAGAAAATTTTGTCCATTGCAACAGTGACTTCTGAAATGTTGAACTCTTTCATGGTTTGGAGAATCAACTGTTAGTGGGATGGTACCATCTTGTTGGTTGTAACGTTTCTCTTGCATTCTCAAAGTATAACTTGCTTTTTTTACCTGGGCTGCTGAGCAGCATTAGTAGTGGGACTGGAAATGGAAAAGATAAGAATTAAAGATAAGAATTAAAGATAACTTATAGGTTATGAACGCCTGAAGAATTCCATTTGAATGTCACTGTCAAGGCATAACCATAACAGTTAAAAACTGACAAATGATGAAAGAGGATTTGCAGTGCAACCCTAAACTGTGTTCCCCCATTCTAAATCCATCTCAGTGGGCTTAGAAGAGTGTAATTCTGCTTAGGATTTCACTGCTAATTTATCTTCTGTAAGAATGACCCCTTCCCGTTCTTGATGGTTAAGTGCCTCTTAATTGGGTAACAAAGTGCCACTTGAGAGATTCAGAGCCAAGCTACAAGTGACGCCTGACATAGGTTGGACACTTGTCAGCTTCCCTCATATTTTGATGGGAAATTTAGGCATCCTGGTCTTGCAGCTGTAATGGAGAGCCAAGCTGTAAAACCAGGACGCCTACATTTCCCATCAAAGCTTGAGGTAAGCTGACAAGTGTCCAACCTGTGTAAGGCGTAACTTGTAGCTTGGCTCGAAGTAGACTTTTCTGCCTACTGGTCAGTTGCTCTGGTATTCAGAAAAAATAGTTCATCAATTACAAAGAAAAAAAGGCCAAATAAAGATGGCTAGCCCCTCAGGTTGGAAGGGATGTGGAGGTTGCCTCCCCAGAGGGAATGAGCCAGACTGTGGGCGCAGGCCACTGGGAGCAGCGTCAGGGGCCTGTGCACTTTCATTGACCTCAACCCACAGCTCACCAGTGGCTTTCTGCTGCAGTGGCTGCTGCCATGTGAGCTCAGGGTCAGCGATGCTCACCCGTGCTGCCCAGGAGGAGTTCAGTGCAGGGCATCGGGGACACTGCAGGGGGGAGGGGGTTGCACTGTGGTGGCACTCAGTGGGCCTAGGGCCTGTTGGCCCAGCACTGGCCCAAATGCAGGGGGCCTGAGCCCATGCCCCTCACCATCAGGAGCACTGGGGCAGCCTTGTGCTTGGAAGCAGCAGCAGGTTCAGCATCCAAGAGCTGCAGCTTGTTCCTTGTGGTGGGTCTCTGATTCTCGAGAGTTCTTGCCCTGGAAACCTGGTTGGTCTTTAAAGGTTACTTGTGGCGGGGGGGGGGGGGAGAGAAACAGAGGTTTTTATTTTATGTTTTATTCCTGCTAGGCTCCAAGGGTGCTATGACTTTCCAAAAGCTCCTGCCCTGAAACTCTGGTCGGTTGTTGGGGTGCTGTTGGATCCAAATCTTGCTCTTCCACTGCCGACCAAGACAGCTACCCACCTGAGGATTGACTCTAAATGTTTCTCTTCTTCTTTATAGGGCAGGGTATATGTGGGAGCCCCCCAGGAATGGGCTTACATTCCCCAGCCACTGCTAGAATGATTTATGATACCTTAGGGGGGTTTCCGCACAGACTTATTTCTCATTATTGTGATCATTATTATTGTTTATTGATCACTGAGATCCAGTTGCTTTACAGGCAGCAGGGAGTGCAGTCAGTGTGGTCAGAAAATGGGGCATTCATAGCTGAATATAACATGATCAACATTGGGACATTCAGAACACCTTTCCCAGAGGAAGAGGTAGGGAAGTTAGAGACTTCATGAATAGGAATAAGTTAGAAGATTACAGGTTTGGTAAGCAATATGTATGGGACAGAGAGCATGTGCTTCCCCTCACGTTACTGGAACTTGGGTACTCACAATGGAGTTGAAAGATGCAAGGGTATGGCATCTTTACTAATAATGTGAGGGGTAGGTGCACTGGAGGGACCACTGTTTCAGGAAGGAGACGCAATTTCTCTGTCTCACCAGAAAAAGCATTGGTCTGTATGGCTGAGTTACAATTCACTCGCCGGAGTAGTTTAAGGTGCATCGAATGTTTTCACTGAGATTTTGGAACACAGCTTAGTTGTTTTACTTTATTTTCTCTTCTGTTAGGCAAGGGTCCTCTCACACCCCTGGGGATTCACTGCATGATTGCATACTTAAAGATAAAATGTACATGCAGCATCCATACACTAAAGGATGGTCACTTCAAACCTGGGGATATCATTGATGAATATAGTCTTCCCAGAGTGAACAACCAGCTACATAGCCTTGGCCTATCAAAGAAAGATGCATGTTGAGTGGTTTTGGGTATACCCTTGAGCTAAAACAACCTTCTGAGCAGGCACACACAGGGGACAGCCTCTTTACATGGTCCATAAATAGCATGATCCCATAGTGGAGTTTCACCCTTTGCAAGTCCACTTTGCCTGCAGGGGGTAGCTCTGTGGCAAAACTACCTTATAAGATTGTCAGGCAGGGCTCATAGGCCTGGACAGTACGGGATTCAGATCTTGTTGCTATCTTTGTATGCTTGGTACAGGCATAGTCTGGCCTCAGCCTCATAACAGCTGTGCAAACGCTTCAGCTAGAAGTCAGCAATTTTATACTTACATAGGGCTGCTCAAGTCTGGAGAGTCTATTTCCATATAAAGCCTTAGGACCAACATTTTGCACTCCAGTGCTTGTTCATATGGGGGTGTCCACTGGAATTCCATGAGTTGTGTTGCGGTGCTGCCTTGTGGGAACATCAGTGGCTAAGTCCCAATGGGATATGTCTTTCAGGCTGGGACAGGTTGCTTGCTTTTGCAGCATTCTGGCCAGACTCATGCTTTGGTTGCAGCTTTAAGAGCTTTGGCAGGAGCCATTTTGGGGCTCTAATGGCAGTTTTGGCATTGGGCATGGAGCCATGAGCCCAGTTTCCCCATACTTGGGGATTCTCTTAAAGGATCTTGGGGGTGAGGCATTGCAGGGACAAGCTCAGGTGGGGGCTGTCAGAGCATTCTCACCCCCAGGTGGCAGGGGGATCCGCACAGAGGTGTGTGCCCATGTGGAATCCCACAGCCTGTCATCCCACAATGCCCCCCTTCAGAAGTTGGGCTGAAGGGGTGAGGGGACATCAGCCAGAAGGCAGATCATTCAGTACTTGGATCCGTGCCCTATGCAATGCCAAGGCTTCCTAACCTCTAACTAACAAAGTTGTGGCTTTTTAAAATCCCAATGAGTTGTTTGTGTCCTCTGTCGCCTTGCCCTCATCCCTCCAGCCCCCTTTATGCAACCAACTCCCTGCAACCAACTCCCTGTATCCGCCATGCAGCAATACCCCTGATAAAGAGCTTCAAGGGACTTTCTGACTCCGAATTATATCAGATGATCTTAATATCTGGCTTCATTTTCTATCTTGCTCAATCACTTTTCCTTGTTATTCATTTGTTCTTTCATGTGCACAGCATTAAAATATCCTTTCTCTTCTTTGTGTTTGCACCCTAGAGCTCTGGCACCATGTTTTAAACAAACCAATTAAAATGAATTGCCTACAGATTGGCAACATGACATATCATTTCCCTCCAGAATATTGCTCCATGCCCTATGGCAGGCCACAAAGCGTATCTTGCTGTGCAGTTCTTTACCTTAATAATATGCCAAAACTTCACTAAGGAGTGTGTGTTTTGTGTTAGAGGGCTGTGTTAGTTCATTTCTCTTCTTAAACTGGAGGCTGGAGTTTCTGCATTTTCTTTTGTGGCCTTTTGTAAATCTTTTTTTTTGTCCAAATAGTTCTCTCCCTCCACCTCTTTCCCACTGCTCTATTTATAACCATTTTCATGGGAGAGCTGTTGATAAGTGTATTATTATGATCTCTCTGAAAACTGGGAGGCTGTTTGTACAAAAGAGGGGAAATATTTGTTTACAGCTAAATACAAAGAGCTAGGGGGGAAGGAGGAAGAGCTGACTCCTTTCAGAATAGATAATTTTCAGTGTTTATGTTTACAACAACCATTCAACATAGTTTTTTTTAAAGGAAGCTTTATGATGGAGGGTACAGCCAGACAACCCATGACCAGCTTTCCTGATTTTATTTAATTTTATTTAAAGCAGTCATAACAGCTGAGTGGGCAAGGGGAGCTAGCTTGGCTAGTTATATTTACTGATGTGTTATGCCTTCTACAATCAGATGGATGTACTGACATGCACATCCTTTTATTATTATAGGTGATAATATAGGTCATCACAACATATATAATCAGTGCTTTTTTTCTGGGGGGACGCAGGGGTATGTGTACCCCTAAACATTTTGTGAATCTAATGGGAGAAAGTAAAAAAATTAAAATGTTGGAATTCCCACTAAACCAACTCCAAACGTATTATGGATATTTATGTGATTTGTTAAGTTTTATGTAGCATATGTTGGCAACAAAGTTATAGTTTAGTTATATTTAAACTCACTAGGAGCGCTGTTCGTCTTACAAAAAATGGAACATCTTTGAGCATCGAACACGCCACCAAGATTGCTGGCATAATTGGTGACAGACAAATACAAACAAGTCTTCTGTAAGCCACTTGGAGCTCTGGTAGTTGGAATCTAGCACGGTGATTGGTCAGTCTTGTTAGGCTGAAGTCACTGAAATGGTGGTCAGTCTTGTTGCTACCCCCGATGGCGGTGACCAATTTGTGTATTTGTGTACGTTTTGCGCAAAGAGTGCAAAGAGTTTGTCTATACTGAAACTCTTTGGTTGTGCGCACGTGTCACTATAGAGGGGCTTGGTTGGCATATTGATATCCATAATTCTCATCACCGACAGTCTTCTGATATCATTTCCTTTCACAGTGTTTCCTGAGTCTCAGATGGAAGTGAGTGTTTAATCTGTGAAGTAATGTGGTGTTTTACTGATGAAAGTTATTATGAGCTGTGTAATATGAGGTAATGCATGTTCTTGGTAATTTTGTCCATTGACTGCATTTATTTTTTCCGATTTGAACTATAAAATGGTGATTTTCTTGAGTTAAAGTGAGAGTACCCCTAAACATTTTTAAGAAAAAAAGCACTGTATATAATAATAGTAATAATTATAATAGCAACAACAACAACAACATCTGCACTTATATACTGCTCTTCTAGACAGATTAGTACCCCTCTCAGAGCAGTGAATAAGGTCAGCATTGCTATTATCACCACAATACAGCTGGGGCTGAAAGGAGTGACTTACCCAAGGCCGTCTGCTGAGCTTGTGGTAGTAGTGAGATTCAACCCGGCAGAGTGCGGATCTGCAGGCTATCCTTCTTTAGTGTTTTGCTGTATAACCAGGAGATCAAGCCTAGAGAAACAGTTAGGAAGGGGTAGAAGGGCTCTTTTGTATCTAGGCAGATCTGTTGGAATAAGTGGTCTGTTCCTTAGTGCTCCTCAGTGCTGAAGCTTTTGTATTTGGCTATCTATATTCATAGTGTACAGTTTGGTTCCTGGTCCTTGCTCTACACAACTTAAACCTTCTAATGATTATCATTGCAGGCTGCCCACTTGCTCTGTGCCAGAAATGGACCACACTTGGAACTGGTCCAGCAGAAGAACTACTGGAGTTGCAGGAACTTTTCTGCTTAGTCTAGAGGAACTTTCTTCAGCCTAAGGTGGATGCATGCCAGTGTCCATTGTGAAGTTACTACGGGCCAAGCTACAAGTGACGAATGACACAGGTTGGACACTTGTCAGCTTCCCTCAAGTTTTGATGGGAAATGTAGGCATCCTGGTCTTGCAGCTTGGCTCTCCGACTGCTGTCTAATGGACTTTTCAACTGTCACTTGTCCAATATTCCACCAAGCTGCCTACATTTCCCATCAAAACTTGAGGGAAGCTGATAAGTGTCCAACCTGTGTCATTCGTCACTTGTAGTTTGGCCCTACATCTTGTTTAGGTTGTTTGTACGAATAAAGGGGAGATTAAATTTGGGGATCTGTTGATTCAAGAATGTAGTAAAAGGGTTAATAGAATATTCATTGTTGGATATGAAGTCGGTGGTGCTGAAAGATAACATGCTGGTTTCTATGTATAACATCCTAAATGGCTTGAGCTTGAGTTACTTGAAGGACTGCCTCCTCCTGTACTGTTCAGCTTGCAAGTTGAGATCCTCCTCAAAAGCCCTGGTCTCCTTGCCCCCACTTGCAAAGGTGAGGTAGTGACCAGAGATGGGGCTTTTTCAGTGGTGGCTCTTTCATCTGTGGAATGCCCTTCCCCATAAGGCTCCTGGGTGCCAACTGTACTCTTTACTATGTCAGGCTAAAACATTCCCTTTAACCCAGGGTTTTTGCTAGGTGTTGATCTTTCAAATTGTCTTACAGTCTGCTCAAGCCTGTTTTATGGGATTCTTTTAAAGCTGCTAAAAGTTCTATGCTGTAACCATCTGGCTTGGGTTTTTAATGCTCATTGTTTTAAATGCTGTGCTAATAGTTATTTTAAAATCATGTTTTACTTGTAAGCTGCTTTATAATGCTTTCCAAGTAATGTATTTAATTTGGATTTTATTTCTTGCTAATGTGGGTTTTTAAAAATTTTTACTGTGAGTTTAAATGCAAGCCTCTGAGGAAAGAAGGAGTGTAATCTGATTGGACAGTGGCTGTACTTCAGGGGTGGAGTGAATGGCAGTTTTTAGTCAGTGTGCTTCTGAGCGTAAGTGTTGATTCTAGTTGAGCCAGATGAACTGTGTGGAGCCTGAATGAGTCTGGTGGGGTTGCCAGGTCCAGGTTGGGAAATTCCTGGAGATTTTGGGGGTGGAGCCTGGAAAGAGTGGTGTTTGGGGAGGGGCCTCAGTAGGGTATAATGCCATAGAGTCTACCTTCCAAAACAGCCATTTTCTCCAGGAGAACTGATCTATGTGGCCTGGAGATCAGTTGTAATTCTGGGAGATCTCCAGCCACCACCTGGAGGCTGGCAACCCGAGTGTCTGGGTCTGTGTGCTTCTGAAACAAAGTTATGAAAGAAAGGAAATGCTAGTTAAGTCAGTCTTGAGTGTCTCTGAGAAAGGATTCTGGCTAAATCAGGCAAACTGTGTTGAAGCCTGAGAGCCTAATTCTGTCTATGTCAGGCAAACTGTGTGTGAGCTTAGATCAGTCTGTGTATATCCAAGAGAAAGAGTATTCTATCTGGGTCAGGCAAGCTGTGTGGAAAGGCCTGAGTGAATCCATCTCTGTGTGGATGAGAAGAGAGTTTATTTCCTTTTATAAAGGAAACAGTACTTGTAGTCTATGTCTTTGTGTATTGTATGTATTATCTATCTGTTTTACGGACTATCCTACTCTTAACTGATTTTTTTTTCAAATTTGTATTTCTATTTTCTGCATTGTTTCACATATTATACCTGATACTTTTTTGCATTGTTTCTAAGTTTGTAATCCTAGTTCTATTGCATTGTTTATTAGATATCTCATACTATTTGATTGCATTGCCCGTGTAATTTGTCTTTAGTCTCAGTGAGAAAGGCAGGGTATAAATAAAATAAACATGTATTTGTGTTTTGGATCCAATGGAGCATTTTCAGGGGTGGAAAGGTTTCATCTCATTGAGCATGACCTTTTTGCCTCCTGCTGCACTCCAAAATACCCCCTAAAATGCTGCTACCCTTCCCCCCAGAAGCAATGTTTTTGGGACTGTGGAGAAACGCCATTCTGTTTGTGGAGTTAACTTTCTATGGGCTGCAGAGGGGAGGGGCCAGTTCTGGAGTAGAATGTGATTGGAGGGAGAGCGAGTCAGTGGGAGTTGGTAGTTGACAGTTGGTGGGTGGAGAGTTGAGGGAGAGATGGCTCTGAGGGGAGATGTAGATCGAATGTAACCCCAGGTATCAAAGGATTGGGCCTGCCCTACACAACATCTAATTAGGGCATGAGGGAGATAGAGTAGGGGTTTCTGTTTCTGTTTTATTATTCTTTCCATTCACTGTATATTTGCCTGTGTATAGTTAGAAGTTAAATAAATGAGTTTTGGAATTGATGAAGGGAGAAAGCTCTTCTGTTCCACATAGTCCCCCAACCACTTGGGCCCACTAGCAGAGGAGGGAGGTTAGGAGGCTGTCCCGCCTAACCAGGATCCCATACGGGGACAGTGGTGGCAGCAACTACCCGGAGATAGGAAAGGAAGACAGCCCCTTCAGATGCCTGGCCTGAGGTGAAAAGGGAGGGGTAGGCAGAGCGGGGTCTACCCGTGGGAGGAAAGGCCCTGTTTCACCACATGGACATTTTGATCTGCAGCAGGAGAGGGAGATGAAAAAATCACCCTGGTGGATGGAAATCCTTCTACTCACATTTATGACTATACATCCATAAAGATATGGTGCTCCATGCTGCCCAGAATAGTATGAGAGTATGTGATGGCTACATTACGGTTGAAACTGATTAGTGCAAGCATGGAAGAAAACCAGAATCATCTATAAGATATTATACCAAAGAAATAATCTGATTAGAAAGGACTCTCTAACTGCCCTTGCCTTATTTAAGATGAGGCAAAGCATTTTGTTCTGAGTTTTTAAATTTTTTTGTACGAAGCATTTCACAGCAGAAGAAAAGAGAAATAGTTACATAATTTACAAAAAATCTGGCAGTCATTGTTTATTTTATTTATTTATTTTATCATATTTATATTCTGCCCTCCCTGCAAGCAGGCTCAGGGAGCATAACAGCATTAACAACATTTAAAACATCTCATTAAACATTATCATAATGTTATACTAGTTCCTATACAATGTTATACTAGTTCCTACCAAAAATACATATTTATCTATAATTTTGATACTAAAACCATTTCAAAGTCCAATCAAAGAAAGATAATGATAGGAATCAATCTACGAATTAAGTTCAGATCTCCAATAATCTATACTTGTCAGGCATCTCTTAAATGAACAGCCTTGCTAAATTTCTACTTTTTAGCAATTTGCTACACCTCCTTAACCCATTCTTTAACTGAAAGATTCCTAGGATCTCATTTTTAAAAAATATCATTCTAGTGGCTATTAATAAATCTCTAATAATTGGATAATGATATATAGCAGCTTGGTTCTGTTATGTTAGTACCTTTAGATAATGTAATACTTGTCAAGAGCTTTGACTCTTGAAAGATTCTTATCCAAATGTCAGAAGCTAAAGGTCATAACCAGCACATATGCATGTAATCCACTGTTTCCCACTGTTGCCACCTTAAGGGGGTTTGTCAAGTATAAAAGTGAAATGTCCTTGAAAAATAAGCAGTGCAAAAGGACATATTTGACTGTTTCAACCATGCCCAGTTGACAGGGACAGATAAACTTGGACTAGGGAGTATGAGAGTATCTACCTTCAAGGAGAGCTGATGGTAACTTACTAAAGCAGGCCAAGGTAAGTCTGTCGGGGTAAAATTTTTGCCAGTTTCTGGCCCCTGGAGCAGATTGGGCCTATGTTCTGTCAACTTGAAGGGCTATATTACATATTTGTTGTTTAATTATTCCTTTTGTTCCCAAGAACCCAAGATGCTTTAGGAGGGTAAAACCGTAACGTTGTAATTTCTCCTCAGCAGTTCTCACCTACCCTGAGCAATAATTATCTAGGTGAATTAGTGAGGTTAATCTGGAGAAGTCTGAATATTAACTTGAGCCAGAAACATATTTCTTGAAACCAGCCGCATACTTCAAGTGGAACCAACCTTGACTCTACTCTGAGAAGAACGTTGGGCACACAGTGCAGGACCACAAATACTGATCTGAGGAATTTGGATTAGATTGTTTCTCATTTGTGATAATCTCTATATATGCATAACTATAAACCATACGCCCTGACCTGGATAGCCCAGGTGAGCCTGATCTCATCAGATCTTAGAAGCTAAGCAGGTTCAGCCTTGGTTAGTAATTGGATAGGAGACCTCCAGTGAAGACCAGGGTTGCAGAGGCAGGCAATGGCAAACCACCTCTGTTAGTCTCTTGCCATGAAAACCCCACTAGAGGTTGCCATAAATCAGCTATGACTTGAGGGCATTCTTCACCACATAAACCATACATGAATTGGGCTAACTCCTTACCCTAAAAACTTAAATTGCATAGAGAAGAAGAATGTTGAAGTTGCTGAGACCGCTCTTTAGTCATTCTCAATAACATGGGAGAGGAGACACTGTATGGTTACCAGGCCAAACTGGCAACCAGGGGAAGGGTTGGGGATGGGGACATGGGGGTCAGAATCATGAGCATGATGATGTCACTTCCAAGAAAAACCCCAAAGTGACAGAAGTAGCTCTAGAAATCGCTGGAAATGGAATGGTAAAACCATAGTGTTTCTGGTGATTCCTAGAGCTACTTCTTTTGCTTCAGGGTTATCCTTGTGAGTGACATCATCATGCTTGTGACCCCAGTTAATGTTTTACTTTCTTTCCTTCCTCCACTAGGAGCTGCAGTGGGCAATAGGAGCTCAGGGTGGGGTATCCCCTACCTCAGCCCCCCCTCTGGGGGGGTGTTTGGCAGATCTAGGAGAGAGCTTGGCAGGGATGTGAAATCACATTATGACTACTGTTTTGCCTAGAAGCTCCAAAGCTACTACTTCCTCCAGAGGAACTGATCTCTGTAGCCTGGAGATCAATTGTACTCAGAAGACTATAACTTTTTTAAGGATTGCACTGAGAGCCAAGCTACAAGTGACGCATGACACAGGTTGGACACTTGTCAGCTTCCCTCAAGTTTTGATGGGAAATGTAGGCATCCTGGTCTTGCAGCTGTAATGGAGAGCCAAGCTGTAAAATCAGGATGCCTACATTTCCCATCAAAACTTGAGGTAAACTGACAAGTGTCCAACCTGTGTAAGGCGTCACTTGTAGCTTGGCTCTGAGTGGTCAAACAGGGGTTTGAATCCAAGCCTCCTTAGTTTCCCAGCAGAGAGTTAACTCAACAGCATAGGATTCATTTGTCCCCCTCCCCGCTCTTGCCCAGACATCTGGAATGATTTTTGTAGCAACTTGTGCCTGTCACTATCTGCCTTTTCATGTTCTGCAAATAGTTAATCTGATTATGTAGTGAGGTGCTGAAGTCATCCAGTTGGTAAGATATCATTACCGTGTGTTTAGTTCTGAACTTGCTTTTAGAGGACACAAGGTGAAGGAAGGTGATTACCTATTTACTGACCTCTCAAGTCACTAGAGCCTAGCAATATGAATAGCTGTTGCCCAAGAATTGCTATATTATCTGAGTTTACAGTTGGCCTTTCCTCCTCTGGCTCTTTCTGTATCTAATTTAGCAAAATTGCATTTAAATTAGTCCCTGATGAGAGACCCAGAGTTGACATTTTTCCTTTAATAGACATGTTAGTCTCCCTGCATGCTAAAATACCACAAATGGCACACTTTACTCTTCACAGGCAAGACAGCTATTATACATCAGTCAGTGCATTATATTCCAGGATTCACCTTGGGGAATTATTAGTAGCCATCACAGCTTTTCTTCCAGGAGAGAGTCGGGATTTCTTGACTGGCTAATTTATGTTTGTATTGTTCATTTTTCACAGCCATCTTGCAGAGGCTACCTTTTAGTAAAGTTAGTTTAAGAAAAAGAAATGGACTTGATACAAATGAGATTATGAATGCAGTTCTGTGCAGTTACTCCAGTTGAAACCCATTGAAATTGGACTGGTAATTCTGCATAGCTCAGGAAAGCCCAGTCTCATTAGATCTTGTAAACTAAGCAAGGTTGGCCTTGCTTAGTAATTGGATCAGAAACCTCCAAAGAAAACCAGGGTTGTAGAGGCACGCAATGGCAAACTGCTTCTGGTAGTCACTTGCTTTGAAAACCTCAGCAGGGAATTACTATAGACTATGACTTGACAGCACTTTCCACCACTACCACCAACTCTGCATAGGATTGCATTGTAGGTCTATGTTTAGGTTGGTGTTAATTTCTGTCCTACTGTTGAGCAGCACTATTTTTCTAATTGCCAGTTCATGACTCAGGAGTGGAGAAGCATTTCCAGATCAAGATCTCAAAGTGAATAGTAGCATGTTGAAACAAAAATTCAAATTCTGTTTCAAGAAAAGCTGGGTTTTGTAGCTGAATACATTTATGCTAATTAAGCAAATATGCTGTGACCCTCTTACACGTTGCCACCTTCCATAAACCTCCTTTCACAGGTTTGGGTTCTTCCCAGGCAGTTGAGGGCAGTCACAACATGTCATCTGTCTAAAGTATAAGTTTCAGGCAGAAAGACTTGACCCAAATCTGCATTGGGTCCCCTCTCTCCTCATCACAGAGGCTCCACCAGAAGCAGAGTTCCCTCTGTTTACTTCCCCTTATCCAGCTACTGCCCAGGGCTGTTGGGAAAAAGAATTCAGTGTTTTCTTTCCCTAATATACACTGCCACCATTTAGGTTAAACATATTGGCCCCTTGATTGTGAGCAGAGTGTTTGCGTGATATCATTGCACAGGCCCTGGGAGTGCTCACATAGGCCCTGGGAGTGCTCCTGGGCTTCATGCTGTGCTGATTCAGCCCATCTTGGGGACCAAATTGGCCTGATGTGTACCCCTAGAGCACTTCCGGGGCCTGTGTGATGACATCACTCCCGGAAGTGACATCGTTGCACCACAGTGGGGAGGGGGCATTTTGTACAAGAAGACACTAAAGGTAAGTGACCTGGCAACCCTAACAGTAAAGCATTGGATTTGACTAGAAACTAAAGTTCTGCAATTACGACGTGTGATGTGTACATTTAACAGTAATAGACGTATACACGAACCAAAATACGAACCAAAGCTCATCATGAACCAGGTCGGTTTGTGGTTTGCAAACCAGTGGTTCATGGGAACTCAGAGCCAAAACACACGTTAAGAAATACCTAGGTTCAGCACGTGTTCTCTTACCTCAAGGTTTGCCGGGATCTGTAGGCGTCCTGGAAGCTTAAAGTAGACGTCCTGGAAGCTTAAAGATCTGTAGGGGTCCTGGAAGCTTAAAGTCCTGGAAGCTTAAAGGATCTGTAAGCGTCCTGGAAGCTTAAAGGCGTCCTGGAAGCTTAAAGCTTAAAATACAGGCTCCTGTATTTCCCTTCCCCTTTTTGCTGCTCTGTAAATGCTAAACTTTAAGCTTCCAGGATGCCTACAGATCCCGGCAAACCTTGAGGTAAGAGAACACGTGCTGAACCTAGGTATTTCTTAACATGTGTTTTGGCTCTCATTTCTTACAAACCGTGACAAATTTTAGCCTGGTTCGTTTGGTTCATATTTCAGTTCATCACTGCAGGCAGCCTGGTGCCAATCAATCAGTTTCCTAGGCAATGGGGTGGGGGTGGGGAATGGGCTCTCTGTAGACCTTCTGTTGATCTGGAAGTGACATTTTCATGAACCAAATGTACCGGTTCGCAAACCGGGGCAAGTTCATGAAAGTTCATGGTTCGTGAAATGTGACGAACCACAAACTGCACGGTTTGGAATTTTCCCAGTCCGTGCCCATCTCTAAACAGGAACTATATGAACTATAGTTTGTTTTAAAGTAGTCTGTGAAAAGACTCACACTGCTCCCCTCTTAGTATCTCTGTGAGTGGGGGGTTAACTCCTGAGGTGAATTTGCCTTCCCTATAGCAGGGTTCCTGAGGGCTGCTGTTTACACTTCCCTGTAGAGGTGAATGGAAATAATTCAATTATAGCAGAAAAAGCGAGCTGGTTTATAGGTTTCCATTCTGGCCAACTGCTTTTGTGGCACTTCAGAGCATTTGATGAGCCTGTGGCACCCTTTTTATGACTTAGGAAGCCAGGAGGTGAAGTTTCACTTCCAGGAGCCCTGGAATGAGATATTAAGATGATAGCAAGGGTTGTTTTTTAGCGAGACTGAGAAAGGAAAGTGTATTAATGTTCCACTACACATGGCCTGGGGTTTGAGCCCTTCTACCTCCCTAGCTCTGGCATAAAGATACAAATATGAAAAGTAAAACAAAGAAGAAAGTCAGGGAAAAATTCTTTCAGTGGAAAGGAGTATATATTAGAGCTTAGGCAGTGGTTTAGAATGTTGACAGGCTCATATTATTTCAAAAGACTGCTAGTATGTAACAGTGGAATGATTTAAAAGTGACACAATTTTATTTGCCATCTTAAAATTGCATGCCTTGAATTTGGTACAACCCCCTCTCCCAATTACACCGCCCTTTAACACTGGGGGGAAATTCATTTTTCCTGCTAGCAAAAGAGCTCATAAAATGTCTCTAGTGTAGCATCTTGAGGCTGCAAATAGCTATGTTCATTGCTCTGTTCTGATTTGAAATGAGCGCCTGAATCATGTAATGCTGAAACGGTGGGGCTGCCTTCTGCCTTTGATGCCACGTTTGTAATACACATGGCAAATAGCTCCTGCCATGGGTGAGGACGCAATTCTAGGAAATGAGCACCCAGGTAAGGAATAGTCAGTGAAGGCTGAGATTGAGATGAAGCTCATTCCATTACTCATGTTCTCACTCAAGGCAGGGAAATGGTTGCCCATAGACTGCAGGTCTTGTATCATTATATTCCTGCAGATGGGAAGGATAATGGAATTGTGGCAATTAAGGTCAGGCCATTTGTATGCCTGAATGTGCAGAGATGTATCTTGAAAACCATGATAGCATTTGGATCTCATGGGATACTTGGTGAAGATAGAAAAGAGAAAATCTTTCACACAATTCAATGCTAGATTCTGGTAGGAGTAACTGTTGAAGGATGCTGTTCAAAACCACTATTGTTTCCTCTGCCGCTTTAGAACAGAGGTCCTCAATGGTGTGCCCATGGGTGCCAAGGCACCCAACGATACTTTTCCTGGTTCCTGCCAAGTGTTTTTAGAAAGTGGGTGGGGCTTTTGCCCAGCTGGGCTTCTGATTGAGCACTGGTGATCTGAACAGATTCAAAACAACATCGCTTTCAGCAGCAGCTGCCCCCACAGCACAACCTTCACTGTGTGATTGAAAATAGGCTGTGTGTATGCAAGAAAACATTTTTAAATGCTAAGTTCATATGTTTGTATAAACTGGCTCTGACCTGCTATTAGGGTTGCTAGCCCAGTGCTGGCACTCAGCATGAAATTGCAGGGGGGGCCTACTTTATTGGTGCCATGCTGATGCTGTCACTTCTGTGGTGCTGCTCTCCCCACCTCCCATTTTTTCCCTATTGGGTGGTGATGGGGAATGATAAGTCCAGGGTGAGAAGTTTCCCTTCATAGTAGGAACCCAGGAAGCCCTGCCTGCAATCCACTAGAAAGCAAGTTTCATTGAACTCAGAAGAATTTATATAAGCATAATTAGGATAAGGCTACATAATACTTCTGTAAGCACGGTTAGGATCAGGCTATTTGGATTAGCAATAGCGCCATTTTCAAGTGACAGAATTGTATTTGTTTTCTAATGTGCTGCAGCTTCTATTTGGTAGACATCCTAATGTTCCAACCACTAAAGAAGTACTTGTTCCTGATCTCTTTTCAGGAAGAAAAAAAAAGTAAAACACTGTATGTATCAAGTAACCTTGATCTTTGCATAGTTGAATACAAGGCACCATACTGTTTGGTATGATGAAGAATTTTATGTAACACAAATGCCTGAATTTTTCAACAGTACACTTAAAGCAATGGCAGGTAGCTAAATAAAGGTTATTACTTAATGCATATGGTATGTCTAGCATCCTGATGGTATGGACTGGCTTTATTTGAAAAGGAGCAAATAACTTCTGGAGCTGAAGACTTCTGCTTTGCCAAAGAATAATGAGGGAACTAGCTGCCAACCCTTCTCCTTTCCTTTACTTTTCGTTGGGGGTCTTGCATCTTGGAACAGGCATCAGAAATTGGTGAGGGGCCATGAGACCAGAAGGTCTGTGGCTGAGCAGTAGAGCATCTTCTCAGCATGGAGAATGTCCCAGGCATTTTCAGGTAAAAGGACTAGGTGTGGTGGAAGACTTCTTCCTGAGAACTTGGAGGGCTGCTGCCAGTCAGAGTAGCCAATACTGACCTTGATGGCCCCATGGACTGATTCAATATAAGGTAGCTTCAGTATGTATTCTGGGGGGAGGTGGGAGATTTCACTCTGGACAGCAATATTAAAAAGCTTTTATCTCACATGGTGTCTATGAGAGCCCATTTCTGATGAACCACCATGAACTTTAGACCGGTTCATTTGGTTCAGTTTTTGGCTCATCACTGCAGGCAGCCTGGCGCTGATCAATCAGTTTCTTAGGCAATGGGGGGGGGGGCTTTCTGCAGTCCCGGAAGTGACCTTCTGCTGCCCCGGAAGTGATGTTTTCACAAACCAAATGAACTGGTTCGTGAACTGGGGCAAGTTCATGAAAGTTAGTGGTTTGTGAAACATGACTAACCAAGAACCACATGGTTCAGTATTTTCTCAGTTTGTACCCACCTCTAATGTAGTCACAATCATGTGACTTTGAAGTGCTTTTTGTCAAAGTAAAAAAATTAACACAGCAATGAACAATGTGCTAAGTGTAAAATGTAGCTGAGGTGTTAGTGGTAGATTGCCGTCCCTTTGCAATGACCACAAGTAGCTTTGTGTAAAAGTCTTAAAAGAAGCCAGATATTTGTAATCTGGTACACCATCAGGTATAAGGGAAAACTGATTTGCTTAAGATCGTACTATGAGTCCTTTGTTAACTTAATTAGTGTATCTGTAATCTTTTCTCAGGAGATGTTGAGGGTGTGTGGGTGGGATTAAGATTCAAAACTGTGTTAGAAAAATGTGCTATGAAGTTGATAGCAATTAATCAATGCTTTAATTACTAAATGTAAGGTTCCTGAGTTACATCTATCTGCTCTAACCTGAACATTATGCCTTAATACTATGTAGGTAAGTATGTGTTGTGAACTTGTGTGACTCTGTAGTGAGGGAAATGTACCCTGCATATTTGCAGAGTATTTATAGTCCCAGCATTCAGAGAAGGGATTATTCTTGGCTCAAATTTATTTAGCTCTCCCAAAGGATTTATTTTTCTGTAGTGAGAGGTAGAGGGGCTTAAAATTGCCCGATATAATGCCCTCTTCCCACCCCTTTGATCTTCTACAGAGAAGTACCTTCATTTTCAAAACAAACATTTGAGTTAGGTTGGGCTGAGCATGTGTGACTGGTTCAAAATCATTCAGCAAGCTTCTATGGCAGAGGGGGGTTTCAAGCCTGGGCCTCCCAAAATCTAGTCCAGCACTCTAACCACTACACCACACTGGCTGTCTTTGAACCCTGAAATAACTTTTTCTCTTACCAGATCTCAGCTAGTGCAGTTGGGAAGTATGTATGGTGAATTGCTGGTAATCAGAATGGGACTAGTTGGACCCTCAGCCCAATTCCAAATAATGCTCAGGCCAGTGAGATCCACAAGAGGGAGATGTCTCTTCTTGCTGACACTGAGATTGCCACACAGAATCCCATGAAGTCTGGGCCCACAGTACACAAATAATTACCATTCTTTTACTCACCTGCGGAATCTGATCAGTAGATGTGCATTCTTGTGGCTATGGCAATGATATTGATAGGGCTTTGTGCTCTACACTGTTGCTGACTGAAGAGGTTCAGTTTGCATTCTATGATTCTACTTTGCAGATTGGGCTAGGCCTGTTTAGTGTGAACAGTCTTACTTTCTAGAATCAGCATAGAGTTCACATTGATATATTAACCATAGGCATGAGGAGAATGGTGGGGTTATAAACCAAAGAGAAATTTGTGCTGTTTCTGATATAATGAAAGTATCCTGCCGTAAACAGCCACAGAGATAATTAAGCACCTGATTTTTCTTCTCAAGAAGGTCATTATTAAAGAACTCCAGTGATTAGAGAGTTCCAATTAAAGGCTACTATCACTTTTACTCTTGATTTAGGTTTAGGGGGAAAGCTGCATTTAAAAAAACAACAACAAGCCAACAACCACCCCCCAAACAGCTACATGGAAATATTTTCATGACTTCTTAAATTCAATGAACCAATTTAGTTTGGGAAGCTTTCTGGAAGCTAAACACCTTAAATATAGCAGCATCCTGCTAATTTATGAAGCACATAGTGAGAACTAATAGCAAGTAGCATTAAACAAAATTGATGCTGGCTGGTTCATTGTCATTCCCCAGGCATCTGTGGGTAATGATGAAAGTAAATAAGGTAAGTTGGAGAAATTGAATTAAACTCTCATAGATTTTTTTTAGCATTCTGTAGAATTCGTAAAAGATGCAAGACACCTCCTTTACATTTTAAGAAATCATTTTACAGAGCTCTGCTTTATCCTTGCAAACAAAAAAGGATGGAGCCTTAATTTATGGTGGTAAGCACTGGCTTAGCCACTGCACTTGAATCCTGAAGTTAACTAATTCTAAGCCCATTGATTTCCATTGGGGGCATATGCAGTTGGGGGCACATGTGTTTAAAGCAATGGGACTTGGGTTTCAGCTATGTGCTATGTGAGCAAATGTTCCGATGGGTTGTTTAATGTGAAAAAATCAAGTGCTCAGAAACAATTTTGATTGGGACCATGGCATGAGGGAAGACTTAAACATTTCCTTCTCACCTGCATTTATAGTAGAAAATGAATAATTTGTAATGCAGATTAGAGATTGACCCCCTCTTCCAAGGTTCCGTTATCCCCAGTGAGAAAGAAAACATGGGCACAAGACAGGTGCCTGTCTTCTGCCCTACTAGAGCTAGCAGTTCGGGGTATGTATGTGTTTGTAAATTATTTCTATCAGGAAAATGGTACAAGAGAAAAGAATTAATTCTGCACTGTGGCCCCAATCCAAATCAACCTAACTACAGCTGCTTTTTTAAATTGAGAGATTTGGTCACTAATCTCCCACAGATCTTCCTTGTTCACCCCTCCTCAGAAAGGTAGTTTCCTTGGCTCGTACCACTTCAGGCCACAAGTGGGTGTTTTCAGTATTCACATTCTGTCTAATAGAGTTGCTAGCCTCCAGGTGGGGCCCAGAAGTTATCAGGAATTACAACTGATCTCTAGACCACAATTCCTCTGGAGAAAATGGCTGCCTTGGAGGGTGGGTTCTATGGAAATATATCCCATTGAGGTCCTTCATTTCTGAAAACCATACCCTTTCCAGGATTCACCTACAAATGGCCAGAAATTTCCCAACCTGGACTTGGCAACTCTATTGTCAAATAAAGGCAAAGTCTTTGTACATAAAAAATATAAATGTTGTAAGGTATATGAGCAGCTTCTAGGGGACAGCTTTTTGCTTTGCGTGTTCTTCATTCTTGGCCCTTCAGGGCTTTTGTAGCAAAATGGTTGCCACTGAGGGGACTGAGTCACAATTTGATCCATGGCAACAACTTGGGAGGTATACTGTGAAATTATCACACATTTTTTTCACTGCAAATGATGTAACAAATGAGGATAAAAAGAAAGCAATTCTGCTCAGCATTGTGGGGCCTTCCACTTATATTTTAATGAGAAATCTGTCACTTGTTCTGAGAACCTTGTTTAAGCAAGCCAGGCTATCCTTTGGTGGACTGAACCTGGAAACAGCCACACTGATCCTTATTACCAGAAAAGCTTTTATTGTTTTAACGTGCATGGGCTCTGGGAGTCTCCAACTACAGCAGCAAGGGGCAAATTGCATCACAGCTTTTTAGGTACACAGGCAACAAAAGTGCGGGAACAGAGAACCAATAAAGAACAAAGGCAAGAACAGAGGTCCAATCAGAAACTCACAGTTTATTTCTAAATACGGAGAGTAGTGTGAGTGAACATTACTCATAATATTGCTACTTTACCTGAGAGCCGTCACATTTCCTTATATGGGATTGTTTGCTAATTTACCAAGGACCAAATGCATGCAACTCACTTTTGCATTCAAGGCTCCACAAAATTCTCAGGACACACTACCTAAAAAAAACTTTTGGAGAGTTAGTAAATTTGTTGAAGAACCACTTTAATCCTGCTTCTAGTGCGATGATAGAGCATTTTAAATTTAATTCATGATCCATTAAATTTAATTCATGGCTGAACTGAGGAAGCTCTCTCAAAACTGCGATTACAGTGCCACCTTGGCACAGATGTTAAAGGATTGGTTAGTCTGTGGATTAAGTGATGAAAAAATCCAAAGACAACTACTGTCTGGATCTACCATGACATTTGATTTAGCTTTGATGTTGGACCTGGCTGTGGAATTTGTGACTAAAAATATACAGGACTTGCAGGTACCACCCCTATACCAGGAGAAGAAGAATTCCATGCCAAAGATGTCTGAACATGTTTTGAAAGTTGTCAAAGAACCAGAAAAGAGAAAGAAAAGTTGGGACAGCAGTTATCATTGAGCTTGATTCCATGCTCAATGTAAAGCGCTCTGAGTGGGCATTAAGTTGTCCTGAAGGGTGGTATATAAATCGAATGTTGTTGTTGTTGTTATTATTATTATGCCTCTACAGCCTGTAGATTTAAAAATGCAAAATGTTACAGTTGTAGTATCATTGGCCACATTTAGTCTGCAGATCTATGACACAAAGTAATGTGAAACATCAAGCCTTAATTCATAGGATACATGCAGCAGAAGATGAAAGTCCTGTAAGTGTGGCTGAGGATGTAGTCTATACCATTTATAATCTGACATTAGATGTAAACAACAAGAGGGTATCCTTCGAACTGGACACAGGTTCCAGTGTGACTCTTACGAGTCAAACCCCATTTGAGGCTTTATGGCAGCAGAAGGGCCGAATCCACACTACCGTTGTTCTTGCGGCAGTTTTTCACTTCTGCAGCGCCATTCCTTCATCTGTTCACATGCATCGTCTCCAAAGCCGTCATTAATTCGCCATGGCGTCGCCACAGCCCATTTCACTTTCGCCGCGGGTTATCTTTTGATGAATAACTGCCCTCCGTTGAATTCCGAGCCTCTCTTGACCCGCCTCCCAATTAAGAGTAATTCTCCGCCTTTGTCCCCACCCCTTTTTTAAAAAAATAAGAGTACCGTGTCGATATGGCGACATCTCATCATATTAATCTCATTTTAAAAAAGGGGGTAGACCTCAAATATCAGAGGAACAATTTCATATGTTAATTCAATTTATATATTTGGGGGGGGGGCATCCACATGATACTGAAATCATGGCTCATGTTACGCCCCGACACGGACTGTGCCGACAAGTTAGGCACAGATTTCAATTTTCCAAAGACAAAATGAAGCTCTGCTGTGGGATACTGCTGTAGGTGATCGTGACCGCTCACCCATTCCCGGATGATTTCAACCAGCATGCAGGCTGTGATGTTCCGAGCGCTCATCGTAAGTGTCTCGGGTGATTTTTTTAAAATATATTATCTTAATGGTGTCGTTGTACCATTGAACCAGGATGCTTACTCGTCGATATAGCGTCAATTTGTCCTTTTTTAAAAAAAACAAAAACCGCGGAGCCGTTCGGGTTTTTCCCGCCCCTTTACCCGTCTTTTTGAAAGGGGATGTGATCAACGGATTGTGCAGGAGAAGCGCTATTCAAAGGGTGATGTGGACAAACAAGCGAAGAATGTGCAATAACAGATGGAGCAATCATTACACAAGAAAAGCGGGAGCTAAGGTAGTGTGGAATCGGCCAAGGAGGAGGCACCCTTATTGCAGCCGAATACAATTAAATTGAGAACGTATACAGGAGAAACACTTCACTTACTAGGTGATGTTAAAGTCACTGTGTTCTACAAAGGTAAAGTAAAACTGTTATCACTGGTAATGGTTTCAGGCAGTGCCCCTAATTTACTAGGAAGGGGATGGTTAGCTGATTTTGGTTTAAGCTTTGATGAACAGTTTCAGATTTTCAACCTGGAGAAGGGATTTTTCTTGGAAAATGTTTTATCTATGCACCAAGAGGTTTTCCACGAAGAATTAGGTGCTATGAAAGGTATGGTGGTGGTGTACCCAAATTATGTGTGTCTGGTTATCTTAGCCAATTAAGAGAAATGAATACACACAGATAATGAAGTCTAATGAAGGATGTTGTAAAGAAAAGCCAGATATATTTGCAAATACAGGACACACTACTATTAGGTGAGCTCTGAGTGTGTCACCAGAACAAAGGAGTACATGCTATTTTAAAGGTACATTATGTCACATTGGAGAAACGAAAGTCACACTCAAGGCAAAGCATCTGACTTCTTTCACATCTTTGGATTGGCTATTGTCCGTTTTTCAAACTTAGTCTCGTGACAGAACATCTGCAATTCTATCCCTGTCCGTACCTTCTTCTTATCAGCTTCCCCATATATGGTCATTCTACCCTCACTTTTTCTTATCTCTGTTTCTGCAGATGGGTCTAAGGAATGTCCATTTAGCTATACTTCCTGAAGGCCAAAAGTTCTCCTTTTCCGGTGTGCAGCCAGAAAGGCCCAAGGAGCCAGAGAGGCCCAGGCAGGGACCAGTTACTTTAAAACGTGCACAAAGAACATATTTCATGTCCCCTTTTCTATACTAGTGTGATTTCATGATTGATCTAAAGTCACTACTAAAATTTGCTAATCTCACAGTGGCAAACAGTATGCCTCATTATTTTAAACCTAGATTGATTCCTTTTGCAATGAGACAAAAAATAGAAATGGAATTGGAAAGATTATTAAAAGCATGTATTATAGAGCCTGTAAAGTTTTCAGAATGGGCAGTTCCAATTGTACTCGTGTTAAAACCAGATGGCTCAGTGCGTATATGTGGAGATTACAAATGGACTCTTAACAGGGTAGCACAGCTGGAGCAATACCCTATTTCCAAAATAGAAGATCTTTTTACAGCATTAACAGGACGTCAATTGTTTACAAAATTAGTTATGAGTCACACCTATCAACGACTTGTTCTAGATGAAGACTTGAAGGAATATATTACAATCAATGCACACAAAGGTCTCTTCAGGTATCATCACTTATCTTTTGGAGTCTTTTCTGCCCTGGCGATATTTAAAAGGACTATAGAAGGATTATTTCAAGGGATTCCTCATGTAGTCATTTACTTGGATGACATATTAATCACATGGACCACAACACATGAATATTAACAAAATTTGGCAGAAGTTTTAAACTGACTGAAGGGGGCAGGATTGCATCTTAAGAGAAGCAAGTGTTCCTTTTTGAAGTTGAAGGTAGTCTGTTTAGGATATAAAGTGCATGCTCAAGGGATATACCCTGTGATGGACAAAATCCAAGCAATTTGGAATGCTCCCAGACCAAATAATGTTTCTGAGCTAAAATTTTACGTAGGATTGCTTAATTTTTATAGTAAATTTTTACTTAACTTGTCAATGCTTCTCTGGCTTCTTTATACATTGCTTAAGAAAAGGGTCACATGGCACTAGGGAGTGTCTCAAGAATAACATGTGATGCTTCACCTTATGGAATTGGGGCAGTTCTGGCTCATCAGCTGGAGGATGGGTCTGAAAAACCCATAGGATTTTTGTCACAAATTAGTCCCCTGCTGAGTATTTCCAAAATAGAAGAATAGATTCACAGCTGAATCAGGAAAGATTAACTGTTATGTTTGGAGTTCAAAAATTCCATAAATATATTTATGGGTGAAATTTTACAGTTTGCACAGACCACAAACCTCTGATTTCCTTATTTAATGAGATGAAAACAGTACCACAGATGGCTTCACCAAGGATCCAGAGATGGACTGTCACTTTGTGAGCTTATGAGTATAGTATTGTGTATAGAGCTAGAAAAGATCTGGGTTATGCAGATGCTTTGAGCCACCTACCATTACCTGAAGTGCCCACAACTGTAAATGTGTTTTACTCATAGATTATATAAGATGATAGTGTCTTACTCAAAAATTGCTTTGCCTCTCCACCAGTGACAGCCAGGCAGATAAGCCAGACAGCCAGACAGCATGGACTGATACAGATCCCTATTAGCCCAAGTCAGGGAATTTATTTTGAGAGGATGGCCACATATTCTGAAAGACAAAGAACTTTGCTGTGAATATTCTACCAACTTTGGTGTGAATTGAGTGTCTATGATGGATGTATATTATGGGGTGCCCATGTAATGTATATTATGGGGTGCCCATGATTCCAGGATCACCCTGGAATCATGAAGATGAAAGATGAAAGACTTAGCTAGAAGTTACCTGTGGTGGCCAGGAATGGACCAAGAAATTGGGCATATGGTACAAGCATGTGAATTTGTGCCAAGAAAGCCATAAAATGCCTATAGTGGCCAGATCAACCTTGGAGGTGATTACATATAGACTACGTTGGTCCTGTTCATGGTAAGATGTTCCTTATATTGTTGGATGCACATAAGATTTATCTTATGTCTACATCAACTAGCAAAACGACCATTGGGCAGTTAAGGATGTGTTTCAGTATGCACAGACTGCCTGAAATACTTGTGATGGATAATGCAAGTTCCTTTACTTGTCAACAATTCAAAAGATTTAGGGAAAAAATGGCATTCAGCATGTCACATCTGCACCATATCACCCAGCATCAAATGGACTAGCGGAACGTGTAGTGCAGTCCTTTAAGGAAGACATTTCCAGGATACCAGGTGAAAGTCTCAATATGAAGTTTGCTCGTTATTTGTTCTGTTATAGGATTACACCACATTCTACTACAAATCTATCTCTAGCTGAAATGTTGACAGGATGGAAATTGAGATCCAGGTTTGATTTGTTGCACCCATACCTAACAGGACATATGCATCACAAAAACAACAGCAACAGAAATGACAACGTGACAGGCAAGTGAGGGGACTTTTTTCTGATAGGAGATGCCGTTTAAGTTAAAAAATGTGACTGGGGTCCGTTGTGGATACCTGCTACAGTACAAACAATGACAGGCCAAGTGTCCTATTCTGTCACTTTACAGGATGGACGGATTGTGCAAAGATGTGGATCAATTGAGGAGGTGAGTTGTCCTGCCCTCTACTGTCCCTAACATTGTATCAAAGTAGCAAGCTATGGGCCCAAATTAAATGATGTCTCTTTCAGACTTAGGAGGTCCAAATGCACATCTCTATGGGAGCTCAGCAACTGACGCTGAGAATTTGGATAAAACTGTATATCCTGTTGTGCAGAACAAGGAGGATTCTGATAGTTCTGTGTTTCCCACAATTGCAGACCCATTGGGAACCCCATCACCTGCTTAGAGGCCAATGTGACGTTCTACATGTCAGAGAGTTGCTCTTACATATATAGATTAGAGATTATATTGTATGAAGTTCTTCATGTTCTTCTTAGTATTATTGTTAAGGTATTCTGGTTTGGGAGTTCAGTTAAAATTTATGAGGGGCAGAAATGTTGCAATGTATACGAGCAGCCCCTAGAAGACAGCTTTCTGCTGTGCATGTTCTTCAGTCTTGGCCCTTCAGGGCTCCTGTAGCAAATTGGTGACTGCTGAGGCTTGACTGACGGGCTAACTAGAAATGCAACCCTGTTTATTGTATATAAAGCTGGCGTGTCATGGTGTTCAAGAAAGATACAATCGTATGTGAGGAAGAAGGTGTGGTTGCTTTCTCCCTCACATGTATATGTGAGAGTGTTTTTTTTACATATGAGTGAGTAATAAAATATGGTCATAGATCCAGAGGAGTTAGCCGTGTTAGTCTGTAGTCGCAAAATAGTAGAGTCCAGTAGCACCATGCATCTGACAAAGAGAACTGTGGTTCTCACAAGCTTATGCTACAATAAAGTTGATTAGTCTTAAAGGTGCTACTGGACTCTTTACTAATAAAATGTGTAAATCCACACCTTCGTCTAAGTGGTACAGCCCAGCAAAAGATGGTGCATGTGCCAGGTGGATTAGGGCTGGATCAAAAGTTTTATTAATGCTGCTACTTAACACTGTTTTAAGTGGTACATACAGATATCATGTAGCATAGTGGTCAAGTGGTTGTGCTGTAAATCAGCACATGGCTGGTTTGACTCTCACTACTGCCATGAACTCAGCAGGTGGCCTTGGGTAACCCATTCCTCTCAGCTCCAGCTCCCCTGCTGCATTGGGGGGATAATAAGAACTATGACTTTGATCAATGGTCTGAATGGGGTGCTAATCTGTCTAGAAAAGCAGTATATAAGCACAGTTAATATTCTCTACATTTCTTCTGTGCTGAACTGACTTGCATGTAAGTTGTATCTAAGTCACTGTGGAGTTTGGGGGCTAGTAATATAAAATATTAAACCATTAATTATTGTATGGATTTGGTTTTATTTCTCTTGAGTGAACTGAATGTGATTTTTTGAAACTTGATCCCTGGATAATTCCAGAATATTCTTTGTTTTAGACTGTTATGCATCATGTGTGTATGAATAATTTTTTTAAAAAATTATAGGCATTGTAGTTTGTAGATAAAATATAGAGATAGTAGGAGCCTCGGGACTGGATTTAATTCATAGTCCTCCTTTCAGATCCGAATATTCCCCACCCTGATTTACAAAATCAGAATCACAATTTAAAAGTACCACAAACCATTTTAGCTCTTTGGAGATTATTCACTCTTTTGTACTTGGTTGCAGTTTCCTTTACTGTACTTTGTTATTGTTAATAATAAGACAACCTGTTTCTGGTCCCCTCTCCCTTTGATGATGCTTGCTTTCAAATCCTGATGCTGAATTAAGACAGGATATTTCTCTGTGATTTCTATTCTTCTTGCCAGAGGGGCACCGTAAGGATCTATAGAAGGCCCTGCTCTAGTTAACACTGTCTTGCCCCGGGATAATTTGTCTGGGAAAAAATAGTATTGGCTCTTATCATTTTGCTGATGACATAGATCTGTATTGTGTACCTGGCTATCGATTGCTGCAGACTGTGGTAGAGACTTGTTTAGTAGCTCTAAGCTCAAGTTATCCTGACGTTTGCTCCAGCTGAATAAAGGTATAATGGAGACTTGGCTTTAAGGGGCTTCCTGCAGCTCCTGAAATGTGTGCCAGCAATCAAGAGGTGTTCCGAGAGGCCTTAACATCGATACTGCATTTGAAAGCAGAATTGTGGATATCCTCATTTATGGTGCCCTTCCCTTAAGTATTCACCCTTCTGTATGTTTTAAAAAGGCTTTGAATTGTTAATACTCACTCTGTGTTGGCCTGCTGAAAAAGATGTCCCGCTAGAAAATTAATAAAGCATATCGAGTGGTTTTTACATCCGCCTAATAAACTTGTCTGTTCACAAATGTTATGGTGCCAGGAGTGAGAGGCTGATCTTTATTGCCACTTCGCTATCACTGGAAGTGCCCTTCACCTGTGGTACTTTGGTGTCCCACTAGATGTAATCACCATAAGAAGCTCTACCAGCAATTCCAAGCACCTTAGGGGACATCATCTCTAAAGCTTTAAATGGAGCAAGTGGTTCCTGAAATCAAACTAATGACTTCTTGCCTTCCTGGGGCGGAGGGAGAAGCTTTGAATAGACTGGTCTTTTCAAATGAATTTCCCCATCACTCCCTTGTTCCTTAAAAAGAGAGGTGCAACTTTTCTTAATGTGATATGCACAAAATGGGGAAAAAAGAGGAATTGCTCAGCTTCAGTGACAGTATGCATTAGCATACAACTGGGAGCCAGTAAGAGACCTGTGAATTCTGTCTAACTGAGCTTAATTTGAAGTAGGGTCTTTATAAGAACAACAGCATGTTAAAAAAAGGATTTGGGTATTCATCAAGTGCACATATACTATAGATACGAAGAACTGATTCCCGACACTTTGTGTTCAATACACTTTGAACATCTTCATACTAGCCCTTACACAGATCCCATCATAGCTAATAGATATCTTCATTGCTTTTTGCACACAGGATTGCCGAAGGAGGGATTGGCACTCTCCTTTTAAAACTACCGATCAGGCGACAGCTGTGGTTTCTGCAACACATTTTCTTCATGGTTCTTTTGTTCAGTTCCCTCTCCTGCCTGCTGTAATGAGGAAGACTCCAGATGTGCTGCACGGCAGACGTGAGTGTGAGAGAGTGTAGAGGTATGAAAAAAGGACTAGAGATGAAGTAATTAACAAAAGAAGCTACATCTGCTGTATCTCCTATTTATCTGTTGTTTTCAAGGGACAAAGCAAATCTGTGTTGCAGTCTGTATGTAAGAACATAAGAACTTCCCTTTCTATATTCACACAGACTTATTAGTGTCAAAGAGGAGTTTGGGCAAAAGGGAGCTACATGAGCTGCACATTTTATCAATAGGCTTCTGTATTTCTTGTTCAGGAAGAAGTTTGAGCCATATGTTAACCACAGATAATGTTTGTTAATACAAGGAATGTGGTTCACTTGCATTTTATTGCGGCACCTAGTGGTTTAGTACAAACATTACATAGTTTTAGAACACCAACAAAGATGAATTAGGAAGGGAACCAGAGGAGTTAGCCATGTTAGTCTGTAGTTAGTCTGTAACTGATTTCCTCAACAGAAGCAAACTGATCTCCATATCAGAAGGAGCTGTTTGCATCTCCATATCAGAAGGAGCTGTTTGCATCTACTCTGCCCTCCCCTCTCCTCCTCTATATCTGACCAGTTTCTTTTTGCCCTCTATGCATCTGACGAAGAGAACTGTGATTCTCGAAAGCTTATGCTACAATAAAATTGGTTAGTCTTAAAGGTGCTACTGGACTCTTTTTGATTTAGGAAGGGAACGTGATTCTATGAAAACAAAACACAGATGATTTAGACGCATTCTTACTATATTACAAAATATTGGTGGTAAACTGCTTTTCAGTCTTAGTTTTGTATCCTGCCTATTACTCCTGGTTTGCTTTGTTTTTGGTCATCTTCATCTGAAGTACTATATAACCAGTTTCCATTCACTGTTGTTTCTAATAATGTTAAGACAGTTACAGTGCTGTCATAAGCAGAGGTTATACCCTTCCAAGCCCATTGACTTCAGTGGATTTCAGTGGATGTAACTCCGATGAGGACTGCACTGGCAGGCTTTTAGACCAAGCCTTCCTGAGTGACATTCACCATGGAAGAATAATAGAAGTTTAAAATTGCAGTGTTCAGCCTTAAGACATTTTATAATGTCATATATTAATGCATTTGATAGTAATAACTAGGAATGTGACTTTTTAATGAAAGGACTATGTAGTTTAGTTATTCTGACTTCCATTGGTCCTGGTTGGATTGTCAAATATGAGGACAAGTGAGATCAATAAACTTCCTTTTGCTGAATTTCACCTGCCATTTTATTGACAGCAACTCATTGTGCTTGGAAGTATATTCTTGAACCCGTTGTGCATCTCGGAGAAGTCAGTATTTGCTTTCAAATGTCTATTCTGATCATGCAACTTCTGCTTTATATAGCTTTCCTTAGAAGTCAGATTATTAGGATTTACATTTCTAAAAATGAGTCTTTATCGTACACATTGTTTGATGGACTATCACTGTGTAGTTAAAGAGAACGTCCGCATTTGGAGATCCAAACCTCATGTTATATCTGCCAGATGATTCCAGCTGTGTTTCCCATGGGAAACCATCACAGGGTCCTGATTAATTCAGATTGCTGCTGTGCCAAGGCGGGAGGAGAAGTGGATCATGGCTTCCTCCTGTGCCTTTTTCTTAACCTAAAATAATGCCCCCATGGAGCATTATTTGTCCCAAGGGAGGCCTGCAGAAGCATTGAATGATTGCAGGAGCAGCATTCCATGGGGCAAATAATGCCACCTGGAATTGTTTGGGGGTCAGAAAAATAGAATGGGAGTAGCAGGAGCCCCCTGTGGTCCTGATCCAAACTGGGTCTCTGTGACTCTTCTGAATTGAATTTCCATGGGAAACTTGCCATTGGCATCCTACTACAAACCCCCATGATAATGATGTGGTACATTTAATGTGGTCACCAACAGCCTACCGCAGGATACTAGATGGAGAAAGCAGGAAATATAACCACCATCTTGTTCTGTTTGCAAGTTCCGGTTATGCCTGGCTGAATGCTGAACTATGGTGATGTATAGTGTGTGTGTGTGTGCGCGCATGCGTACACATGAGAGGATAAACCAGTCCCTTCTTTTAATAGAAGTGCCACTTGATTGAGTGAGGGTGGCTGAACAAACCTCAGGAACTTCTCAAAGTATCCAAACTTCCACAGAAATTACTGAATGGATTGGGCCCTAAATTAATGATGGCAAACCCTACATCTGTGGCTGAGGGACAAGATGTTCCATTGTGAATGCATCCTTCTATGTTCAATTGAACTATTTTTGCAGCAGGAAAGAACAGACCAGTTGGGCATGAACTTGTTTTGTGAGGCACATTTCTTGGTTTGGGAGCACTAATAAATATTGCCCTGAGAAGTCTCTTAAAAAAAAAGTAATAAAAATAAGCACTGAAGGCTTTTGTATAAAGGCAAGTCCATGATAAAATTGGAAGGAGGGTGTCATTGCAATAGATCTTGAATGTGCTTGTTAATTATAAATGGCATGTGATAAAGGGATGTGAGTGACAGAACAGAGTTATGAAGGTCTTGGTTATTTCTACCTCCTTTTCTAGCAAATGTGGATTGAAATTATTGTTCTTATGGAGGATGTCTGCTGCTTTGCTTACTTTTAAAATACAGCGTTCCTTGTATAATTAACTATATAGTACCTTGCTCAGGGATCTGGAGGCTTCTCTTCCTGCTACAAATTTGCTGTGTTTGGGATTGATCTGTTAGAAATGTACCAGTATATTAAACAAATGTGCAGAATCTAGTTATACCAATAAATATGTATCAAACTAAACCAGATATATGACTATGGGGAAAACCAGTGCTACATTACTTGTGGTCGCGCAAGAATAATTTACCACTATTTGCCTACAATTAAGTTCAATAACTTTTATGCTGTGATTAATTAAATCTTAACATTTCCTTGTAACCCCTGCATTTATTAAGCATGGAAATGAGTTTTCTCTAGCAACTCATTAAGCATGCAGCAAGCCTGGCGATACAGTGCAGTTTTACTCTAATAAAATACTTGGTCTTTACATTGCGTAGTAAATCTTTATATGCATATCAATCAATTCTAACTCTGTTGTTGACCCCAGGGAGGGAAATACTTGTTAGCATGGGAGCCACAGAGCTACTGTAGCAATGTTGACAATATTTTGCAGCTGTTTGTTGTATGCCACAAGTGGAATAAATATTTTGGACATTGGAAAGATGTAGGAGTATTTTTGGAGAGAAATAAGACATCAGTTTGTGTAATTCTGATGAGCTTAAAAAAAAACCTAGTGCTTTTTGCTGTTAATAGTAGCTGGCCATTCATGGACATGACTTGCCTTTTGAAAGGTGAAGTTCAAGTGAATAGCTTTGAGTGGTGCACCAACCCACGGTATGGTTTGCATTACCACTTGTAGTCTTTGACGTCTGCAATGCACCAGTACAGTAGTGCATGACTAAATCTCAAGAATCAGCTGCAAGATCATATATTTTCTTTCCCAAGAACCTTCTTACTGAAACATACATTTTCCTCTAGCCTTAAGCATGGGTGAGCAGTTCCATGGGTTAGGCTCAATGTTTTATGTTCTCTTGGATTGACTTGATAAAGGCAGCCATTGTCTTCAGTATGCAAGGCCCTGAGCAAGCCTGTTAATGACAGAATGTTTTGGAGGTCATTAATTCATAGGATCACCATAAGCTGGAAGTGACTTGACAGCCTATAGTGAACACTGGTTAACAGGAAACTTTGTTAGCTCCAATCATGGTTCATATCTGTAATATTTGTCCATGTGTTCACTGTGGAGGCTAGTGATGGACAAGAGGCATTCATTCTCCAGAAGAGACGGAAAGGGTTAAAAAGGCAGTGTGAGACCTGGATGCCCTTTTCCTGCATGATGAATCATGTTTAAGTAATCAGAACAAACCTGCCTAGATAGAAATGGGTGGGAAAGAGGCCGTTTTCCAATATGCGGCTGATGAACCCAAATGCCTGAATCACACTGGGAGTAGGACTGCCATGCTTTTGTGGGTGCCCCGTGGAATTCCCAGGGAACAGAGGTTGGAAGCTGCATTGCAGTAGTTCTTAGTTACGTTGTGCCCTCTACCAGCATACTTTGAAATTTGTCTGTTTGGAAAGCTTCATTATCAGAAAGCCTTGATAAAATGTGGAGCTCAATACTTAATATATTTAAACTATAATGAATCAAGATTAAGTTATTGTTAAGGCGTTCGTGCATTTTTTGGTTATGTCTATTAGATAAACATTTGTAAAACGTATACCATATTCTGCTAGGATATTTGTAATTTAAAAATGTGCTTGCAATTTGTTCAGAAGGCAAAATATCCCTAATATGCAAATAGTTCGGCAAGCTTTTCAATTTCCCAAAATCAGTTTTGTGACAGCAGGGAAACAAAGAGGGCTTCGGAGCTGTCTAATAGCTTTTGTTTTGATTTATTATCTAAGATTTGAAATAGCAAACAGAACCAATGCTAAGAGAGGGCTGAAATTTTTCGGCAAGTCTTTCCCCACTAATTAGCTCCCATGAGGTGAGAGATTTTTGTTCTGGCTTCAGCTTTGAACAGAAGGAGGCAGCTTTCCCTCCCACCCTTTCCCCCCATTGGTATTCACAATGTGTATTGTTTAAAATCAGAAGCCATAGCTGATAGCCATAAATGATTAATATGCTATTTATAGGGCACTTCCCCCCCCCCATGCAGTATACAATAGGCATATTCTTCTTTCAAGGAATTTGAAGCTGAAATACATTGAAAGTTTGTTGGTTAAGTCTGATGATGGTTAAAAGCATCACAATGATCTGGTTTCAGAATGATGAGCTGGGAAGCTTTGTTTGCTGAGCTTTATTAATTTACGCCCCCAGCTCTGGATGTCAAGTGCAAATCTTGTAGCAGGAACTGAAAAGTTCAGGTTGGCTCTACAGTGCTACGTATCAAGTCTAAGGCCACACACTTAATGTTTTGCACTGAGCCTTTAAGAGGAAACCTTGTTTCAACATTGGAGGTTCGGCCTGAACCATGGTCAGACCATCATCTGCTGAAGGCAAAAGTTAATATAGCCCCAACTCCTCACAAAATTGGGGGTCCAGTTAAAATGATTCGCCCACAAAGTCTCATGGACACTTCTAGATTCCAAAATGCCTTTGGGGATTTTAGAATCCCAGACACATGCCCCATGGTAGCTGCTGAAGGAGTGTGGAATGCAAAGCTCCTTGAAGCTATTGACACCATTGCTCCTTATCAACCACTCTGGCCCTTGAGATGGACACCAGCCCCAGGTTTTACCATGGAGCTGGCTGACTTAAAGAGGGTTGGAAGACTGGCGAAAAACTCACGTGGAAGCAGATAGAACATGCTACAGAACCCACTGGAAGACCTATGAAGTGGAAATGAAAGCGGCCAAGAAATGTTATTTTTCAGCAACTATTGTGTTGGCTAGTTCATGACCATCCCAATTGTTTAAGATATCCAGAGGCCTCCTAACCCCTAATTCTGAACCTTTACAGTCCCCAAAACAGACAGCTGCGAGGCCTTTGCTAAGTTTTTCATTGATAAAATAGCATGAATATGCTCTGATCTAGATGCTAGCTGCAATACAAACGAGATAGAAGAAATGCTTTATACACCATCCAGTTTACATTTGGACTGCTTTGAACCAATCACAATGACAGATCTTAACAGGATCTTGATGCTATGAAAGCTACTAATTGTGCACTCGATCCTTGCCCATCCTGGCTATTAACATCAAGTAAGGACCACGTAAGTGAACCACTGTCTCCAGAATGGGCACTATATTGTGGGGTTCCACAGGGCGCAATCTTATCTCCCATGTTATTCAACCTCTACGTAAAGCCTTTAGGAGAACTCATTCACAGCTATGGAGTTGGATGTCATCATTATGCAGATGACACCCAACTCTATATCTTGCTATCCAGGTCCCCACAGGATGCAGTAGAAATCTTAGATCGCTGCCTGACAGCTGTGGTGAAATGGTTGAAAAACAATAAGTTGAAATTAAACCCAGACAGGACTGAAGTGATGCTTGTTGGGAAGCCAGAGATCTTGAAGGACATCGTACTCCCCACTTTCGATGGAGTTCGTCTGACCCTTGCAGACTCAGTTAAGAGCCTAGGGGTTATACAGGATCCAGTGTTACTACTAGAAAAACAAGTTAAGGCAGCGGCAAAAAATGCTTTCTACAACTTCACTCTAGCCTGGAAGATGGCTTCTTGTCTTGACATGGCTGACCTGGCCACTTGGATCCATGCTATGGTAACATCAAGGCTTGACTATTGTAATGCTCTATACATAGGTCTCCCAACTAGGTGGCTCCAATTGGTGCAAAATGCTGCAGCTCGACTGTTATCAGGAGCAAGCAGGAGCATGAACATCACTCCCATGCTACAGTTGCTCCATTGGCTACCCATCAGTTACCATGCTCAGTTCAAGGTATTAGTTATCACATACAAAGTTCTTCATGGCTTTGGTCTGGCATACCTACGGGACTGCTTCCCTCCCTATGTTCCTCCACGGCAGCTTCGCTCATCTGAACAGGGTCTCCTGCAGGTGCCAGGCTGCACACAGTTCAGCAACAGCCTGTACACAGGCTTTCTCTGTGGTGGCCCCTACTGTGGAATGACCTGCCTGAGGAAGTCAGAAGAGCCCCCATTCTCCTGGCTTTTCATAAACGATGCAAAACAGAACTATTCAAAAAGGCTTTTTACCCAAATGGGAGGGCTATATCATAGGGATGGGGTCTCAGATGCTTCGCTAATGAGTTAGGGTCCATAGACTTCACCACTATGTTGCCTTCCATATTATCTGCTGCTTTAAATATGTACTCCTATGTACCACCAGTGCTCCATATTGTCTAATGTTAGACCTAGAATTGATTATGTTCTGCTTCAGTATTTTTTCTACTCTGTATTGAATTCCTGCTAATGCTATGTCTTTTAAACTTGTATCTATTTACCCTATGGCATTGTTTAGAGAAATGTCCTTGATACTGTATTGAAATATACTTGATACTGATTGTACTAATCTCATACTGTGTAATCCACCTTGAGTCTCAGTGAGAAAGGCAGACTATAAATGACATAAATAAAAATAATAAATAAATAAATATATTACATATTCATTGCAAAAGGAAACAGAGTGTCAGTCCCTGGCAGTTAGATCCCTTAGTTCTCCACAGCAAACACACGGGTGATTTGGTTGAAGTAACATTTATTAGAGATCCATCAATTCAGGTTGATCAGACAGTGGAATTGGCAGAAGTGACGTGTAGAGGAAAAGCATGGTTAGTTATAGAGGAAAGTCCCCCCCCCCCAGGTTAGTAGTCCGGTGAAATTCTGGCGCGAATGCCAGAGACAACGATATGCAACAATATCAAGTGAGGAATGAAATCATCCTTGTTCTCATGGCAGATACGATTCAGTCTAGCTGCCTCTGGCTCCAAGGCTGTTGGCTGCTAAAGTGAAAGTGTTTAACTTCAAAGGAGAGATAACACGGTGAGCTTCTAAACAACAGGCGTTGAAAGGCCCTCAAAACTCTTCACAGTTTCAGAGGTCTATTGGGCAGCTACTCTTTTGGTGGCTTTCATTTGGATATTTTGCTAAGGACCAACCTGCAACCTCTGTCTGGTTTGGGAATATGCAGCTGACTCTTAAAAGAAGGAAATGGAGAAGGAAGGACGCAAGCTAGCCAAAGGTTAGCATTTTAAGTTCTGGATGATTTACGGCGACAACGAGATCGGGGTGGGTCAGTGCTGCTGATGCTTTTGGATGTTACAACGGTGTTTGACACAGTCAATCATGATCTTTTGACTCATCGCCTCGCCATCATGGGAATCTGTGGGACAGCCCTGCAATGGCTGAATTCCTTTCTCCTCAGGCGGGGACAGGGAGTTGCGCTAGGGGAACAGATGTCTGCCCGCCATCCTTTGGTGTGTGGCATCCCTTAGGGCGGCAATTCTTTTCCCTATGTTATTTAACATCTATATGCGCCCCCTTGCCCATTTGGTTCATAGCTTTGGGCTGGGTTGTCACTAGTATGCTGATGATACCCAGTTCTATCTGTTGAGGGACAGCCAGTTAGATACTGCTCTGATATCCTTGGCTGGATGCCGTGACAAAATGGTTGTGTCAGAGCCGCCTGAAGTTGAATTCCCTAAAGACGGAGGTTTTGTATCTGGGTTGTGGGACCATGGAATTGGGAATCCAACTCCCAGCCCTTGGTGGAGTGCAATTACGGCCTTCTTTGATGATGAAGAGTTTGGGTGTGCTCCTGGATGCCACACTTTCTATGGAGACCCAGGTTGCAGCCATAGCCAGATCTACATTTTTTCATCTTTGGCAGGTCAGGCAATTGGTGCCCTATCTCCTGTTCCAGGACATAGCTTCAGTAATCCATGCAACGGTCACCTCTAGACTAGACTACTGCAACTCACTCTAAGCTGGGCTGCCTGTGCGCTTGACACAGAAGTTACAACTGGTCCAGAATGCAGCAGCATGCATCCTCATAGGGAAACCATTTAAGGTGCACATCCACCCTGTGTTATGCTGGCTGCACTAGCTCCCAGTTGAGTTCCGGATCTAGTTCAAGGTATTGGTTCTAGACTGGGACCTGCATACCTGTGGGACCGCCTCTCCCATTATGTCCCACACAGAGCCTTGCACTCTGCAGATAAGCAGCTCTTGGTGGTCCCTGGCCCAAGGGACATTCGGCTGGCCTCAACTAGAGCCAGGGCCTTTTCTGCCCTGGCCCCATCCTGGTGGAATGCTCACCCACTAGAGATCTGGGCCCTGTGGGACCTATTACAGTTCCACAGGGCCTGCAAGTCACAGATGTTCCACCAGGCCTTTGATTAGGGGCCAGCTTTGTGTCCCCCCTTTCTAACTGCCTGCCCTCCTTTTGCGGCCACCCTGGGTTTACACCATTGTGGTGTCTGTGGCTTGTAGTGGTTTTATAGTAGCTTAGTTTGATCAATGGGGCCTGAATTTTTTACCTGGATTAAGTGATTTGAATGTTTTTATTGTATTTATTGAAATATTGTTGGAAACCGCCCTGAGCCCGCTTGTGGGAAGGGTGAGGTATAAGTCAAATAAATAAATAAATAAAATAAGTTTTATGAATATCAATAGGCAAATTCAGCATGCCATTGATTCCTTCCCTTTGGTAAAACTGACCAAGACAGGAATTTGAATACTGTGATCAGTGTTTCCAACTCTGAATATTCCTTTGTTTCACTGACCTTTTCAACCTCATTATCTGTGAAACTTTCCAGTCTCCCTTCATCTGATCAGATAGGCTGAGATTGGTGGCCCTCTGGGAATGAGAAGTGCCACTTCTGTTATCTCAACAGGTTGTTGAAATTAAATGAATGCTTTGGAGAGTAGGTGGGCGGGATGCACACATTTTTTTAAAAATGGAAAATCCCAGTTGATACTTTTGTCAGGGGAACAAAAAATGAATAGAAACATCAGTCAATCATTTATTTCATTTATTTTCCTCATGACTGGCATTGTGCTTAGAGAACGTGAAAGAGTCAGGAGAGAGAAGAATAAACTGGCATGGAATTATTCTAGTCATCAAAGTCAAACATTTTGAGCATTCACCAATCAGATCCCAAGAAGAGAGAGACCTTACTTTATTAATTAATTATGTTATTAATTAACTATTTTGGCAGGAAAGGGGAATGAGACCAGTGTGCATAACTGCATCTCAACACCTTGCCAATTGGGTCCTCTCAAGGGGAGACCCCTCCCTTCCTATCAGCTTTGGAAATGTTTGGAAGGAAGACTTCAATCATAAGCTGCAATTTGAAAGACATTTCCCTGGGAGTAGTCATTATTGAATAACATGGGACTTACATCTGAATAAACCTGTTTAGGATTGCTTCTATAGTCTTTCAGGGCTCTTTCTTTTTCTGAGTCATATGGCAAATGTGTACCTACTCTGCCTTTTCAAAAACAATCCTGCCGCCTCCACGACAAAAGGAAGACTTACGGAAAAAACATAGGTCTGTATGGGTGGAGTGGGGGTTATTCAGACAGTCATTCTGCCTGTCTGCTTGCACTTGGGCAATGGAGAAGACTGGTGGTGTGAATACTCCATTTTGCAGCAGAATGCACTGTTTGAAGTACTCTCCTATTTGGAAGTACCTGCTGCTGCTGCCTTACCCACTGCCATTCGACTTCTGCAGGTCCATTGTTGCATGTGTCTGTGTTATTGTGCTTGCGGAAAAGCTCAGTGGGTGAATGGTTTGGACTAGGAGGGGCACTAATGGTTGAGGCTGTTTTTAGTTAAGCACAAAAACAGCAGTCCCAGAGTGCTGTTTCTTCACCCCATTGAAAAGAATAGCATGCAGTTGCACATGTGCAGTCAAAGTGAGTGCAACAGACCAAAATTCAAGAAGGTGGAAAATGCTAAACTAGTAATGGAATCGAATTATTCTGGAACCCCTGGAACTGAAATTAAAATAGAAGTTTTCTTGGTGCACACCTGTAGTCAAGAAGCACTGTGTGAACGTCAGTAGCGTTTGTCATGGCCAGTGGCTTTTGACCATTTACCAGTGGTATACCTATATGGAGCTCCCTGAATCACCCCTGCCTCTGCTATGACCAAATGATGGCTCCTCTTCCCATTGGTTACTGTTTAGTGGTGGTAGTTGCTTAATTCCCTGTGTGTCGCCTCATTCGCCATAGCCAAAACAATGATTTTAGATGAAGAAGCACTGCTATCCCCACCCATGAGATTCAGGATTACATTAATAAATAAAAGAAATCCAGAGCTTGGAACAGATGATTTTTTAATTTTAGTTTATTCTAAAAAGATTGAGCCTTCTCCAACTCTGCTTCAGGAACTGATTCTCATAAATAATCTCATTTTTAATCAGCCTGGTTTTAAAATTACTTTTCCATCAGTTAATGTTTAGTTACTGATTAAAAACAGAGTAATAAAAGTTAATGGTGCTGTCTTAATAAGTAGAATCATTCAGCCTCCTAACTATTCTAGGCTGAATTCCTACTTTCAATTATTTGAGAGGCTACAACTTGGCCTCTCCCCAGGCATCTTGAGGAGTTAGGACTGGAGCGAAGTATTAACAGCTAATGCAATTCATCAAAGGGGTCCAGAGATGTGGGGAGCCTGAAGGCCAGATAGCCATGTCTAAAGACAACATACTGTGGGTGTAGGCAGGGCACTGTGGGCAGAAGCAATCCTGACCTGGAAGAATATCATGAAGCCTGGAAACTGGATAAAGGACAAGTACCAGCAATGCAATGAAGGATCCAGCCAAGACTGAAGGGAATTAGGTAGGGTTTCTTTAGTCAACTCTCACAAATGCACCAATAGCCATTTCAGGAAAGCGTATGTACTTGGGAAAGCTCTATTTTCTAACCAAAGTATGAAAGGAATACTCTGAAGAAGTAATAGAATGAAGCAAAGTTTGAAATACTAGGTTCATTGGGTCTGAAAATCACGGAAACACAGAAGCATAGAACTGGAAGGGATCCCAAGGATCATCTAGTCCAATCCCTGCACAATGCAGGAAATTCATATCTCCCCCTCACTCCACCAGTGACCGTTGTTCTATGTCCAGAGGAAGGCAAAAACCCACCAGAATCCCTGGCCAATTTGGCCTGAAGGAAAACCCCTCAAAGTTGTGATTAGCATTACCCTGGGTATGTAAGAAATGGTCATGAGAGCCTAGCACTGGCTCCTCTCTTCTTGCTCTCCTCCTCACAATCTACCTAAACTCATACTGAGTCATAGAATCAGCATTGCTGTCAGATGGCCATTAGCCTCTTCTAAAAAACCTCCAAAGAAGGAGAGCTCACCACCTCCTGAAGAAATCTGTTCCTTACATATTTTAGACCTGTGGGCCATGGCTTCTGACAAAATTTGTGAGATGGTAGTAATGTACAAAAACTCCCCTTGCACCCAATTCCATTCCTTTACTCCCTATGCTAGTTTTTACAATATATTTGGAGGTTCTTGCAGTCAGTCATTCAATCAGCAATAATCCAAGCAAGGTGAAAACTTTCTTGCAAAATGAACTTCCTTCGGGGAAGAAGCTTCCAACAATGGTTCCTTTTGGGGATACCTTTATACCTGTATGGATGATGCTTCAGGTAAACGTAACTAATTATTCATCTTCGTTCTTCTGTGCCTCCACACATGGGGACTGCGCAGGCGCAGGCCAGCCGCCGGAGAATTTTCTAGAGCTTCCATGGCTCCGAAGGGGCCGTTTGTCGCGCGCCTCAGCGACCGTTTTCCCGCCCAAACGGTCACGTGATCCTCCAGCGACCAACGGCCCCTTCCCTCAGTTCTCTTCTTGCCGCCGCTTGGAGAGAACGTGAGCTTCGTTGCTCTGTGCTTTTTTGTGCTTCGTGCTTTATTCTGACTGATTGCTTGGCTTTTGACTTCGGACTTCGTGACCTCGACTATTCTTCGGATCTCGTTTTGGACTTTGTTGTGGACTCGGTAATTTGACTCGGACTGTTATTGACCTTCCTTTCGCGTGCCCCTGAAGATGGCCTCAAAGGCTCTCTTCAAGCATTGCCTCCAATGCCACACGAAAATGGCCAAGACCGATGGCCATGAACTGTGCCTGTTTTGTTTGGGGGAGACCCATAATGTGTCGGGCTGTAAGATTTGCCAGGGCTTCACCAGCAAGGCCCGGCAGGAGCGCAAGGCCCGACTGAACTCCTCCCTGTGGCAGAAGGTCATGTCCGGAGGCGCTCCGTTGCCCTCCCCCAAGGCCGGCCCTAGCCCCTCTGCCGATCGGCATTCCAGAGCTGGCTCAGTGGCCTCCGCGAGGTCGGGGTCGAAACCGCGTCCCCCGAGTACCTCGGTGTCGAGAGCGGCCTCTCCAGCGCAGGGACCGGTGCGGCCGCCCCGTAGCGCGTCTTCTACCAGGTCGGATCCGAGACCAGCTTCGGAACCGAGGATCCTGGTACCGAGTCCCCGGTCGGAACCGACGACCGGTTCGATCCCGATCAAGGCGAAGAGGTCGAAGCCGAGGTCCCCTTCGAAGGCGAGGAGCGCGTCGGTTCCGAGGTCTTCTTCGGAACCAGCGAAGAAGAAGAAGAAGACCAAGCATCATCGGTCGCCGCGTCCCGCTCCTCAGGAGGAGGTCATCGTGCTTCCTCACACGCCTTCCCCTCACCTGGGCTCCCCTGAGCCAGAAGGCATCTCCGTGCCAGTGCCGGATCCGATGGCCTTCGAGACGGTGCCCGCGGAATTCTCGTCGGGGCCGGAGCCGAGCCCGCGCCGTCGGAGCCGACCATCGCTTGCCCTTCGGTCGCCGAGGCTGGAACCGAGCCCGTCTCCTCGTCGGAGCCGTCCGTCGCCTGTCCATCCGTCTCCACCTCCGGTCGGTCGTGAGCGGCATGGTTCCGGGGACAGTGTCCGATCAGTCCGGTCCACTGCGTCCCGGCATCGACAGGCTTCCTACCTCCCCTCGCCATACCGTTGCCAATGGGAGGGGGCACCTGCGGGCTTCTCCGTGTCGGAACCGAGGCCTTCGACATCGAGGTCGGCGTGGGCTCCCCCTCCGCTCCAGGTTCCGGAATCCCAGCTCGGTTCCGATGAGGAGGATGTGGAGAGCTTTGGCGGCTACCAGTCGGAGTCCTGGTCCGAACCATCGCCAGCTGAGGAGCTAGTGCCATCTGCGGACTCCCCATTCGAGGACCTCCGCATCTACGCCGACCAGATGGCAAGGATGGCCCAGGCTCTAGAGATGGATATCTCTTCAGCAGTCCCCCAGACCAAGGACAAGCTCCTCAAACGTATTTACGGGGATAATCCGGCGTACGTTGGGTTTCCAATGCTCGAGGGTATTGAGGAAATCGTGGAGAAGGTATGGCAGGTGCCCTGTGATCAGCCTCCAACATCCAAGAGGATTGAGCAGCTCTACAAGATCAAGCAGGGCACCTGGCCGGCATTGGTGAAGCACCCTCCACCTTCCTCCTTAGTCACGGAGGAATTCAACCCCCGACGGTCGGGTCACTCTTCGGTGCCTGCCGATAAGGAGGGCAAGAAGCTGGATGCCATGGGCAGACGCCAGTACATTGTCTCTTCACTGGGTCTGAGGATCGCCAACTACCAGACCATCATGGCAGGGTACCAGCTGTACCTCTGGGAGAAGTTGGCATCCTATACCCGAGACCTCCCGCCTGAGCAGAAGGCTGTGGTGTCCCTCCTGCAAACAGAGGCTGTCCGGCTGTCTAAACAGCAAATGAATGCTGGGAGCCACGCTGCTGACACTGCTGCTAGAGGGATGGCTTCGGCGGTGGTCCTCAGGCGCCACTCCTGGTTGCGGTCTACGGCCCTGTCCCAAGAGGTGCGTTCCAGGGTGGAGAGCATGCCCTTTGAAGGGGACTCGCTGTTCTCCAAGTCCACCGACGAGACCCTGAAAAAGAAAAAGGAGGACAGGCAGACGGCACGGTCCTTGGGTCTGGCTCCTGCGGACAAGCCCTCCTCCAGGCCACGGTACGCTCCCCGGTCCGGCCCTTACCACTACCAGGGCAGATACCAACAGCAGCGGCCAGGCTACCATCAGTATCCTGCCTACCAGCAGCGGCCTTACCCTCCCGCACAACAGCAAAGGAGGCGTCGGCCCTTCAAGCCTCGTCCGGCACAACAACCGGCCCAGCAGAGAGATCAGCAGGGCGCCGGGAGGCAGTATTGACAGGTCGCGCCAGCCGTATCCCCGAACTTTTCGGACAGACTGAGTCCACTCCTCTCTGAGTGGGAGTCAATAACATCTGACTCATGGGTCTTAACTATTGTTGAACTGGGATACGGGCTGGAGTTCGTTGAGCTGCCTAGATGCAGTTCACCCCTGGCAGCTGTCAATAACACTATGGCCGAGCTGGATGCGGAGATCGTGTCGCTCTTGGCCAAGGGTGCTGTGGAAGAATTGCCCTATGAGTACTCTGTAAAGGGTTTCTTCTCTAGGTTCTTCCTGGTCCCTAAGAAGGATGGGGGCTTACGTCCCATTTTAGATCTGAGGGGCCTTAATGCCTTCCTCAAGGTGACCAAGTTTAAGATGGTTACGTTGGCGGCTGTGATCGCCTTGCTCAAACACGGGGATTGGTTTGCGGTTCTTGACTTAAAGGACGCATACTTTCACGTGGGCATACGGAAGGAGCACAGGAAATACCTGAGCTTTGTTTACCGGCAAAGGGCTTTCCGGTATAAGGTGCTCCCCTTTGGCCTGTCCACTGCCCCACGAGTGTTCACTAAATGTGTGGCCCCTGTGGTTTCCTTCCTACGGGAAGAAGGCTGTACCATCTTTCCGTACCTCGATGACTGGCTCATCGTGGCTGAATCGGAGTCTAGGCTGGTGCAGGACATTGGCTTGGTACTTAGCACTTGCCAACGCCTGGGGCTCCTGGTGAACTTGGAGAAATCCAAGTTGGTGCCCACCTGCAAGGTGTCCTACATTGGTGCACTGTTAGACTCTGTGGAGGGTAAGGCTCTGCTCCCCTTGGAGAGGGCTCGGTCCCTAAGGGGTCTAGTGTCCATGTTTAAAAGGAACCGATTCCAGTCTGTGCGCACTATCCAGTGCTTACTAGGGCATATGGCAGCGGCCACCTCTGTGGTGCCTTTCGCTAGGCTGCGTATGCGCCCTCTCCAGAACTGGTTTGTGCGGAGGTACGATGCTCTGCTGCACCCTCCGTCCCTCAAATTCTCTATCCCGAGGGTCATCCTCTCCTCCTTGGACTGGTGGCTGTCTGATGACAACTTGTTTAGAGGGACCCCTTTTGGGTATCAACACCATGACATCACGGTTACCACTGATGCCTCTCTATTGGGATGGGGGGCTTACTATGGTGATGTGTCTGTGCAAGATGTCTGGTCTGACAGGGAAAGGACCCTCCATATCAATGTGCTTGAACTAAGGGCCATTCGTTTCGCACTTGTGTCTCTTACAGCACTGCTGAGAAATCGTCAGGTCTTGGTGCAGACGGACAACACGACTGCCATGTACTACGTGAATCAGCAGGGGGGCACAGTGTCCATGGCCCTGTGCCGGGAAGCCACACTCACTTGGCAGTGGGCTATCAAGAACGGCGTGTCGCTCCGTGCTATACACGTGGCTGGGTCAGACAATGCCCGGGCAGATGCCCTCAGCAGGGTCCCTTTGCTGGACCACGAGTGGGAACTGAACGTAGAGTGCGTTGGGCCGATCTTCCAGATTTGGGGTCATCCAGTGATAGACGTGTTCGCCACTGCGGCGACCACCAAGGCCCACACGTTCTGTTCCAGAGCAGGGAGCGACCCCCTCTCTATTGGGGATGCCTTCCAGTTTACGTGGACGCAGGGCTTGCACTACATGTTTCCTCCGTTCCCCTTGATTCCCAGGGTCCTGTGCAAGATAGAGGAGGACGGGACGGACTGCATCCTGGTGGCCCCCTTCTGGCCACGGCAGGTTTGGTTCCCGAAGCTCCTGCGGATGTCCCAACGGACATATGTGAGTCTGCCCCCTCGGCAAGACCTTCTCCTAAACGGGAGCCTAGTCCACCACGATCCCAGGAAGCTGCACCTAACGGCTTGGCGGATCGTTCCTCCCCTGTAGGCTTTACTGACGAGGTACAGAGGGTCCTCCTGAATGCCCGTCGGCCATCCACTAGGCGCGCTTATGCGGCCAAGTGGCGCAGGTTTGAGCTCTGGGCACTTGCCAGAGGAGTGGTGCCTGACAGCAGTCCCTTGGGGGTTGTATTCGAGTATTTGTGCCACTTGCGTGGCCTGGGCTTGAAGGTGTCCTCCCTCAAGGTACACTTGGCAGCGATATCAGCTGCTCACGCCCGAGTTGAGGGTGCTACGGTGTTTTCTCACCCACATTCCCGCCAGTTCCTTAAGGGCATGTACAATCTTTACCCACCTGTGTCGGCGCCAGTGCCTCAGTGGTCGCTGTCCTTGGTGCTCTCACGTCTCATGTTGCCTCCATTTGAACCTATGGCTACATGCCCCTTGGATATGCTATCCTACAAGGTAGCATTCTTGGTGGCCGTCACATCGGCCAGAAGGGTCAGTGAGCTGTCTGCACTGCGGTCTGACCCTCCCTTTCTTGTGTTTCATCCCAACAAGGTGGTCCTGCGTCCCTGCCTCGGGTTCCTGCCCAAGGTGGTGTCCGCCTTCCACCTCTCGCAGGATATCTCACTGCCTGCATTCTTTCCTCAACCCTCCTCTAAGGGGGAAAAGGCCCTCCATTCCCTAGACTTGAAGAGGGCCCTAGCCTATTACCTGGATAGGACGAAGGGATTCCGCTCCAGTCCTCACCTGTTTGTATGTTTTGGGGCCAAGGACAAGGGTAACAGGGCTTCCTCACAGACCCTGTCTAGGTGGATTGTGACGGCCATTAGCAAGGCCTATTCCCTGGCAGGGGTGGCTTGCCCGCTTCATGTCAGAGCCCACTCCACGCGGTCCCAAGCATCCTCTTCGGCACTCCTCAGGGGGGTGCCCCTGGTTAACATTTGTAAAGCAGCCACATGGTCCTCTGCAGACACCTTTGTCAGGCATTACGCCGTTGATGTCAATGCGGAGCAGGATGTATCTGTGGCCAAGGCTGTCTTACACTCCCTTTTTTCCTGAGGGAGTTTTGGAATGACTTTCTTGGCGTACCTGTTGGGTACCCTTGAGTGAAAGTGTATATATGTACCTGGGGGTGTGTATATATGTAAATATTGAGTATTTATGTGTCCTTACACAGTATTTTTACATAGATGTATATATGCATATCTATTTATTGTTGTTCTTGTTTGCTTAATAAAATTGTGTTGGACTTCACCCCCGCCTTCCTTATTGTGTAAAGCTTGGTACACTCCCATGTGTGGAGGCACAGAAGAACGAAGATGAAAACAGGGTTAACATACCTGTAACTTATGTTCATCGAGTTCTTCTGTGCTGACACACAACCCTCCCTCCTACCCCGCTGTGAACTCCAATGCACGATGATGTGATGGCTGTAACGGAAATTGGTGTTTTTAAGGTGTTATGGCTGAAGTGTGTTGGTCAAGCGGCGGCAAGGGAGAACTGAGGGAAGGGGCCGTTGGTCGCTGGAGGATCACGTGACCGTTTGGGCGGGAAAACGGTCACTGAGGCGCGCGACAAACGGCCCCTTCGGAGCCATGGAAGCTCTAGAAAATTCTCCGGCGGCTGGCCTGCGCCTGCGCAGTCCCCATGTGTGTCAGCACAGAAGAACTCGATGAACATAAGTTACAGGTATGTTAACCCTGTTATATGGGCAACATGCACGTGGCTCGATGCCATGGATCTGAGTGTTTAACTCAGATTGTGATTGGTAGGAATCCCATGTAATACTCAGCAGAAAAGTGAAGGGATATTGTGGGAGGGGGTACTTTGATTTACAACCACCCCCGGTAAGATAGCATCAAGAAGTTTGATATCTGCAGAAAGGGTTTTCATGTTACTCTCTCTCTGACTCCTCTAACAATACCAATGGGTGACCAAAGGATGGGAAAAGCCTTTCAAGTTTGGCAAGATATCCTGTTTTCCTGGAAGTATTAAAGGAATTTATTCACATTTAGGTATACATCTGACTCCCTCTGAGATGCTATCACTGAGCACAGAAACTTGTGTTTTGAAGTGTAAAAACTCATACCTTGAGAATGTCAGAGCTTCCTCTTGGGGCACTTCAGAATGAGTAGATTACCTCTTGTAAATGTGGGTGGATGATTACACAGAATGAACTTTGAACTTTTATATTAAGCAGAGTTCGGTGTTCATGAGAGACAGAACTAAATCCCATTTTAATTTATATAAAACCACCTAACTCTCCAAGCCAGCCAGATTAATTCTTCATGCCGTGATTTGAGAAATATTCAAACAACAAGGTATTGGTCAGAGGAATGGAGAGGCTTCACTGTGTTGCAGTGATGCTGTAGAGTCTTATGCTGCTGTGCTGCTGTTACGGAGTCTTACACTGCAGCATCTGCATAGCAAGAATTGGGGACTGTGGCTGGAGCATCTTCCCTGCTTCTCTCTGCAATGGCATCTGTGGCTGATTTCATTCATGGACCTTCATAGTCCTGTATAGTGTGTGTGTGTGTGTGTGTGTGTGTGTGTGTGTGTGTGTGTGTGTGTGTGGTGTCTAGGGGTTCAACCCCCTGGCCACCGTTCCAAGTGCTGCTCTCAGCCACTCAGACCCCTAGCAGCCCTCCTGGAGGATTGAACTACCTGGTATTGTTTGAGACTTCCCAGTCTCCGGTTTCTTTACTTTGGGTGGATTTACACACAGCTGGTCAGAAACTCAAGACACAGGATTAAATATAATGGTTGTTTATTGGCTTAGGAGAGTGTATGCAGGGTTGCAGGAACCACTCTGTTAAGGCACAAGCAAAGGCAATAAACAAACGACTTATCTATTTCTTTCTAAAGCTATCTGACTAAAAACATAAGTTTGCTATCTTGCATTTCTCTGAGGAGGCTTGAGGCTCCTATTCACAAAGTCCATTAGCCTTGCCAGCCAGGTCTGGCCATCTCAGACCTGGCGGGGAACAAGAGTCTCTCACATTGTGATGGAATAAGGTAGCATAGAATGGTCAAACGAACTCTCAATGAGAGTGTGTGGCGTGATACAGAATGCAGTGAGGAGCCATCTTTTCTAGCAGTTTCAGCCAAACAGGGCACACTTCGCTATCAGCGTTGCTGAGCTTGAGAACAAGGAAGGAGGATGTGCAGAGCCAAGACTCCCTTGTGTCTCAAGGACACCTAGCCTGCCCAACAGCTCACAGGTGCAAGTAATTAACTGAGCTGAACATTCCACTCCCAGGGTGACAAGCTAAAACTGGGACTGTGAGATCTTTGGAAGCCTGAATCAATGTACTCAAATGGGCTTAATGTGGCTCTCCTAGACAGGGGGGTCCTGCAAGCATGCCCTAGTTCCTCTGATTTTTGTGCATATTCCGATAGACTACCTTGTCACTGGAGGTTCCACTTCTAGAAATATTTGGTATAGACATTGTCCATGCACACACTCATTGGACAGCAAAACTAAATGGATGCTATGACATCACCCCCTGCAAGAACACATCATAGTATCACAGAGATGATCAAGAACCTGATCCCAAATTTGCATAAGAAGGGTTGTGCTCACCTGGCAGCATGAGACATACCATAATAACATTTTTCTACATTATATCTGCACTCTGTTTCATGTCTAATATATTATATGCTATATTAGATGTCTCTTCCTATTGCTTGTAACAACTTACATTGTGCATCCTCTTTTAGTTTCAGTAAGAAAGGTTGACTATAATTATAGCAAATAAATAAAATCATACTGTGCTACACAATGAAGGATCGATCCCGTTATTAGCAGGGTCAGGAAGGATTCCCAGGTGAGTCCAGTAGGCTGAAACGGCAGGCTGTATATAAAAACTCTCAGTTGTGTTTGGAAGCTGCTGGGTCAACACTTTTCCCAGACCTGCTTTTTGTTGCATGTCTCAGGAGCTGGCTGTCTAGCTGGACAGCCCCCACCCCCAATCTTTCTGCAACCTTGTCTTGGATCCTGTCCCTGTCCTTGCTGGACAGCTCCTCTGCCTTGCCAGCATATTTATTTTATTTATTTATGTCATTTATAGTCTGCCTTTCTCACTGAGACTCAAGGTGGATTTATACAGTGTGAGGTTAGTACAGTCAATATCAGGAACATTTCCATGAGCAACGCCATTGGGCAAATAGATACAAATTCACAAAGACAAAGCATTAGTAGGAATCCAATACTACATAGTGCTGAGATCTATGGTTCCTAACTCATTCACGGATCATCTGAGATCCCCTCCCTACAATACAGCCCTCCTATCTGAGTAAAAAAAAATTTTTTTAATGATTTGGTTTGGCATTGTTTGCAGAAAGCCAGGAGAGTGGGGGCTCTCCTGACCTCCTCAGGCAGGCCATTCCGTAGGATGGGGGCCACCACGGAGAAAACTCATGTACAGGCTGCTGTCGATTTTGCCGATGTGCAGGGTGGCACCTGCAGGAGACCCTGTTCAGGAGAGTGAAGCTGCCATCGAGGAGCATAGGGAGGGAGGCAGCCCTATAGGTATGCCGGACCAAGGCTGTGAAGAGCTTTGTAAGTCATAACCAATACCTTGAACTGAGCATGGTAACTAATGTGTAGCCAATGGAGTGACTGCAGGAAGGGAGTGATGTTCATGCTCCTGCTCGCTCCTGATAACAGTTGAGCTGCCGTGTTTTGCACCAACTGGAGTCTCCTAGTTAGTTTAGATGGGAAACCTATATATAGTGCATTACAATAGTCATATAGGACATTTTTCAAATGTATGTTTAGTTTGGTTCATTTATACCCACATTTCTCAAAGCAGCTAACACCATTCTCTTCTATTTTTTCCTCACAACAAACCCTGTGAGGTGGGTTAGGCTAAGAACATGTGCTTCGTCTAAAGGTTACCCAGCAAGCTTCCACAGCAGTGTGGTGAATTGAACCTGGATTGCTCAGATCCTATTCCATCAATTTAACCACTGGCTCTGAATCCCACAACTGCAGTATTGGCAGGAACAAGACCCCTAACACTGCAGTCCTAAGCAGGTTACCACCCTATAAGCCCATCACTTTAAATGGATTTACAAAGGTGTAACTATGCTTAGGACTTCATGGTAACTCATATAAGTATGATTAGGCAGTATATGGCCAGGAAATTATATGCACTATTCAAGTCCTGATTTAAAAAGTCACAAGAGTGAGGTCTGATGCATGTTCTAGTGAAGTAGAATGCAGACTTTCTGGATACTTTCATTTTCTTGTGAAATCTAGTTGCAGATTCCATGATTACCTCTTAAATGTCATCAGACATATTCATTTTTAAGTCATTATTTGGGGAGCACAGTTTAATACATGGCAGAGCAGGATGCTCCTTTGTATATGTTCTTGTTATAGGAAATCAGGTTAATATGTTTGGAATCAAAGTTGAAGATTAGTTAGAAGTCTAATTCAGATCAGATTTTACGATGAGCATTGAAGTCTCTTCATAGCAGACAAAAGAAAAAGGGAGATGGAAGAGTGAACCTGCAACTCATTAAAATGAGAAAAAGCCTCCCCCAAAGTTAAAACTTTTAAAAGTAAACTTTAATAAACAAATAGCGATCTCACAGTCGATAAAATATATTATCATTTACTTTATAGATGGTTGTTGTGGGTTTTCCGGGCTGTATTGCCGTGGTCTTGGCATTGTAGTTCCTGACGTTTCGCCAGCAGCTGTGGCTGGCATCTTCAGAGGTGTAGCACCAAAAGACAGAGATCTCTCAGTGTCACAGTGTGGAAAAGGTGTTGGCAGGTCATTTATATCTACTCAGGAGGGGTGGGGTTGAGCTGAGTCATCCTGTAAGAGTTTCCCAGGGTGTGGAATGCTAATGGCGGGAGGCTTCACTGTATCCTGAGGAGGTTCTTTTGCATATGGATTGGTGCTTGATGTGCTTATTTTCTCTTCAGGGCTATTGTCGGGTGTAGAGTGTTTTGTTAGCCTGGTGTTTTTCAGAACTGGAAACCATGCTCTGTTCATTCTTAAGGTTTCTTCTTTCCTGTTGAAGTTTTGCTTATGCTTGTGAATTTCAATGGCTTCCCTGGGCAGTCTGACAAAGTAGTTGGAAGTGTTGTCCAGTTTTTGTGTAACTCCAATCACCACCCCCGACAGAAAAGAGGCATAATGAAAACATTAGTGGATCGTGCAAGACGGATATGTGAGCCGCACTTTCTCAATGAGGAAATTAATCATCTAAACCACGCATTACTGATCAGATGGGAAAGCTTATGAAAAAGCATAACCTTCAAGCAGTGTTCAGACCCACCTGAAAAATACAACAGATGCTACAATCAGCAAAAGACAGTAGAGACCCCCTCACCTCTGCAGGAGTATACCGTATACCCTGCAGCTGTGGACAAGTTTACATCAGGACCACAAAGCGTAGCATCCAGACAAGAATAAAAGAACATGAAAGACACTGCAGACTTGGACAACCTGAAAAATCAGCAGTGGCTGAACATAGCCTAACTCAAACAGGGCACAGTATCTTATTCCAGGACACCAAAATACTGGACAACACTTCCAACTACTTTGTCAGACTGCACAGGGAAGCCATTGAAATTCACAAGCATAAGCAAAACTTCAACAGGAAAGAAGAAACCTTAAGAATGAACAGAGCATGGTTTCCAGTTCTGAAAAACACCAGGCTAACAAAACACTCTACACCCGACAATAGCCCTGCAGAGAAGATTAGCACATCAAGCACCAATCCATATGACTCAGCTCAACCCCACCCCTCCTGAGTAGATATAAATGACCTGCCAACACCTTTTCCACACTGTGACACTGAGAGATCTCTGTCTTTTGGTGCTACACCTCTGAAGATGCCAGCCACAGCTGCTGGCGAAACGTCAGGAACTACAATGCCAAGACCACGGCAATACAGCCCGGAAAACCCACAACAACCATCGTTCTCCGGCCGTGAAAGCCTTCGACAATACATTTACTTTATACCTCATTTTTCTTCCCAGTGGGGACCAAAGGTGTCTTACACAACATTCTCCCCTTCTCCATTTTATCCTCATACTAACCCTGTGAAGTAGGTTAGGCTTAGTGTGTATGACTGGCCCAAGGTCTCCCAGGAAGTTTCCATGGCGGAGTGAGGAGGATTCAAACCTGGGTCTCATAGGCTGACAGTGCAATCCTAAGAAGAGTTACTCCAGTCTAAGCCCATTGATTTCAATGGGCACAGACGGGAGTATCTCTGCTTAGGATTGCACTGTAACACTTTAACCACTACACCACCCTGACTCTAATTAGCACCTACTGTATAGCACTAAAGTGGAAAAACTTCATTTGGCTCCTGTGCTTCTTTATAGGTGCTATAGAGGCAGTCTTTCACTGTGGAACTCTTTTCCTCTCATGCTAGGATCTCTGGGGCTTATTGAAAATTATTGCAACAATTATTGCAGTAGGGGTGTGCATCTGGATATTTTTGTATGGGGGGGAGGGACAAAAATTGACACAAAAATGTACTCAGAAGCTCGGCTCCGGTATATCTGGGGGTGGGAACAAGAATTCCAAGAGTAACAAAATTTATCTGCAAGAATTTCAGGAATCTTTTTGGGTCTTGTGGAGCAGGCACTCCCTCCCCCCATGGTTCTTCAAATCCTGCCTTTCTCCCCTTTTCCCTTTAAACAATGTAAATGGCCACAGGGGTTCTTTTTTAATTTCAGGATGGATTTTTCTTCAAGGCATGCTTTTGGGCTATCAGTATCTGGAACCTGAAATTTGTGCCTGAAAATAATTCTCAAAACGAACCACCCTCCAATTCCAGCATACCAAGAAGCATGCCTTGCAGAAAACCAGAAACTAAAATGGAAATGTTTGCAATGCTCATCCCTAAATTGCAAACACAAGTGCCAAGCACAAGGAAGTGAGGTTCTCAGACGAGGACTGCTTCCACGCCGTCCAGAGAGAAGTGTGCACAGATCAAAATTTAAGAAAAAAAAACATATGCGAAGGTTAAGAAAAAATACATGCACGAAGGAAGGAAGCTAATGCTTCTGCATTAGTAGAGCTTCTCCCCCAGCTCCACAGAGTCTTGCAGTAGAGCAAATCACCTTAACATGAGCATATTTTTGTGCCGGGAAGGGTTTCTTCATTAGCAACACTTGCAGATACCTTGCATTCTGTCTGGCTAGCTGCAAGAGAAATAATTGTTTGTCATCGCAAATGGAGATGTGTATAAGCCATCAATTATTGCCATTTGGGCATATGGTGGTTGAGTCACATCAACTAAACCAATGTGTATGATAGGCTTGTCACACAGCAAATAAGAAACCTGCAGAATATGCTGAAATTATATTCGCTGTAAGCAAAAAATACTTGCATCGGCTTTATAACTTCTTCCATACTTATTAGTAACGGACTCTCCTCAGTCATAGAGAGACAAAGGATAAATTAAGAAGAAAAAAGGTCCCCACTGAATGTGTTATACTTACAGGCTAGTACATAATTTATACAGAACATAGATGTTTCTTCATAAAAATCTATTGCCAAGCTAATGTTTATGCACTGGGATTTCCTAATACATTTCCTAATACATTTTATTCTACTGCAGAACACTGTATGGCACATAAATATAATGGGTTATGACAGCTTCAACATATTCCGGGCAAAGTATGCACTGTGTGCCAAAATGTTTGACATAAATAAGTGTTGTAAGTACACATGCTAAGAAGGATTAAAAATGTGAAGACTTCCCTTAGTTCCTTCCAGCTGTTAGCCCTCCTGGATATATTTTCAACCCAATAGTATATTCATGTATGTGTACATGATGCTCACACACACACACACACACACACACACACACACACTCTTACAAATTTCATGTATCATATGATATAAATGTGGTATCTCTTGGAGTAACTTTATGCTCCTAAGATGACATTTTTATAAATATACTTATGAATTAATTGCATTTTTATAGTGAGCCACTGTGCTGAAGCAGAAGATCTCGGGTTTAAATTGTATACAACAATTCAAGCACCATTACAGCTAATGTTAACCCTTACATGCAGGCACCCCTATGGGTGTGACTTGATGTCCCTTTACACACACACTTAAGTTTAGAACTTCATCTGTTGTCATCTCAATTTGTCTCAGTTCTTCAAACTCCCTCCATGAAAATAGTTGCTCTGACCTGGGAACATGCCCTACACTTGCCACAGTGAACACATATGTAAATAATTTATTTAGCTTCTTTGCCACCTTCCCATCTTCCTTTAGCAATCCTTTTATCCCTTCATCATCCAAAGGTCCAGCTGTCTCTCTAGCTGGTTTCCTGCTCCAGATATATTTAAACAAATCCTTATATTTAAAGAAATGCTTATACATTGTAGCCAGACACCTGTTGATATCCCACTCCTCAATCAATTTGTTTCTTGGGACATTTAATAACATCCTAAACCAATAGAATAAAATAGCTAAAGCCAACAAAAATAAAACATCAGCCGTTAAACATCTAGAGGTAAGAACTATAAAACACCAAAAATGATTAGAAATGAGCAGGGGTTTTTTTCTGGGAAAAGAGGTGGCGGAACTCTCAAGAGGGAAAAGAGGAAGAAATACACGGGTTTCTTTGAAATAATATTATTTTCAAGCGCTATTGCCGAGTATTTTCAAGAGGTGCCGGAACTCCGTTCCACCGCATTCCTCCTGAAAAAAAGCCCTGAAAATGAGAGATCAGAATAAAACTCAGCAAAAATATAATACTCAATGTCATGGTCAATAAAAACTACCAAGGTCAGTAAAAGCAGTGACTTAAAATAAAAAATGCAAGGAGAGGAGGAGAAGAAAAATGATTAATATGTAAGCTTGGGAGAAATAGGTAAGTTTTTACTCAGCAGTGAATGGATAACAAATATGGCACAGGGTGAGTATCTACAGGAAAGTAGTTCCAGTGCTGGGTGTGCCTCCGTTACAAAAGCCCTACTCTTAGTTGTGTCTTACCTCTAAAACAGGAGACAGGCTGAGCAGGGCTTTGAAGGACTCAGGGAAAAGAAGCACTGAAAGTAACATAACAGCAGTTTACAAAAATAGTGAGAGGTTATTATGAAAGAAGATGACGTTAATTAAGTTAACAAAGGGAATGGGGACAATAATAAGTGGCTTGAAGTTGGACTGCTTAGTCAGTTTATTTAGCATATTTTTGTCCTGGCCTTCCTTCAAAGAGCTAAGGAAGGCATACGTTGGTCTCCATGTCTGTATTCTATCCTCACTACAGTAGGGGTTTGTGTAATGAAATTCCCAGGAAGAAGATACACAAGGCAATTGCTGTTTTGAATCATTATCTTGAATCATTATCTTGATTTTCCAGGAAGTTAACATAAATCCAAGATGCTTGGGAATTATGGAGCCATTTGTGTTTTCTTTCAAGTTCTGGTGCTTATGAACCATGCAGCATAAATTCAGTAATACCAATTTTACCGAATCAGGTAAAATATGGTATTTTTTTACTGAAAACCAAACCCGAATCGCACCCCCCTAGCCTTGAAGTCTCTGCTCTAATTCCAGGGACTTGTGTTTATCCAGAGCCACAAAGAGAAATTTTGGGAGATAATGACACAGAATTAGTGCAACCAACTTTGACCCATTTTGTCTGTGGAATGCTCTTTTGGTTAACAAAGTTCTGCATTACAATGATGTTACAAATGAAAGAAGGATATTGATAAAAGGAAAAAGAATAGATAGTTTAGGGAAAGATGACTCTGGAAGTTGAGTATATTTTACCTCATTGATCCAACTGGGTTAAGAATAAGATGCACAAATGGTGGGTGTGAAGGAGAGTAGGCAGGTGGGAGTCAAGTTACTCATTCAGAGGAAAACGGGTTTTAAAATCATCAATTTCATATAAATATATTGGTGTGCTGTTGTAATAATAGGTAATAGGTGTAGGCGATTCTCTGAATTCCCAGTTTTCATTTAAAAAAAAGTATCTAGCCCCTTCCCTTGTGGAGATATAAGGAAAAAGTCATATCTCTGCAATGGAAGAGGCTAGAGACTAGCTTGAAAAAACATGAATGCTGGAAATTTAGAGAATTTGCTACACCTATTATTACAAAGGGGTAGGATGATATATTGATATGAAATTGACAATTTTTTAAAAAAAAGATTGAAAACAAAATCTTTTGTTTGCAGGGGAAGGAAGAGGGGAGTGGAGCGGTTCGATTATAATGACTGTCCAGTAACTGAAAAATAATTTAGTGGTGGGTGGGGAAGGGTGGGACAAATAAAATCAAAAGAAACATTACACACGATGAAGAAAATGGACTCTAAATTGGCTTCCAGAAAAAGATTGAGGCAAAAATGGTTTGAAAAGAACTGGATAAAAACTAGCGGGGAAACAAAAAAAAAATCAAACTGAAACTAAAGGCAAAAAAATTCATGCGGAAATCTTGGGATAAACCAAAACAGTATGAGGCCAGAACTGATGGGGAAAAACCATGCAGAAAACCCTTGTACTTAGATCATAATTCCGTGCTATAAGAAACATGGATCTGCCACCCCAAATGGAAGTTCTTCCTCCTTTCTGTAATTGTAATAATTTACCTTGTCTCCTAACTTCATTACACTAAGCATTTCCCCAATCCCACCTGTGCTAACCTAGGATATAGAGTGGGTCAGTTAAGCACCCAGCATGTTGAAATGACATGGAGGGTGTCACTTGGACCCCAGTCTAGAAAGAATATGCTTAAGATTATGTTTGCATGTGAATTGAAAACTGATTTTTTTAAAAGTCAGAACGTGGCAAGTTCAGCCTTGTTCCTTAAAATGAATTCTCTGTACATCATTGCCAACGTATTCTGGGACCAGACTGGTAAGTTGGTAATTTTGTAGATTTATGAGCCAAGATAGAATACTGCTTGCTCTCCTGAAGTGTGAATTAGCTCTCTAGCGAGAGTAGTAAAAACGTGGTTTTGCTAGTAAACTAAGTGGATACATCTTAAAAGATACCAAGGGATGGATGTAAAACGAGCAATGTCCTTCCGTGTCGCACCTGACCATGCCTGATAGACATAAGACAGCAAATCAGAGTTAGAAAAGCTTTCCAATTTTACAATGGCAGTAAATTGAGAGAAAAATATACTAAAATAGTCTGGAGGAATTCTACACTCAGAGAGAAATTCTTTGGTTTGAATAGATGAGGATCTTTATTGCCAATGAAAAGATCTGAAGCATTCCAACTTACAGGGACTCTATAAACCAGTGTTTTGTATTAAAAAGATAAACAAAACTGAGGTTTTATTCATGAGCCTCGGTGTGTGATCATCATCAAAACAATTGCCCTCTTCTCCTTTGTTCTTTTGCTATATTGTGCAAGGGTGGGCCTGTATCCGCTTACATGTGAAAACAGTTTTGAGAAACTGTCTTTTGGCTCATTGGCACTGGATGTAGTTCACAATTTCTCACTCTCCTGCTGTGTGAAATTGAGTGGCAGCCAGAGCATGAAAAATCTATCTTATTTAAGCAGGAATTATGTGTTGTGGGGCAAGGCTGGGGCAGCAATTCTCTTTCACCTAGACAGACCCTACTTTCTGGCTGCTGCCAGGACAAGCCCTGCTAGAGACCAGATGCAGAGATATGGCAGCTGAATAATTAGTACTTAGAATGAAGACCATTACCTGCCTTAATCTTCTTGTGATGCTTGCAGCCAGAAAGGACAGATAAGTGTGTTGTCGGAGCTGGCTAGGCTACTGTGTTCTTTCTTTAGCTGCTGTACCCCAAACCATAGAGCTGAGCAGTATTACCAGCAGAGGGCTTATGTGGTAAATTATACTGTTGACTTGGCGAAGGACACATGAGAAGAATGAACTCATTCACATATTTTGTACTTGTTTAGCCTTGTCATTCCATGTTTATTTTCCTCTAGTGTTCCCCTTGTAAACATCTGTGGCTTCTGGCTTTGCATTGGCTTTTTCACTTCTGGGACGGAGAGCTGGAGATTAATGCAAGGCATTGGATGCTGAGCCGTGCACTCTGCTGCCTTTCCAGTTTAGGTTTGGGAGACTGAGGGTCGTTTCTCACTTCACCTTATGTACTTGGGGTATGGCTGCTCAAGCACAAAATGCAGATGCTGGTCATTGGTGGTGAAAGGCATGTTTGTTTTAAAATTTGACATAGGCTGTTTCCACACAGCCCGTTATTCCTGCCGTTTTCCCACTTTAAGTCTGCATTTAGCTGAGTTCTTCCAAAAACTCATCCTCCTCACGCAGTCTCCACAAGTGCTTACTTTTCATTGTGAGGTTGCTGGACAGCCTCCGAACAGCCCCCCCAAAAGCAGTTTTGGAGGGGAGGTCGGGCACTTTCGTCATCGTAGCCCAAAATCACTTGCCTCTCTTTCAGGTTTTTTTTGTTGGCATATGCGTGATTGCATGCTGCTGCTTTTGCCATGAGGCTTCTGTAGCTGAACAAGAATCTAATAAGGAAGGGAAAGAGCTTCAGAGGAGGAACTGGGCAGTGACAGGAGGATTCTTCAGAGTGCTTTAACAGTTCATATGCCATAGAATGGAAAAAAGCTGCTTGGTCAACATGCAGCAAAAGAAAAGACTAGAGAAACTGTGGTCTCTGTAAAGACTTGGAAAAGGCAGTAACGAAACAGTATGCATACATTTTGCAAATGTAAATGTGCATAGGGTTAAGGAAAAGCCGCCAGAGGTCTGAGGGTGGACTGTGCCTATAAGGACGTGTGGAAATGGCCATATTCTCTTTAACTCGCTTTGAAGTGGTGTCAGAAGAAGATTGATATCCTCCTTGTGAGCGTCTGAAAAGTACACATTATAAATTTGCCACTGGTCTTCTCTTTAGGACACTTGTACCTTTTGTTTTTGGTTCCCCATATTTGAGAATGATATGAAAACTAAATGAGAACCGGCCCTATGCCTGGTTGATAAGTCTATGTCAGGTCATTACAATCCACTACTGTTAAACCATAAGCTACTGTAATACTAATGTGGATACACTCTAGCTTTAACTTTGCTCTTTCTTGTTGCTTTCATCAGTGTCCATTTGCATGTCTGGTATTGATTTCTAACCCTGTCCCTCAAGGGCTGTAGAATTGCTCAGCAGTCAAGTACTACCCTTAGGGATCCAGAGGAGTTAGCCGTGTTAGTCTGTAGTAGCAAAATCAAAAAGAGTCCAGTAGCACCTTTAAGACTAACCAATTTTATTATAGCATAAGCTTTCGAGAATCAAGTTCTCTTCGTCAGATGCCTGATCAAAACTGGGCAGATACAGAAGAGGAGGGGGAAAGAGAGGGAAGGAGGGGAGCATAAATCACAAGAAGGCAGAATGCAATTAGCATAGAGGCAATCAAAACATTCCTTTGCTTGGAAATGTAAACATTTCCTTTTGGTGTGCAGTCAGTTTGTAGCAGTGAAGGTATCCAATTCCTATGTAGTATAAGCCTTCGATGACCACAGCTCTCCCTGCCAGCTGCATCTGACAAAGAGAACTGTGGTCCCCGAAAGCCCACACCAGGCGTCACTGGGCTCCCCCAGATCACGCCTCTGTAAAGAGAATCTGTTACCTGTGGTAATGTGATAACCATTCATAGTCTCTATTCAGTCCCCGCTTGACAGAGTCAAATTTGCATATGAATTCCAATTCAGCAGCCTCCCGTTGGATTTTGTTTTTGAAAGGTTTCTGTTGAACCACAGCGACCTTTAAGTCTTTGGTGGAATGTCCTGGTAGATTGAAGTGTTCTCCCACTGGTTTCTGGACGTTTCCATTTCTAATGTCAGATTTGTGTCCATTTATTCTTTTGCGTAGAGGTTGGCTGGTTTGTCCAATGTACAGAGCAGAGGGACATTGTTGGCACATGAGGGCATATATCAGGTTGGAGGATGAGCAGCTGTAAGAGCCAGAGACAGTGTAGTTGATGCCATTGGGTCCTGTAATTGTATTTCCTGGGTAGATATAGGGGCAGAGCTGGCATCTGGGTCTGTTGCAGGGCTTGGTACCTGTGCTGGTGACTCTGCTGGCCGATTCATGATTGTAAGTGAGAAGTCGTTTAAGATTGGGGGGCTGTCTGTAGGCAAGGAAAGGTCTTCCACCCAGGGCTTCTGAGAGAGAGGTATCATTTTCCAGGATGGGTTGTAGCTCACTGATGATACGTTGGATGGGTTTGAGCTGGGAGCTATAGGTGACAACCAGTGGTGTTCTGTTGTTAGTTCCTTTAGGTTTGTCCTGGAGCAGACTGTTTCTGGATACTAGTCTGGCCCTGTTAATTTGTTTCTTCACTTCATTTGGTGGGTACTGTAGTCCCAAAAATGCTTGTTGTAAATCTCTTAAGTGTGAGTCTCGGTCGAGAGCATTGGAGCAGATACGGTTGTAACGTAAGGCTTGGCTGTAGACAATAGACCGAGTGGTATGTTTAGGGTGGAAGCTGGAGGCATGTAGATATGAGTATCGGTCTGTTGGTTTCCGGTATAAGGTGGTATTTATTCGTCCATTATGTAGTTGTACAGTGGTGTCCAGGAAGTGTACCTGTTGTGTAGAGTGGTCCAGGCTTAAGTTGATAGTAGGGTGAAAGTTATTGAAGTCCTGATGAAATCTCTCAAGGGCTTCCTTCCCATGGGTCCAAATGATGAAGATGTCATCCAGGAATCTTAAGTATAGTAGTGGTTCCAGTGGATGGGAGCTGAGGAAGCGTTGCTCTAAGTCCGCCATGAATATGTTAGCATATTGTGGTGCCATGCGTGTGCCCATGGCTGTGCCATTAACCTGTAGATATAAGTTGTCACCAAATTCGAAGTAATTGTGAGTGAGTACGAAGTGACAAAGTTCAGTGGCGAGGTTTGCTGTGGTTTTGTCCGGGATAATATTCCGTATGGCTTGCAATCCATCTGCATGTGGGATATTGGTGTACAAGGCCTCCACATCCATGGTTGCTAGGATGGTGTCATCTGGTAGGTTGTCAATGGATTGTATTTTCCTGAGGAAGTCAGTGGTGTCCCGTAAATAGCTGGGTGTGCTGGTGGCATAGGGCCTGAGGATAGAGTCCATGTATCCCGAGACTCCTACTGTGATGGTGCATTTTCCTGCAACAATTGGGCGTCCTGGGTTGCCCGCTTTGTGGATTTTGGGTAGTAGGTAGAATCTTCCTGGTCGTGGTTCCTGGGGTGTGTCTGTATGGATGCATTCTTGTATGTCCATGGGGAGTGTTTTTAATATTTTATTGAGTTCCCTTTTGTATTGTTCAGTGGGGTCAGAAGGTAGTATTTTATAGAATGTTGTGTTGGAGAGTTGTCTTTCTGCTTCTTGTATATAATTTTGTTTATCCATGATGACAACTGCTCCGCCTTTGTCAGCTTCCTTGATTACGATGCCAGAATTATTTTGGAGGCTGTTTATGGCCTCTCTTTCTCCACGGCTGAGGTTCTGCTTTAGGTGTTGTTGTTTGTCAATTATCTCAGCCTGAGCACGTCTACGGAAGCATTCAATGTAAAAGTCCAATGAGGAGTTACGGCCCTCAGGTGGTGTCCATGTGGAATTCTTTTTCCTGGAGTTTTGTAACGATGGTTGTGTATTGCTGGGTTGGGGGGGTGGGGGCTGCTGAGGCTGCTGTGATGGTGTCTGTTCAGTGCTTTGTTCGTCATTTTGTCCAGCAGAGTAGTTGAAGAATTCTTTCAGTCTTAGGCGTCTAAAATAGGCCTCCAGGTCTCCACAAAGTTGTATGGTTTGTGTGGGTCTGGCTGGGCAAAAGGATAGTCCACGTGAGAGGACTGATTCCTCTGCTGGGCTCAGCTTGTAACTGGAAAGATTGATGATGTTGCTTGGATCCCAAGTGTTTTTGCTCTCTGTTGCAGGCAGGAGTTTTGAGAATTTCTTCTCCTTCTTGTTCTGTAATTCAGTGAATAGATTACAATAAATAGTTTCTCTGGTTGTGGCAAACATCTCCCAGTTACCGGTCTGTGCAGAGGGGGTGCACTTCATGGAAGAGTCTAGTTCAGAGACCTCTTGCTTGATCCATTGTTGCTTGCTGTACATCAGTCCAATGAGGTGAATTAAGAGTTTCCTGGATAAGGTGTTGCATAGTTTCTCACTGTAGTCTGTGTGGTAAGTGGATTTCAATGGATTCCTCACACGAAGTCCCTTGGGTAGAATGTCCAGTCTTTTGCATTTAGAAAGAAAGGGATGACTCCGGACATAAGCAATATGTGTGGCTTACCTCCTTCAATACAATATAGTGTCCTACTACTTCTTTTATGTTTATTGAAAAAATTTTTTATCCTGTCTTTTGCTCAAGTTGGTGAACAATCAAAACCATTAAAATCTTTAAACACACACACACACACACACACACAATACAATCAAACAAAACACATAAGCAAGAAGGAGGGTAAGGGAGAGAACAAACCAGATGGAAACGTCTTTACCCACTGGTGGAAGAAAACGATAAAGAGGGACAGACAAATCTCCCTGGGGAGGGAAGCCCATAATTTTGAAGCCTTGACTGAGAAAGCCTTTCTTGGGTTGCCACCCAAGTCTTAGAAGTCTTAGAAGGTTAGGGCCCCAAAAGCCAGGCCCCTGAAGATGACCACAGTGGTAAGGTGAGCTGTTATAGGAGTAGGTGGTGATCCTTAAGGTACTCTGGCCTCAAGACACACAGGGCTTTAAAGTTCAATACCAGCACCTTGAATTGGGCTAAGAAGCAAATTGGGAACCAGTACAGATGGGATAAGACGGCAGGGATCCAACTCCCTAGAGTCAGCATGAGGGGGGATTTCAAGTGGAGAAGCAAGAAGTAGTTCCTGAGACCTTTTTCAACCTTCCACTTTTTATCCCTGCAAGTCAGAGGCAGTCTTAGCCAACAGGCAACTGAGGCAGTGGGGAGGGGGGGGACCTTGGCTGCTTGTTGCCCAGCCCCCCCCCCCAGTGGAGGGAGGAAAATAAGAAGAGCAGGCTCCTGTTGCCTCTTGTCCCTACCCTGCTCAGGCAACTGGTTCAGCAGTGGCAACTGCTTGGGCTGTCCTGTTTGGGTTCCGCTAGCTAGCTTGATAGCACCCCTCACTCAGGTGGTAATGGAAGGCCCTGGTGAGAAGTTGGCAGTGATTCTGGGGCCCCATTTTGGATTTTTGGCCAGGGCCTCAGAATCACTATCCATGCTACCTCTCTCTTCTCCCAGGGTTTTTTTCCTTCTAAGAAGGCTTACTTTTGGACCTGGAGGCTGATAAGGGTAAGCTGTTTAGGAAAGGTTTAGCATGCATGCACATACATCCCTGCCTGCTGCTTTCTTGCCTGAAGTGATCCCTTCATTTACACACACCCTCTTCACATCTGTCAGTGTCATTTGCCTTGGGAGATATCTGTCTGCCACAGTTCTGCTTCCTGCCAGTTTTGTTCATCTGGCTGGTAGGAGGATTGAGCTCTTTTCCACTGCTGAACTGACTTGGAGGAATAGTTTTTCAGAAGCTATGTATCAAGCTCCTTAGGTTGAGGTATTTTAATTTATAAGTTTTAGCTATGCTTCAGAATTGTGTAAGCTGCTGTGGGCATTGTGGAAAGGCAAGATATAAATGTTTCAAATAGACAAACAATTCCCTCTAATCTTCCCAAAGGGCATGTAATATAGTATTTTTCCCCTCAGTGGGCTTTCTGCTGAAGTTACAAACATGAACGGATTGTCTAATGGCCTTTTGGGGGGCAAATTTGTATTATCTATTCTGCTTGATGTTGATTCTAGCTATCTGGTTTGATGGGCTAGATTGTTTTTTGGATTTTTGCTATACCGTTATTCCTTTAGGGTTGCCAGCCCCAGGTTGGGAAATTCCTGGAGATCTGAGGAATGGAGCCTGGAGAGGGCAGGGTGTTGGGAGGGAAGGGACCTCATTAGGTTATAATGCCATACAGTCTGCCTTCCAAAGCAGCCATTTTCTCCAGGGGAGCTGATCTCTACAGTTGTAATTCCAAGAAACTTCCAGCCACCACTGGGTTGGCAACCCTATTTATATGTGATATTTTATGGTTTTAACATATGTTCCTGAGCAGCTTTGAGTTCTTTTGACATAGACAAGATACAGATTAAATTTTTCTTAAATCTAGTTCTGCTTCAGATTACACGAGGTTGGGGTTTTCTCTCCCTCCCCCAGCAGCCTCTCCCTTATGACCCTGTTGTGTGGTCCTGGATGAGCTGGGCCCTGTTGCATGGTGGGGAACCTGAAAGGACTTGTGGGGAGGTACTTTACTTTTCTTTTTTTTTTGAAAATTTTTTTATTGGGTTAGGATCAAATGTTTACACATTACAGTCAATATTCCCATTTCCCAATTTCTAACCCCCTCCCTTTCCTCCCCCTTTTTGTTGACTTCCAACAGTTTTCCAACCCTTTGTCCCTTTTCCCTTACTCCTTTTAATCTCCTCTATCTAACAAATATATATTCTCCCTTTATTCTAAGCAATTCGGCCACTCCCGGCAGCCACAAGTGGCTATGGCCGGGGGGCCGGGTTTGCAGCCTCGGATGGAGGATGGGACTTTCCCGCCCATCCGGGGCTTTTAGTGGGCGGGCGGAGATAGAGCCGTTGCTATCTCCGCCCTCCCCAGCACGCAGTTGCTCCAAGCGATCGGTTGGAGCAGGACGCGTTTGTTCCCGCTCTGCCGACGCTTGGAGGAACACTGCTGTGGGGACACGAGCTGACGCTGCGGCTAGTGCTCCCTTCGGCAGTGGGTTGGCACAGCGGTGCTTGCTTTTTGGCCGCTCCGGCAGAGCCGCGAGTCAGCGGAGCTGTAGGGCGGCGGCTGTGCAGGGCAGCGGAGCGCTCTCTCCCGCCGCTTGGGCCGGTCCGAGGGGCTGTGAGCCTAGAGGCCCGGCGGCGCAGCGCGGCAGGGCTTTTCTGGCCTCCACTTCGGCCGGCCTGGGAATCCGCGGGTGCAGGAGGCACCGGGCAGCGCAGTTTATCCACGCGGCGAGGCGGGAGCCGCCGGAACGGTTTGGGCGTTTACGCCATTTTCTTGATCTTCGCGGCGGGTCGGGCTGTTTCTCGGCCACGTTCCCTCGTCGCCGCGGCGCTTTCCCGGCGCGGCGGGCCTCGGGGGCGGTTTGGGCGCTTCGCGCCATTTAGTCCTCGCCCCCCCCCTTTTTGTTTTGCTGCGAGGAAAGGGGGCTTGGCTTTGCCCTGTCCGGGCCGCCAGTTGGGCCGGCGTAGTAGGCCTGTCCTGTGGGTTGCCAGCCTTCCTGGCTTATCCAGTTCGCCCTTGGGCTTGGCTGCTGCCGCCATTTTGGGCTCCCTCGAGGTTTCAGGGAGCACATAGTTGTAGTGTTGAGGGCGCGTGCCCCTGCTTGTGTAGGAGGGCCCGGTTCTTCTTCTTGGCTGGCCCCCTGTGTACCCTGGTGGCGGCTACGTGCCCTGTGGCGTGCTTCGCTATCACTGTACAGGGTTTGGCAGCATGGCTTCCAGGAAAGGAAAAGGAACAACCAAGGGCAAGCAGCCTGCTAAGAAACAGCCTGCTAAGAGGCCTCCCCCAGTAGTGTCCTCATCCGATGATGATGATGATGTTGGCTTTAACGCTGCCATCTTGAAGCGCCTTGAGGCCTTGGAAAGGGGTAAGGGGGCGCCTATCCCGGCGGGTTCCTCCTCTGAGCGGATTAGGCCTGTTAGGGTTGCTTCGAGGGCTGCATTTAGGAAGGAGATTTTAACTCGTCTGTCTGCACTTGAGTCCACTACAGGTTCGATGGAAGCTGGAACAGCGGCTGCATGTGAACTCCCGGCGGCTGAGGAGGTCGTGGCTGGGGATGCTGAGCCTGAAGAGCAGGCAGAAGGTGTCCCGGTTGCGGTGGCTGTGGAGACTAGTGGTCATGATGGTAAGGCTCCTCTACCACAACAGGCATACACCTGGCCATGGGGACCCTGGGGTCAGGCCGCTGCCTCCGGGTCCTCTGGTGCCACCACTCCATCCACTTCACTCAGCTCAGCCTGGCATTTTCCAGGGCACATGGGCTTAGCCAGCATGCTCCCAGGTGGGTCCAATGCCATGACGGCAGTAGGGTCTGCTTCGGGTCAGTCGCCTGCTTCCGATAATTTGGCCTCGGGTGTTCATCCCTTTGGATGGCAGTTTGGTGGCTACCCCCTATGGGGTTTCCCACCTTATGGTATGTATGGTCAGGTCCCTTATAGAGCACTTCCGTTCGGGGATACAGCTCTCCCCCTCGGCGACCATCTTACCCAAGCCACGAGGGACAAGATAGTTAAGGGGGAGTATGTGGATGTGTTTACCCTTCTTTTCCGTGAGTTGGAGAAGAAAGACAAGGAGGACCTGGAGGAACGTGACAAAGAGAAAATTAAGCGTCGTAAGGTGGATCGTTCGTGGCATAATTGGCTCCCGGGGTTTTTAATTTACGCGGGCGTACTGGGGAGGGCGCAACCTTTACGGGCTGTGTCCCTATTCCAGTACCTCAACATAATCTATCGCGGTTACACTGACTTTGTTGGTACTGCTTGGTTGCAGTACGACGAAGAGTTCAGGATGAGGGCGGCGCTGAACCCGCAGATACCCTGGGACCAGATTCACCAGCAGCTGTGGCTGCAGGTGATGTCCCCCTCCAAACCTAACTCAGGTGATAGGGCAGATAGTGGTCACTTGATCCACCGTCCACAGTCAGCTATTTCTACCCGCTCCCAGGCGGGGCAGCAGGTTCAACCCCGGCTGCTCTGTTGGGACTTCACCTCTAAAGGAAGCTGCAACAGGAGGGCTTGTAAGTATAGGCACGAATGTCCGGCATGTTCCGGTCAGCATGCCTATTCCTCCTGCCCCAGAGCCAAGCCTGGAGGTGGGGGGAGGCGTTCGGGTGGCGGCGGGGGCCAGCATTCGACTGGAAAAGGGCCCCAGCCCAGTAAATCTGAAAGCGCTTGAGCGCTTGTTGTCTCGTTATCCTAAGAGGGGTGATGCTGAGTTCCTGTTGAGCGGCTTTAAATTTGGTTTTAGGATACCGTTTCAGGGTCCGCGGGTTTCTTTCATGTCAAACAATTTACGTTCGGTTACTGGCATGGAAGCTGTTGTGCGGTCCAAGGTTTCGAAGGAATGTGTTGAGGGCAGGGTGTTAGGCCCCTTTTCGGCGCCTCCGGTGCCATATCTCCGTGTTTCTCCCTTAGGGGTGGTCCCCAAGAAGGCCCCGGGGGAATATAGGTTGATTCACCACCTTTCTTTTCCGAAGGGGGCGTCTGTTAACGACGCCATTCCAGATGAACTCTGTTCTGTGCGTTATACTTCCTTTGACCAGGCGGTCGAAGTGGTGCGCAGATGTGGTATTGGGGCTTGGATGGCTAAGTGCGACATTAAGTCAGCCTTTCGCCTGCTCCCAGTACATCCGGACGACATAGATCTTCTTGGCTTCTTTTTTGAGGGTCAGTATTACATGGATAGGGCCCTCCCAATGGGGTGTTCGATATCATGCGCTGCCTTCGAACGTTTTAGCTCTTTCTTGGAGTGGGAACTTAGACGGCGGTTTAAATGCTGGGACACCTGTCATTACCTTGATGACTTTATGTTCGTTGGGCCTGTCGGCTCTGGGCAGTGCGCCAACCTATTGGCTGGCTTTGTGTCCCTGTCGGGGGAGCTGGGCGTTCCCCTGGCTCATGAGAAGACAGAGGGCCCATCCCAGGTTATGACATTTTTGGGCATCGAGCTTGATTCGGTGCGTCAGTCCTTGCGTCTTCCGGCTGATAAAGTTAGCAAGCTTAGGGAGATGCTGGCTGCGTTTCGGGGCAAGCGGAAGGTGTCCCTTCTTGAATTGCAGCAGCTAGTGGGCTCTTTAAATTTTGCGTGCAAGGCTGTCGCTCCCGGCAGGCCGTTCCTGCGTAGGCTGTGCGATGCCATGTCTGCTCTTCGCGCCCCACACCATAAGGTCCGTATCGATAAGGGGATGCGCGCTGACATGGAGGTTTGGGAGGAGTTTTTGGGTTCCTTCAATGGGGTTACTTTCTGGCGTGAGAAGCTACTAGTTGGTGCGCAGTTTCAGGTTGCCTCGGATGCGTCGGGTTCCATAGGTTTTGGGGTATTCTTCCGAGGGCATTGGTGTGCCGAGCAATGGCCTGCCGATTGGTCGGCGGGGGAGATGGTTAGGGACCTGACCTTCTTGGAGCTCTTCCCCATTTTGGTGGCGGTTTTCCTTTGGGGCCACGAGTTGGCTAACCATGTTGTGCACTTTTGGTGCGACAACATGGCAGTTGTGCAAGTGGTTAATACCCTTACATCTAAGTCTTCCAGGGTGATGTCCTTGGTGCGGGCCTTCACCTTGAAGTGCCTTCAGCTTAATATACTGTTTCGGGCTAGGCATGTGCCGGGAGTCGACAATGGTGTGGCGGACGCTTTGTCTCGCCAACAGATGGATCGTTTCCGGCGTCTCGCTCCCGGTGCCGACAGCCTTCCCTCCAGGATGCCGCCGGAGCTGTGGCGGATTGGCAGGTCGAGGTGAACAGGGCTATTCAGATGGCCATTGCTCCCAGCACTCAGCGGTCTTATGAAAGGGCGGTAGGATTGCTTCAGGATTTTAGAAAAGGGGTGGGCCTGAGTCAGGTGTGGCCCATTCCCGTAGAGCACCTGCTGCAATTTTGTGTGGCCCAGCGGGCTCGTGGTCTTGCAGTCAAGACCATTCGTGGCCAGATGGCTGCGTTAGCATTTGCTAGCAAGGCACGTGGCTTGCGGGAGCATACGGGGGATTTTAGACTCAGGAAGATGTTCGAGGGTTGGTCCAGGGAGTCTGGGGTCATTAAGGATTTGAGGCAGCCGATTTCCCCTGCGATCCTTAGAGGTCTTGGAACTCTATGGGGGGAGATTTGCAAGTCTGGTTTTGAATGCCGATTGTTTCATGCTGCCTCTCTCACTGCTTTCTTTGGCGCATTAAGGGTGAGCGAGTTGGTGGCTCAGTCGCAGAAGGACGCCTCTGGGCGGGCTTTATCATCCCGCGACATTCAGTTCAAGGGCGATAAAGTTTTGATCTGTATTAAGCGGTCTAAGACCGATCAGAAGAGGGTGGGGTCTGTGTTGACCTTAGGACCCTGTGAGGACGAGGCTTTGTGCCCGGTGCGGGCTCTTCGTTCTTACCTGGCAGTTCGGGGCGAGGATGAGGGAGTGTTGTTTAGGCACCAGGATCGCTCTCCCTTAACTCGCTATCAATTCTGGGCAGTCACGGATAGAGCGCTGCGGCGGCTGGGTCTAGTGGGTGTCAAATTTGGCACTCATTCTTTTCGGATTGGAGCTGCATCTACTGCGGCGGCCATGGGCTATGCTGATAAGACCATTCAGAAGGTGGGCAGATGGAGGTCGGCTGCTTTTCGGTCATACATTCGTCCCCTCCCTTTGTTTTCATCTCATGCAGTTTGAATTTTGTTCCAGGTGCTGGGGGCATCTTTGAGAGGAAGCGGATTCTTATCGCGGGCCACAGTATGGTGTTCTGGGCTGCGGTGCAAGCCAGACGGACGCCGATTGGAGCTCAGCTGGGGCTGAGCGAAGACGCTTCAATTGAATGGCTGGGAAGGCGCGGCCTTCGGTGGTCTGGGTTGCTGCCTCTCTTGTTTGGGGGAAGGAACGGTCCTCCTCCCCATATTTTGGTCTTACACGTAGGTGGTAATGACCTCGGTTTATTGAAAGGCAGAGCCCTGTCCTTACAGGTGATTGCTGACCTTCGGGTGATTAAGAACCGCTGGCCCAGTGTTTATATATTCTGGTCGGAGATACTCCCTCGCCGCAGATGGCGGGAGTCATTAGACCCCCGTGGTATGGCTCGTGCCAGGCGCAGGGCCAACAGGGCAATTCAAAAAGCCTTAGCTACTGGCCTCGGCATCTACCTCCCTCACCCTCGCATTAAGGCCGCTAATGCCACCCTTTATAGGGCAGATGGGGTCCATTTGTCCCCATCCGGCAATGACATCTTTATAGACGACCTGCGGCTCGGGCTCAGGTTGGCGCTAGGCCACCTGTGGGGCGCGAGGGCCTAAGCCGAGGCTTGGCCTTTCGCGTTGGCAGGAGAAAGTGGGGAAATAGGGAGCGGGCTGGTGAGCACCCCCTTTGGCAATTCCCCAACGGTGGGGAAATGGGGTCTCTCAGGACGGAGGGTAATGCTTCATGGCTGCCACCACCTGTGCAGACTGCCACCAGGGAACCCCAGGTGCAAGTCCTTCCCTCATGCTGTATGGCTGAGGCTTTAGGAGCTTGAGGGGGAACCCTTTGCCTGGCCGGCCGGGCTGAGGCCATTCCATGAATGGATTACGCCCGGGGCAGTGGGGCTCGCCCAGACAGGTCAGGGCGGTGGTCTGAGGGACCCCGTGGCCTGACCTGTACCGCATAGTTTGCCCTTGCCGCAGTTTAGTGTTGATGTTATGTTTAATAAAGCGGCCATTTATTCCAAGAAATTGTGTCTGTCTCATTCTTCCAACTGAGGGTGCAATTCGGCCACTCCCGGCAGCCACAAGTGGCTATGGCCGGGGGGCCGGGTTTGCAGCCTCGGATGGAGGATGGGACTTTCCCGCCCATCCGGGGCTTTTAGTGGGCGGGCGGAGATAGAGCCGTTGCTATCTCCGCCCTCCCCAGCACGCAGTTGCTCCAAGCGATCGGCCCACCCTCCTCTCCCTGTTTCAGTGCAGGATTAGCCGGTTGCATTTGAGCCAGGTAGGAATTTTTTCCTGCTCCCCCTGATTGGCCTTGGCGGGGGGTAGGTTTTTTGCCTACCTTGTACTGCAGCAGAGGATGATGGTATTGTAAGGGTGGTGCCTAGTAGGCTTCCCCTGGCAGGAGAAAGTGGGGAAATAGGGAGCGGGCTGGTGAGCACCCCCTTTGGCAATTCCCCAACGGTGGGGAAATGGGGTCTCTCAGGACGGAGGGTAATGCTTCATGGCTGCCACCACCTGTGCAGACTGCCACCAGGGAACCCCAGGTGCAAGTCCTTCCCTCATGCTGTATGGCTGAGGCTTTAGGAGCTTGAGGGGGAACCCTTTGCCTGGCCGGCCGGGCTGAGGCCATTCCATGAATGGATTACGCCCGGGGCAGTGGGGCTCGCCCAGACAGGTCAGGGCGGTGGTCTGAGGGACCCCGTGGCCTGACCTGTACCGCATAGTTTGCCCTTGCCGCAGTTTAGTGTTGATGTTATGTTTAATAAAGCGGCCATTTATTCCAAGAAATTGTGTCTGTCTCATTCTTCCAACTGAGGGTGCAATACTTCTTTAACTATTTTTAATACTCTGTACCCTGACTATGAGTCCCATTTTCCATAATGGATAAACAATTTATCCCATTTTTCATTATTTCACTTTCAAATATTTCTATATATCATAAACTATGTAAACCATACATAAATCAACCAGTTTAACTTATACTCTATATGTTATTCATTCTATCTTCTTCTTTCTATTTTAGTTATATTTGTTTACATTAGTATTTCTATTCCCCTTCAGTCATAAGTCTATATATGATATCAATCAATTTGACTCATATACAACTTCAAATAAACATATTCAGTTTGGTACACTGTACGGAATCAAAAAGAAAATATTATTAGTTAATCAATCCTTATAGTTAACCCTTATGATTAATTATTTTCTATCAATATTCTATTTATTATTCTATATATATCAATCTAATATCATAACTGCTTAGAAATTCTCTTTTACCTCTTCTCCTCCCCGGTAAAGTCACCCCCCTCTACATTTTATTGTACTTCAGTAGTTCTCAAACTGCCACAGTTCTCCTCCCACCTCCCATTTCTTCTCCAAATATTGTTTCAGCTTCTCCCAGTCTGTGTTAAACTGTCCTGAGTCCAGGTTTCTCAATTTTCTTGTCATTTTGTCCATTTCTGCCATATACAGCAATTTGTGGATCCAATCTTCAATAGTTGGCACTTCTTGTATTTTCCATTTTTGCGCATACAAAAGTCTAGCTGCTGCCGTCATGTAAAATATCAACGTCCTATGATGGGCTGGAATTCCCTCCATTCCCAAGTTTAGTAGCAGGAGTTCTGGGTTCTTATTAATTTGAAATTGTAATATCTCACTCATTTCTCTTATTATTTCCCCCCAGTACTGCCTAGCTACCTCACACGTCCACCACATGTGGTAGAGGGAGCCCTCATGCTTCCTGCATTTCCAGCATTTATTAGAAGTGTTCAAATTCCCTAGCGCAATCTTCTTTGGTGTCATGTACCAACGGTAAATCATTTTGTAAATGTTCTCTTTAATACTAGTGCATGTCGTTGTCTTCATTGTAGTCTTCCACAAGTATTCCCATGCCTCCATTGTTATTTCTTTGTTGAAATTTATGGCCCATTTCACCATTTGTCCTTTAACTATTTCATCCTCAGTATACCATTTCAGCAGTGCTTGGTATACCTTAGATATTCTTTTCTTGTCCTCTTTAAGAAGGGTCTGCTCTAGTTCCGAGTTTTCTGTTCGTATACCTCCCTTTACAGAGTCCGAGTTATATAAATCTCTAATCTGTCTATACTGGAACCAATCATAATAAGGTGATAGTTCCTCCTGAGTCTTTATTCTGAATTTAGATTCTTCAGTTCTAGTTATTTCTTTATAAGTTAGACATTGTTGCTCATTATCAACAGCTCTCGGATCTATCACCTCATATGGAACTACCCACAAAGGGGTTCCTTCTTCCAGATAGATTCTATACTTCTTCCAGATTATATATAAACTTCTCCGTATATAGTGATGCAGGAACATCGAGTTCGCCTTTACTTTATCATGCCATAAGTATGCGTGCCATCCAAATATTTTTTTATATCCCTCTAGGGCTAGTAATTTCTTATTCTTTAGCGTCATCCACTCCTTCAACCACACCAAGCAAATTGCGTCATGGTAAAGTCTTAGATTGGGCAGTTGCATTCCGCCTCTTTCCTTTGCATCTTGTAAAACTTTCATTTTCACTCGAGGCTTCTTGCCTGCCCATACAAAGTCTGATATTTTCCTCTGCCATTTCTCAAATTGCTTAGAGTCACTGATGATTGGTATTGTCTGTAGCAAAAACATTACTCTTGGTAGCACATTCATCTTAACTGCTGCAATCCTTCCCAACCATGACAAATTTAGTCTGTTCCATTTAATCAAATCTCTCTCTATCTGAGTCCATAGTTTTTCATAGTTGTTTTTAAATAAGTCTATATTCTTAGCAGTCAGTTCGATTCCCAAATATTTCACCTTACTTGTTACTTCACAATCCGTTATTTCCGTTAACAATTGTTGTTTCTGCTTAGTCATATTTTTGCATAGTATCTTTGACTTCTTTTTATTAATATAGAAACCTGCCAAATCTCCGAACTCCTTAATCTTATCTATCACTTTTGGCATGTTCTCCAATGGGTCTTCTACAATTAACATTATGTCATCCGCAAATGCTCTGACCTTATATGAATAGTCCTTTATTTTAATTCCTCGAATTTTTTCATCTTGTCGTATTTGTATCATCAGGATCTCCAATACCAAAATGAACAGCAGTGGAGACAACGGGCAACCTTGTCTTGTTCCTTTACTTATAATCAATTTCTTAGTCGCTTCATCATTCACCACAATTGCTGCAGTCTGGTCTCTGTAAATTTCCTTAATTGCTCTAATGAATCTTTCTCCCAATTGTAGCTTTTCCATAGTGGCAAACATAAAGTCCCAGTTTAAATTATCAAACGCCTTTTCAGCATCAACAAAGAAGAAACCAACCTCTTTGTCACAACGCTTGTCATAATATTCAATAGCATTAATCACTGTCCTTAAATTGTCTCTGATTTGTCTGTCTGGCAAAAAGCCTGCTTGTTCCTCCTCAATGACTTCCGTAAGCCACCCCTTCAGTCTTTCCGCCAGTATCTTCGCAAAGATTTTATAATCATTGTTAAGTAGCGATATAGGTCTGTAGTTTTTCACATTAGTCAAGTCTTGGCCTTCTTTGGGGATCAATGATATATTCGCTTCATTCCAGGTATCTGGAATCCGCTGGTCCTTTAAAACTCCATTGATCACCTCTTTTAGGAATGGTGCCAGTTCATTGGCCATTACCTTATAAAATTTTGCTGTAAGTCCATCTGGCCCTGGCGCCTTTCCTAGATTTGCAGATTGTATTGCCTTGTTTAGTTCCTCATCTGTTACTTCACTGTTCAGTTTATTTCTCCAAGCTTCCGAAATTACTGGAAGTTTCATTTTCTCCAAATATAACGCTATTGACTCTTTATTTACCTCTTTCTTATTATACAACTTAGCGTAGAATTTGTAAAAGGCTCTACTAATGGTAGTCTGTTCCAAATACGTTTTATTATCTTCGCAAATTCTATTTATTATTTTCTTTTCCCTTCTCTTCTTCAGTTGCCATGCCAAATACTTCCCAGGTTTATTTGCACCTTCAAACGCTTTCTGATTCAATCTTTTAAGATTCCACTCCAATTCCTTATTATTCATTGCTGTTAACTGTTCTTGAAGTATTTTAATTTCCTGATATAATTTCTTTTTCCCTGGTCTCTTTTTTAACTGTATTTCTTTGGCTTTTATTTTCTCCTCAATCTCTTGTCTTTTCTCCTCTTTCTTTTTTCTTGCTCTACCATTTAAGTCCATTAGTATGCCCCTTATAACCGCCTTATAAGCGTCCCAAACTTTGTCAGTTGGTACTTCTTTATTTACGTTGTATTGTATGAAGAACTTTGTCTCTCTTCTCAACATCTCCATACTCTCTCCTTCCTGTAGCAAGTCCTCATTTATTCTCCATGCTTTCCTTTTTCTCCTTTTCCCTAATTTCCACATGATTGGATTATGATCTGAGCCTACCATCGGCATTATTTCTACCTCCTTAGTCCATAACGCTAAGTCTTTTGAGGCCCAGATCATATCAATTCTTGATAGTGTACAGTGCCTTGCAGAATAAAAAGTAAATTGTCTACTTTTAGGATATTCTCTTCTCCATACATCTTCTAAAGTCTCCTGTTGTATCAAGTCAAAAAAAAGCTTTGGTAATAGTCCTCTTTTCTTTTGTGCAGTTGTTGTCTTTTTATCTAATTCCAAGTTCGTCACTCCATTGAAGTCTCCGGCAAGAATTATCTGGTCGTATGAAAGATCATCTAGTTGCTTCCTCAAATCCTCAAAGAAGCTTTCCTTTGCACCGTTAGGTGCATAAACTCTGACTACCAACACTCTCTTTAAGTCCCAAATACATTCCACTGCAATAAATCTGGCTTCCACATCTTTCATTACAAATTTTGGCTGTAGCTCCTCTTTTATGTACAACACCACTCCCCTTTTTTTTTTATTGGAGGTCGCTACAAATTCTTTGCCCAATTTTCCTGATTTTAAATATTTTACATCCTGCTTTCTGATATGGGTCTCTTGCAAACAAACAATGTCACATTTTTGTTTTAATAGCCAGTGGAAAATATTTTTCTCTTATTCGGTGAGTTTAGTCCATTTACATTCCAAGATAAAACTTTACACTCCATACTCATAGTCTTGTTGGTAAGTCTTTTTCATTGTCCCTTATAAATCGCTCCATCTCTCTGTCAGAATATAAACTCACTTGCACATGTGTAAAGGCTGTTGTGCCCTTTAACATAGAGCATAGGGTGAGTCAGCAATTTCTCTGACAGTTCACACCTGATCAATTAAGCTGGGATTGCGGCAAGATTGCATCAGCCGTGTGCTGGTTGGCTGACTCCAACTCACCCTATAGGCTGGTGGACACTTAAAAGTCCAGCCAAAGGTTTGTGTAGTGCTGATCTGCTCAGCTTGGTGCCTGGTGCAAACCTTTGTCGCTCAGAACAATCTTGGATAACTCTGGTAACTGACCTAAGGACTGGACTCTGGTTTTGCTCTCTCTGTATGTATGCTGAGCACTTTTGCACCTGTAATATATGGACTTGTATAATACACCATCTGCACTTCATCACAACGTCTTGGCTCCAGTGTTTTTGTTGTTGGGCAAGGTGGGTCACTTGGCAGCACTAATTACAGGCGGTTATTCCGTCAGGGTTATGGGCCCAGCACGCTTCCGCTGCGCCAGTGTACCTGCCGCCTGCAACTGAACCTGTTGGTTTGCTGGAGCGTCGTTTGGATCGTTGTGTGGCAGCTCAAGGGTTGGAACAGACGCTGACTGGTTACAAGCCGGTGCCTGGACCCGTTAAGGCAGCTGTGAGTGCAGTGAGTGAGTGGGAGTCCTGCAGAGTGCAAGATAATAACCATGGCACAAATGGCTCTCATGCCGGCTGAAAGGCTGGGAGCCGATAACTATTTTACGTGGGCAGTATGGATGGAACATTATCTAAAAAGGGAAGGGCTGTGGACTGCTGTAAGCAACCCTCCCGCTGCTCCCACACCTGCAGATCAGACTAACATTGAAAAAGCCCTGGCCACCATCGTTTTGAGTGTGGATAAGACTCAGCTTGTCCATGTGATGGGTGCTGCTTCTGCCAAAGCTGCATGGGACGCTTTGAGAAGGCTACATGTGAGGCAAGGAGCGGGCTCACTCATTACTCTGACAAGAAGGCTTTACCGGTGCTATCTACAGCCGGGGGAGTCGATGTCTTTTCACTTGACTCGGATGGAGGGCTTTTTCCAACAGCTGGCTCAGAGAGGAAAAATCCTGCCTGAACAGGACAAAGTCTTCGCCCTGCTCAGCTCTCTGGATGCCAGGTTTGATAGCCTCATTACAGCCTTGGAGGCAAGAGACGTGGACAGTTTAACGATGGGCCTCGTCTCTGGGTTGCTGCTTGAGGAGGAATCAAGGCAGCAAGAAGCGAAAACTGCTACGACCTTCAAGAGCTCTGCAATCAACAAACAATGCGGAGGAGTGTCCCAGCACCTGCCGGAGAAAGCTTCCAGCGAGGAAACTGCACTACGTGTCCGTCATTGCTTTGCCTGCGGTTCTACACAGCATCTAAAGAATGCCTGCCCATCCATCCGGAGGAAGAAAAAGCAGCAGAAGTCAGCAGGAGTCGCAAGCAGTGGTGTGACCCAGCGTACTCAAACAGCACTGGTGTCTGCTGGACCCTCTGTGTCTGGTGGGAGTATCTGGCTAGTCGATTCGGGCGCTACACAATCTTTTTGTTGTGAGCGTGACTTGTTGGTCACTGAAACAGAGCCCAGGCTCAGCCATGTCTCCCTTGCAGACGGCAAAGCTGCTTCAACGCTCTGTCAAGGGGAGATTTGTTTTCCTGCATTGAAGCACTCCCTGGAGGGGGTGCTTTGTGTCCCATCCCTGCAAAATAACTTACTCTCTGTGGCTGACCTTGACAAAGCAGGCTTTGCTGTTTGCTTTGCTAACGGAGAGTGTACAATTTCCAGGGACGGAGTGGAGCTGCTGTCTGGACCACGAACTAACAATGTTTACATGGTTAAGAACTCTCCTACCATTAGCCATGTGAGTAACCGCCCTTACCACGATGGGTGTATACACTTTCTCCATCGCAGGTTTGGGCATGCTTCTTTTGGGGCTTTGGAGAAAACTTTGGGACTGCTAGGGTTAAAGGTAAAGCCTTGCAATGCTTTCCTAGACTGCAATATCTGCAAGGAAGTAAAAAGCAAGGCAGCCCCAGTAGCCAAACACAGCCAGAGGCAGTCAGCCAAGCCTCTTCAGCTGGTTCATATGGATGTGGCTGGCCCCTTTCCTAAAAGTGTTTCCAAAAACCAATATGTGCTTGTAATAGTGGATGACTGTACAAGGTTTTGTTGGGTGTATCCCATGAAACATAAATCAGAGGTTTTTAGTACACTTAAGTACTGGATGAGCAGAGTTCAGAGACAGCTGGACACTGCTGTGGTATCTATCCAGTCAGATAGGGGGGGCGAGTTCTGTTCAAACCAATTAAAAGCATGGTTGCAGAAGCAAGGGGTTGAACAGAGGCTTGCCAACACTATGTCTCCTCAGGAGAATGGTGTGGCTGAGAGGTGGATACAGACTCTCAAAACTAAAATGCAAGCCCTTTTGGCTGATAGTGGTCTGAAGAAACACTTCTGGGCTGAAGCTATGAAGGTTGCCTGCTATTTGGCCAACAGGACTTGGACTTCTTCAATACAGGACATTCCATATCATGCCCTGTATAAGAAGTACCCTAACATAAATCACCTCAGGGTCTTTGGGAGCAAAGCCTTTGTAAACGTCCCTTTGGGTAAGAGACGGACCCTGTCCAAGAAAGCCAGGGAGCTGGTTTTTCTAGGCTATCAGTCAGGTTCAAAAGCCTACAGGTTCCTGGGTGATAGAAATGAGGTGATCTTCAGCCGGTCCGCGGGGTTTAAGGAGAATTCTCACTGGGAGAGGCTAGGTGATAGCAACCACTCACAATTGCTATTGCCTCTGGCCCCTCCACAGCAGGAGGAGAACGTCATCACTCCAAAAACTCCCAGCCCGAAGAAACGGCATGCTGTGAAGCAAGAGGAGGGTGAGTCGGCTGTCAGCCGATCTCCCCCTCCTGCAGAAACAAACAGTTCCTCTCCCTCCTCCAGCCCTGCTCAAATGCAGGCTGTGCCGAGGAGGTCACAGAGGGAAAACAAAGGTGTGCCGCCAGACCGGCTGGGCTATTCACAGGCCATAAATTATGTTTACACCTCTGAGCCAGAGGATTTTTGGCAGGTTCAACAACTGCCACAAAAAGAGCAAGAGGGCTGGAAGGCTGCTATGCAAGAAGAATACCAGTCCCTCATTACCCATAAGGTTGTGTCACCAAGGTGGCTACCCAAGGGTGAAAAGGTAATTGGGTGCCGGTGGATTTTCAAAAAGAAACCACTGGAGGATGGTTCTGTCAAATACAAAGCAAGACTGGTCGCTAGGGGATTCTCACAAGTAAATCAGATACACTATGACCAAGTCTTTTCCCCAACAGTAAAAACCGAGACTTTTAGGACTGCATTGGCTGTAGCAGGTTTCAAAGGGTGGAAAGCTTTCCACTTTGATGTAAAAACTGCCTACCTCAATGCAGATCTTGAAGAAAGTCTATACCTGGATCAAATTCCAGGTTTCCCCATGGGAGAAAAAGGTATGCATTTAAAACTGCACAAGGCTTTGTATGGGCTGAAACAGAGTGCCCGGCAATGGAACCAATGCCTGCATCAGGCACTAAAAGCTCTGGGTTTTAAGCAGAGCAACGCTGACTCATGTCTGTATACCTTACAAAGGGCAGGTAAATGGGTGCATTTACTGGTTTATGTAGATGATCTATGTCTCATAACAGAGCATGAGGAGCACCTAACATGGTTCCAGGGCAAGCTGCAGGAAAGGTTCCAACTAAAGTACCTGGGCCCCTTAAGACACTACCTAGGGGTGGAAGTGACCAGGCACTCAAATGGAACCTATGTTTTGTCCCAAGAGGGAAAAATCCTGCAGCTCCTGGACAAATTTGGCATGGCAGAAGCCAAGCCAGTTAACACTCCCATAATTACAAATAGCTGTGATGAAGAAGGTGAGCTTTTTCCTCACACAACATTATATCAATCACTGGTGGGATCTCTCCTATATCTGTCCTCCTGGGTTCGGCCTGATATCGCATACGCTGTACACCGTCTTTGTCAGAAGAATGCCAGTCCTAGGCAATCTGACTGGGTGGCAGCCAAGCGAGTCTTGAGGTTTCTCAAGGGCACTAGCAACAGGAAACTAACTCTGGCAGCCAGCCATACAAACCTGTTCGCTTTTCCAGACTCCAGTTGGGGGACAGGGAGCAAAGGAAATCCACCACTGGTATAGCTATTTATTTGGGTGGTGCCCTGGTTCAGTGGAAGGCAGTAAAACAAACGTTTATATCCCTAAGTTCCGCAGAAGCAGAATTTGGTGCTTTAAGTTCCTGTGTCACAGAAGTGGAGTGGTTTACTTCGCTATGCCATGATTTTGGTATAGCCCAAAACAAGGTCATTATACACTGTGACAACACGGCTGCTATTCAGTTAGCTAGGGAGCAGAACTTTAAAAGTCGCTCCAAGCACATAGGGATCAGGTATCAAAACGTAAAAGCAGCTGTTGAAAAAGGGTTGGTGGACCTGCAATACAGCAACACTGAACAAAACATAGCTGACATGTTTACCAAAGGGTTGGATGTGATAAAACATAACATATTCACTGAACGGTTGTTTGATGGTGTAAATATGTAAGGTCAGCTGTGTATAATATATATAAATGATATGTGACATGTGGCAAGGAGTTTAGCAGGAGTGTCAGAATATAAACTCACTTGCACATGTGTAAAGGCTGTTGTGCCCTTTAACATAGAGCATAGGGTGAGTCAGCAATTTCTCTGACAGTTCACACCTGATCAATTAAGCTGGGATTGCGGCAAGATTGCATCAGCCGTGTGCTGGTTGGCTGACTCCAACTCACCCTATAGGCTGGTGGACACTTAAAAGTCCAGCCAAAGGTTTGTGTAGTGCTGATCTGCTCAGCTTGGTGCCTGGTGCAAACCTTTGTCGCTCAGAACAATCTTGGATAACTCTGGTAACTGACCTAAGGACTGGACTCTGGTTTTGCTCTCTCTGTATGTATGCTGAGCACTTTTGCACCTGTAATATATGGACTTGTATAATACACCATCTGCACTTCATCACAACGTCTTGGCTCCAGTGTTTTTGTTGTTGGGCAAGGTGGGTCACTTGGCAGCACTAATTACAGGCGGTTATTCCGTCACTCTCGCTCAGATCTGATGCGCTTTTTGGCCCCTCCAAACTCAAAGGACACACCTTCTGGTAACTCCCATCTGTACCTGATTTTCATGTCCTTCAAGATCTGAATTAGCACTTTGTATTTTTTCCGATCTGATAACACTGACCTGGGTAATTCCTTCATTATGATAATCGTCTTGCCATCAATCTCCAATGGATCTTGAAACTGTTTTGTCACAATCTTCTCTTTCATATTTCGTGTCGTAAACTGCACAATCACGTCTCTTGGTAATTTCCTCTGGGTTGCAATTCTCGAGTTCACACGATATGCCACATCTAGGATAGCCACAACTTCCTCCTCCTCCTTCCCCAGGTATTCAGCTAACACCTCAGTCATCTGTTCTTGCGCTGATTTTCCTTCCACTTCTGGCAAGCCACGAAAACGTAACTGCTTCTCCATGTGTTTAGTTTCTGCAACTGACATTCTCCCCCTCATCAGTCTCATCTCTGTTTGTTGCGTGTCTGCTAAGTTCTCCATCGCGTCTTCTACTGTTTTAACTCTCTGCTGCGTTCCTTGTAGTTCACTTTGTATTGTTTCCATACCTTTTTTCACTTCTGACAGCTCCGATTTTACTGTCTGTGTAACCTCTTTAACCTCTTTAATCAACTCCAATTTCGTGTCCTTAAGTTCTTTAATCACATCTAAAAGTTTTTTATCCAGGTTTTCTATTGCCGATTGCCACTCTTTTTTTGACATCGTGGGGCTTGCTTTGGCTCGCTCCCACGAGTCCGCTCTCTTCCTTAACTCCGTGGCGTAAAATTTAATGTCCTTTTATTTCAAATGTCCCGGTCTTCTTACAAAAATTAAATTTTAAAGAGTCCAAAATGTCGGGCGTCTTTTCTCTATGGTTTCTCTATGATTTTGCAATCCAAGATGGCCTACTTCCTTTTCCGCTGAGGCCGCGACCCTTCCCCTTTCAAAGATGGCGATTCCCTTCTTCCTGCCCTCCAGCAAGTGCCGCTTCTCTCCAGCAACTCTATTGTTGTTACGCACTTCCTGTCTCCCGACTTCCCACAGTAGGTCTCGCGATGGTGTCTTTTTCTCACAGCTCCATAACCGCAAGTATTCAAAACAATAGTCCAATTCCTTTAATAACTTCTTTAAACTGAGTCTCTTTTCAAATACAACTCTTGCCGAGTCTTCCCCTCTTTATCGTTAGCCTGTTGCAGTTTGAAAATCTACTTTTATTCCTCTCTGCTTTAATCAATCTGTCCCGTAACAGAAGATAGTGATCTTTACCTTCTCATTCACTTTTCTCGGGTTGTAATCGCTGTTTCGATTTTAACTTCTCCTCTCCGTTTCTTCCCTCAATCGAAGCTTGGGTATGTAGGTCTTATGCCAGCCGAATTGGCCCCAGAACTGCCGCAGAGATTGTAGCCGACCCGTCGCAGGGTGGGACCTCAAGGATCGGGAGGGGACCCGTTGTGTAGAGCCCCCCCTCGTCCGAGATCTAGCACACCCTAGGGTCTTGAGCGTTCTTTGCCTGCTCTCCGCCTGAGAGCAGTCGGCCGCGGGCTATTTTTCCCCCGCCGGCCACTTAAAACGGCAGTCCGGTCAGCTCCGCAAATGGAGCTGCGTCAGACCTCCATGAAGCCCAAACCGGAAATCCCCGGGAGGTACTTTACTTTTCCTTACATCCTCTTCCACACACAGTTTCCTCTTTCCCTCTTCCTAGCAGCCTATATATGCTCACCTTCTCTATCTCCTTCTCTCCTCCAAACTCACTAAAATTACTTTTTATCTGTACCCAATCTTCATCTATATTTATTATTTTTTACTACATTTATATACTGGCTTTCTCCACAAAGGGAACCCAAAGTAGCTTACATCATTCTCCTTGCCTCCATACTGTCTTCACAACAACCCTGAGAGGTAGTATAAGCTAAGAGTTTGTGACAGGATCAAAGTTACACAGTTAGCTTCCACAGTAGAGTGATGATTTGACCCTGGGTCTCCCACATCCTACTGTGAAACTATAGCCACTACACTACACTGGCTTTGTGGGAAGGTGTTGACCAGTAGCAAACAAGCCTTGGTGAGCCATAAAAGTCCTGTGGTATCAAGTCATCTGGTGGTTGCTTCTGGGCCTGGCCACAATGAGTCCTCCCTCAAAGGCCAAAACAGCCCTGGAAAGACCCTTGCTCCCTCTCCTTGCCTTTTACTGACAGAAAACAAGACTGGAATACTGGCTAAATGTTATTGTTGCCTAGCAACAGCTGCTGACAGCATCTGGTTAAGGATACAGGTGTTCTTCTTTATCATTTTGTGGTTTTTTAACCCCCCCTTTTTTTTAGATTTCAGAGTTTTCTGCAAACCTGGGTCATTTTTTCAGTTGTGTAGGAAGTAGACATGGGCACGAATCAAAATATGAATCAAATTTCATGATAAATCGGGCTGATTTGTGTTTCGCAAAACACGTTTCATGGGGCCATAGTTTTCATGAAATTCATGATTTTTGGGGCCGATTCGTTCGATTCGTGAATGACTCATGATGCCAGACAGGCTGGCATTGATCCATTGATTCCCTAGGCAACAGAGGCTTGGAATGTCTGCAGACCTTTTGTTTCTATTGGAAACCTCAATCTTAGCCCACATAACCTTGATAGGCAGCTCTCTCTGCCAACTGGAAAGCTTCCATTCTTCCCTATACAGCAAGGGGCAGGGGGGTTAATCCCCTAGGCAACTGAAGAGATGGGCCTTTTGTAGCCATGGGAACACCAATCTCATCCCTCCAAACCCTTTTAGGCAGGTCTGTCTGCCAACCAGAGACCTCCTGTTCTGCTCTATGTGAGTATTTCTTACATAAGGCATAGCTCTCTGCCTCGTGCTTTTCAGTTCTAGTAGACAGAGGGAGAGGGAGGACCTATTGCTGGGATTTGAAGTGAGAGAGTGGAATTGGGAGCTTTTGGCTGGATTTGCTGCTGCTTTAAAAGAGACTGAAAAGCCTCTTCCTTATTTTCAGCTCTTGGCCTTGCTGGGAAGGTCATAGGGTGAGGGTACCTTCTTTCCCAATGCCCCCACCCAACCCCAGTCTCAGCGCATTGCCTGGCTCTGGGGCCTAGCTTGACTGAGGCCTACCTTTTTTCTTTAATTTTCTTTGCTTATATTCTTATTTAAAGCATTTGTTCTTGCTGGCTGGTTGGGTGAGGGTGGGTGGAGGAGAGCCTGCTGAAGTCTCCCTGCAAGTTTGGCATCTCTGAGTATGAAGGGTGCCACTGAAGTGCCCTAGGTTCTGACGAATCATGTTCAAAATGGCTGAATAAAGAAGTTGGTCTGAGGCCTTGTGGTCTACACTGCTTTGTGCAGAATAAGACACATAATATGGTGCTTCCATTTTAACAAACGGTTCGTAAGGAACACCCCCTGCAAGATACCTGTATTTCCGGCATTGTGTCGGGATGATTACTTCTGTGACTGAAATTGTGATGAGAAGTTTCTTCATCCCTTGATGGGAAAAAGCTAGCCAACTCTAACAGGTTTCTCATTAAGCCTCAATTTTTAGAGCGGGCTGTAACATTTCAAATGTGTGAGGCTATAGAGCAGCTATCTGTGCACACATACAAATGAGGTTGTATCCTTTTGGATGCCTTGTTGAACAAGTGGACTATTTCATGTGGAAACCTTTTAAGCTATTTATACCTTTCGGTTACTTGGTTTGACACTGTGCCAGTTATGGAGCACTGCTGTTTTCAAATACTTGTAGCAAAGCATGAGGCAATAAAAAAATAATACAACTCTTTGTAGCTTGCTTCTATGTATTAATTATTTTAGAAAAGCTCCTTTTTTGTAAGAATACTGTGTATTTTTGTCTCCCACAGTTAAAGGAATTGGGGATTTTTAGGATTAGGAATGGGAAATTCTGGTTACATTTGTGTCTGTGGAACTCCTCTGAGATACCACATTAAAGGAGTTTGAATTGTGAATTAATACCATGGTGAAATAGAGATAAACCTGTGTAAACTTTGGGTTGGGAATCCTACAGATTTTTTATCCTCCAGCACTTTAAATCCTGCTGATGCAAGAAACTCTTCTGTTTGCAGTGTTCTGTTAGTGGAGGGACTAGTAGACCTGTTTAGCTACTGATTGTTACTGCCCCACCGTGTATGTTGGCTATTCACAATGCATTGTGCATCCATATGGGGAATTTCATCCACCTTGTTCCCAGAGATACAAGGAGGTCAAAATATAACAACTGATAACACCCAACAAAAATATCCATTCAAAGGGACATTAAAAGCACACACACACATATACACACAACTAGTAAAAGCCAAGTTAAAACTATAAAATCATGGTTCAAGAGAATGAGTAAAAAGAAAGAGATGAAACTGAAACAAAACAAACTGACGAGTAAATCATACGTTTGGATTAATAAACATTATTTAACCTAGCACTTGAAACTAAGACGATCAGATGCCAGGCAGACTGGCATTCCACAAATGGGGAGCCATCACATAAAAGGTCCTTTCTCTTGAAGATAACTTTTGGTGGGAAGACACAGAGAAGGGCCTCAGGAAATAATTTGTGGTTGGGCAGGTACATAGGCAATCAGAGGTGGATTTACAGATTTCCTCTGTGGTCAATGATCCAAAATTCACTAGTATACTTAAGGTCTTACAGTAAGCTCCTTTCACTGCTCAGAGCAAAGCTACAAGTGACTTTCTTCACATGGAGAACACTAGATTTTTCTCGCAAGGTTACCTGGGAAGTGAAGTCCAAGTGGTCCTTCCCCTCTCTGTTAGAATCGCTGCCTGAAGAGCCACAAGAGGGCTTCGTTTGGGGGCGGACAGCTGCTACTTTCTCCCAGGGCATCCTGCAGGCTGCCTGCTCCTGGGGAGCTGCTCTGGAAGCGGAAGCGGCCATGTCGGTGAAGCTTCAGCCACAGCGACAGCGGAAGAATCTGCTGCAGATTTGTGGAGAAGTAGAATCAAAGAATTATCATCGGTATGTAGATTTTTTCATAAAGATTCAAGAATAGTATTTACCAGTTTGTGCTATACAAGTCCAATCCGTTTTCTGCCAGGCAAACACAATTGGGTCCTGAAAAACATGCCAAACTGGTTTTACCCATGACCTACTAGTTTCTACTGAGCTTCCCGTACGAATCACCATATTTGCCCTTACCACTCTGATACCAATATACCACTTTGAAGTAATAGTCCAATGTTTAATGTCAGTTCTTCTATAGCTTTTCTTTCATGGAGAAAAACTTTTTTAAAAAATCAGAAGCAGACTTGGTTCTTGTGAAAGAATCTGAAGTACCATTCATTTGGCTCCTGGCAAGCAGTAAGCCAGAAGAGATCATCAAGTTTGCTGTTTGTGAGGCAGCCGGGGAACTGAATGCCCGTTGGAGCATTTACAATATTCCGTTCAACATGATTCTCACTATGGGGTGATTAAAAAAAAATTCTCTTGGTGGGAGAAAAAAGCTGTTGTGTGAATTCAGCCTCAGGGCTATACAAAAGTGTAAGGGAAAAAAGCAACCTTAGAAAATGCATCTTAATCAGATTGCTTGCTTTTCTGAACTTTACTCAGGTACCATTATTATTTTTTCCTTACCGTACAGTGTTTTGACTTAAGCTAACCTGCAGCCTGCTAGGGACTTTGAAATATGTTTCCTGTTCTGAGGCTTTTTTTTAAAAAAAATGCATACATGGGTAGAAAAGAGCTAAGCTCACCTGAATGGCTTTTCAAAACAAAGCAAATGCACAGTGCAATATAGTAACTTTTTTTTTTGTTTCTGATGCTCGAGTATTTGGGTTATACCTATTTGGAATGAAACCGGCAGAAGCAGTTTTCATAATAGGTGCAATTAAACGAGCTGCCATCAATTCTTTTCCACCTGGAATATTTGTTCGTGAGATGCACTAATTGAAAAATCTCAAATATTTCAGCTTTAGAAGTGGTGATTCCTTCATATTTGTGTGTGGGATTTGGGGAGGGGGGGCAGAGAGAGGGTTATATTTTAGCTTCTAAATGCTATCCCAAATGTGCTATCGACATAAATCTGTTTATATGTCTGAAGAGCATTATAAAAAAGACTATGAATCCACTTTGAGGCATAAAAGGAATTAGATTTGCTACTATAGCTCTGTGTGGGATTAATAAAATGCTCAGCATATCGCTGATGGAACGATCCTTTTGAGGGTAGGTATGGATACCTTGGGAAGCTGGTCAGAACAGCTGTGGTGAGTCTGCTCAGGGGTGTGTCTTATTATGTTGGTGGGGGGAATTGAAGAATCAATTGGGTTCAGTATTGTTTCTGGAAGAGCATTTTTAAAATGAACTGGGCTGAACCCTGCACATATTTTCAGAGACTGTTAAGCAAGGACAAATTCATCAGCATGCCCAAGTTTCCTTTCCTTTCTTTCTCTCTATATCTACAAATTACAGTGAATTCATTCCTCAGCTGGAAAAGTGCCAGAAGTTTCATCTAGCTATTTGTGGGCTGCCTCTTTTTCTTCTTTCCTTCCCCCCTCCTCTCTCTCTCTCTCTCTCTCTCTCTCTCTCTCTCTCTCCTTTGAGGCTTTCTGATGCCTATAGAGTGAGCTCAACTCAAAGGTTTTCAGCCTCATACTTGCCTGGTATTCTGAAACAGTCAGATCAGGCTGTGTAGAATACTGAGGAATACTGTGCCATCATCCGATTTCCTGCCTTATTTCCCTGCAGGTGATCAGCAACTTCGCAATGCATCTGGTAATGTATACCTTTTACTAAATAACCCACACAGGTGTCTTTTTTGCCCTCTGATTTTTTTTGTGAAGCTTTTGGAGGATTTTCTCAGCTATTTGAATCTAAAGATGGTGCTTACTGAGACACTGATGCTATTTATTTTAGTTTACATGTCTGCATATATAGGCTGTATGTCTCTGTGTAATTATGCATAGGTATTTTAAATGAAAGATATTTTAAAACTGTGTCTGTACAGGAGATTCTCATTCAGGCAACGTTGTCTGTCTGAACAAATCTTTGTGCAAATACAGATTAGTGCATGCAATTTATAATGAGTAAGTTTTTCAAAGCAAACTGCAATTGAAGACTTACCGCTCACACCAGTGTTTCTGAGCAGTGAAATAAGATACTAGTCTGACAGCAGTTGATTTAAAGCAAGGGTTGAATAAATAGCTGGAGACTCAGTGAACTCTGAAATAGCAAAGATCCTGCTGGTGTGGCAGAATTTCTGTAGATTTAAAATCTCTCTCTCTCTCTCTCTCTCTCTCTCTCTCTCTCTCTCTCTCATGTTTTCACTCTGAAACTGCTGGGGGGGGCAGTGATGATATGGCTGTTGTTCACAGTAACCTAATAGGGTTTCTGAGCTTCAGTATTTAGGAGGCATTATAGCTATTCTAAATACTACACCTTGAATAAATCAAGATGGGTAGCGGTGTTAGACTGTTTGTAGCAGTAGAAAAGAGCAAGAGTCCAGTAGCACCTATGAGACTAACAAAATTTGCGGTAGGGCATGAGCTTTTGTGAGCCACAGCTCACTTCTGTATCTGAAGAAGTGAGCTGTGGCTCATGAAAGCTCACACCCTACCACAAATTTTGTTAGTCTTATAGGTGCTACTGGACTCTTGCTCTTTTCTACACCTCGAATAGTAAGAGAATCAATGGAAACCTCAGAAACCAGGAGGTGGTTTCCCATGAGTACTGGGTTGGCATGCATGGGGAAGAATCTACATTTTTGTGTAAAGCGGTAGTTCAGTTATGTCCCAATGAGATCTGGCTGAAGGTGCTGGCGATGTGACTGAGCTTCATAGAGCAACAGAACTTAAAAGGATTTAGGATTGGATTTCCAAGACAAGCATCAGTCATCAATGCCATCTTTAGTAATTCAGTTGTGAAATTCCTTGGTACACTAGACATGTAGGAAACTTAACTATGAAGAAATATTATCTTGATCTTGAGTACAAAAAGGGCCAGTTTTTACTTGAGTTTGATGTTCCCTTAGAGATACTCTGATGTTCACTTAGAAATGTGTATACAGCTGTATACTCACACTTTCCTCTCGGGTCAGCTAGATTTGCTACGCTCCTTTCTACTTTAATTAGCATCTAATGATGGATTAAACTTATAATAATGTCATAGTTAAAGGTAGGCAAGATAAAGTAATGGGTTTTGTTAACAGGATAGAAAAATGAAGTTGAACTCGAACAGGGCATTTTAGAGATGGCAGATTGGCGATGTCCCAATTTAAATATATGTTCGCCAAGTGGTTAAAATGGGTTGGAAGGTATCCTTGAATGGGGTGTTTTAATATTTGATTTAGTATTTCATTGCGTCAAGCCTTCCTAGTCTTTTTAAGGATATTATAGTGGGATACATGTTGATCTGATTTGCAGTGTTCTACGTGTTGGTGCATTGAGTTGTAAGACAAATGACACAACATTGCATCAGAGTTATATGCTTATCTAAAGTTCAGTGCAAGTCTTGCTTGCTTGGGTCAGGCTGACCTCTGAGCATAGTTCTGAAGTGGTGCTATCATGTCAGGACAGGAGATAGCACAAGATGGTCTGGGAGGAAGGCTGAGAGAAAGGAGTACGGATAAGCTTCACCAATTTTACAACTTCTAGTGCTTGGGAGAATCTTAGGGTATGTCACATAGAAGTTCCCCATGCCTCTGACTACATACTTTAGTGCAAAATTTGAATAATTTGAGAAATGAGTACATATAAAAATTATTGTAGGTTTTGGGAATTTTTCATTCCAGCAGCGTTCCATCTTCCATGGCAACTGTATCATCTTTTCACAGCCTATGTATGCCCTGTCTACAAACTATGAATTGGTGCAATAAAATTGTGTGCATTTGGTTGAGCATGATCCCAAAATATACAGCCTCTTATATGGTTATATGATGCTCTGAACTATAGTTGTACCTTGTGTGAAGTTTATTTAGCCTTATACTCTGACTATTTTACTCGTTACTCTTTTACGCTTTCCTTGCGATAACTTTTTCAGTTCCATAAGGTGGGATCTCTAGGGCACAAAACTGTCTGAATCTCTTCATAGCATGTTGGATTTCTTCGCCACCGTTTTCTTTCATGGATGGATTTTTTTGGTTTGTTTGTCCAAAAGTGCATTTTCAGAGCTTGATGTTTAGTTTGGGGGCAACCTACTTTACACAGAACACAGAAGTCATCCTATGATGAGTAAAGAATTGCTTGTCTGACATTTAAGTCCTCCTGACCAGGAGTACACAGAATCCGACTGAATGGTTTAATCCTAGGAATGGGTTCTTAAGATGGCACTGTGAATCTTGTATCTAAGAGAGTTTGTCGAGTTGATTTATCGCTTGTTCCTTTTGACCAAGCGTCTCTGGATTGGAATCTTTTGTGGACCGGACTGTATTTTCATTCAAATATATGCTAATGCCTGTTTAATGGGATGATGTTATGCTATATTTTGGCTAGGGATAAAATGGGTTATGCAGAACTAATCTGAGCCTTTGTATTCTCTGGCAAATTTATTAGACAATTATAGACTATTTTGTTAATTCACACAAATAAAAGGGTACATTAGTGATGATTGATTTATCCAAAGGTGGTAAGGCTTTGATTCACTTCATTGTCCAGCCAAAAGCTTTGGTATCCATTTGCTAATGGCTGCCAATATATTAAAAATGTCAGCTCACACAAAGTGCCAACCTTGGAACTTTAATTACATATTGAATACATAATTTATTTGAAGAACTGCTTCATGGCATAAAACATGGTAATTGTGTTCTACTTGTTCACAAATTAAGCTATTTTAAAGATCAGGGGCTTCTGCCATAATCCTGCCCTGGGTTTTACATTGGTCTTCCTGTAGTTGTGATTTATTTTAAGAGTAGCCATTATAATACATACATATTTAAGGACGGTTATACATAATACATGGCCGTTCACATTTGTGTTGAAAAATGTGTATAATAAAATGTAAAAATGTATGTTTTGGCTGAGAAGCCACTTCAAGCACTGGCGCAGAGACAGTTTCTGCAGGCAAGCCGTCTTTCTGAAGGCAAGGAATTAGCCATTTGTTCTTTAGGTGGCCTTGGGAAGTCACCTTATGAGGCATAAGTGTAAAAGAAGCCATTGTAGGATAATGTAGGAAATGTCTGACAGTTTCAATTCCTCTTCAGCCATGTACTTCACTGGGTGATGTCGGGCCATTTGCTATATCTGTCCAAGCTACTTCACAGGATTGTTGTGAGGATTAAAACCCATGTGTGTTTGTTGCCTTGATGTCTATGGAATAAGGTTGAGCTACATATGTGATCCTTATCTATGATGCGTTTGGTGGTACTAAAGCCTCTGACATTAATAAGCTGTGGTGGTGCGGAATGTTCCCAGTCATTCCAAGTGCTCATAGAAAAAAGTTCTCAAAACATGTTCAGATCAGTATCTGAGAAGAGGACATTTACATTTTGTCTGGGGTTAGCACTCACACAGGCCCAAAGATACAGGAATAACATTGTGGCGCACTCTTGAGAAATGTAAACAGAAGAAGAGAAATAGCCGGCCAGAATGATGCTGTGAGTTTCTTTGGGTCCCCACTGGGGAGAAAATCAGGGTATAAATATCCAAACAAACAATAGATAAAATAAAGGTCTCTTGTACCCTGTTGGATCAATGGTCCATGAAGCTCAGGTTTTTTTACAGCAACTCAGAGCCAAGCTACAA